>NC_047115.1:5409237-5714237 GCF_902500255.1 Thalassophryne amazonica | reverse complement strand
CTTCTCTCTCCCTCCTTATCTTTCCTGCTTCTGTGGCGTGTTGTCTGTGAGGCTGCAGCTTTGCTCTTCTGGAAAATGACAAAAATGGATCTGTTAAAGTGGTCTCTGAACGCAATTGACACTATTTTTTCTACAAGACATTCGGGGGCGGAGGACCCGACCTGTCCTGCCGGGACGCATGCGATGAGTTACGTGATGGACTTGTGGAGGAGATGGCAGGTCATGTGCCTTTACATGATTTCTGTGGAGGACGTCGAAGATGTGTACATATTCGGCTTGGTGGTGACCGGCTTTCTGATGTGTGGAGCGGGCACTGTGCTGGTCTACCGGAAAATCAAGAAAGTGGAAGCAGCTTTGACTGGTCCTTCCAGGCTGCCCTACATGATTGATTTGATTGGGAAGGCAGTGGCTGCGCAGTCGGCGGGGGTTAACCGCACGTTGGAAACATCTCGAGCAGAATTGCAGCCCTGGAAACCCGCTCTGACCGTCTGTGAAGACCACATTCTACATTCAGATGCATTGAGAGCCACTCTGTTCTCAGAACTGTGGAATCTTTCAGGCGTCTGCTAATCTGGCTATTTATTTGGCTTCCCCAAATACAGCTGCACTTCAAGGTCGCTGTGATAAAACGTCCTCAGAAGATCAACACATAAGCCTCGCTCCCTGGTCTTCCCCCCTCCCCTCAGCTTCTCCAGCTCTGACGTTGACTGTGTGGACTGCTCAGGACTGCTCAGGGCTGCCCCTCCCCCCTCCAGGATTGTAAGACAAGGCCGTTGACGGCGCCAAACAGGCTGCCTCCGGAGTGTTCTGATAAACTGGACCTTTTCAAATCTCGGTTGTCGTCCTGTGTCCTTGTTTTTGTCTGTGTGATTATTGTTTTTCTGTGCTGATGGGGATTTTTTTCCACATTGCCGCTGTGTAATGCAGTGGCTATTAGGGTTTTTTTTTCTCCTTTTCCCTCGTGTTTTGCTTTCATATATATGTTTTATGTACCGGGCCGGCCTATGTGTTGTGTGTTGTGTGTGTGTTGTTTGTTATGGGTCGGTGTTGGTTTGATCAGCCCTGCTGTTGACCAAGGCAGGGATGTACATCTGGAGCTGGTACCCGGGCGCCTAATGGCGATTTCTGCTCCTACTGGCAATTAGGATGGGTTAAATGCAGTAGACACATTTCATTGTGCAGGGAACATGTTCTTTTGTGCATATGACAATAAAATTTCTTTGAATCCTTTGAATCCTTGAATCCTTTGAATATATATATATACACACACACACACACACACACACACACACACACACACACACACACACACACACACACACACACACACACACACACACACACACACACACACACACACACACACACACATATACATACATATATATATATCATTCAATTCAATTCAATCAATTTTTTTTTTATATAGCGCCAAATCACAACAAACAGTTGCCCCAAGGCGCTTTACATTGTAAGGCAAGGCCATACAATAATTATGTAAAACCCCAACGGTTAAAACGACCCCCTGTGAGCAAGCACTTGGCTACAGTGGGAAGGAAAAACTCCCTTTTAACAGGAAGAAACCTCCAGCAGAACCAGGCTCAGGGAGGGGCAGTCTTCTGCTGGGACTGGTTGGGGCTGAGGGAGAGAACCAGGAAAAAGACATGCTGTGGAGGGGAGCAGAGATCGATCACTAATGATTAAATGCAGAGTGGTGCATACAGAGCAAAAAGAGAAAGAAACAGTGCATCATGGGAACCCCCCAGCAGTCTACGTCTATAGCAGCATAACTAAGGGATGGTTCAGGGTCACCTGATCCAGCCCTAACTATAAGCTTTAGCAAAAAGGAAAGTTTTAAGCCTAATCTTAAAAGTAGAGAGGGTGTCTGTCTCCCTGATCTGAATTGGGAGCTGGTTCCACAGGAGAGGAGCCTGAAAGCTGAAGGCTCTGCCTCCCATTCTACTCTTACAAACCCTAGGAACTACAAGTAAGCCTGCAGTCTGAGAGCGAAGCGCTCTATTGGGGTGATATGGTACTACGAGGTCCCTAAGTTAAGATGGGACCTGATTATTCAAAACCTTATAAGTAAGAAGAAGAATTTTAAATTCTATTCTAGAATTAACAGGAAGCCAATGAAGAGAGGCCAATATGGGTGAGATATGCTCTCTCCTTCTAGTCCCCGTTAGTACTCTAGCTGCAGCATTTTGAATTAACTGAAGGCTTTTTAGGGAACTTTTAGGACAACCTGATAATAATGAATTACAATAGTCCAGCCTAGAGGAAATAAATGCATGAATTAGTTTTTCAGCATCACTCTGAGACAAGACCTTTCTAATTTTAGAGATATTGCGTAAATGCAAAAAAGCAGTCCTACATATTTGTTTAATATGCGCTTTGAATGACATATCCTGATCAAAAATGACTCCAAGATTTCTCACAGTATTACTAGAGGTCAGGGTAATGCCATCCAGAGTAAGGATCTGGTTAGACACCATGTTTCTAAGATTTGTGGGGCCAAGTACAATAACTTCAGTTTTATCTGAGTTTAAAAGCAGGAAATTAGAGGTCATCCATGTCTTTATGTCTGTAAGACAATCCTGCAGTTTAGCTAATTGGTGTGTGTCCTCTGGCTTCATGGATAGATAAAGCTGGGTATCATCTGCGTAACAATGAAAATTTAAGCAATACCGTCTAATAATACTGCCTAAGGGAAGCATGTATAAAGTGAATAAAATTGGTCCTAGCACAGAACCTTGTGGAACTCCATAATTAACTTTAGTCTGTGAAGAAGATTCCACATTTACATGAACAAATTGTAATCTATTAGACAAATATGATTCAAACCACCGCAGCGCAGTGCCTTTAATACCTATGGCATGCTCTAATCTCTGTAATAAAATTTTATGGTCAACAGTATCAAAAGCAGCACTGAGGTCTAACAGAACAAGCACAGAGATGAGTCCACTGTCTGAGGCCATAAGAAGATCATTTGTAACCTTCACTAATGCTGTTTCTGTACTATGATGAATTCTAAAACCTGACTGAAACTCTTCAAATAGACCATTCCTCTGCAGATGATCAGTTAGCTGTTTTACAACTACCCTTTCAAGAATTTTTGAGAGAAAAGGAAGGTTGGAGATTGGCCTATAATTAGCTAAGATAGCTGGGTCAAGTGATGGCTTTTTAAGTAATGGTTTAATTACTGCCACCTTAAAAGCCTGTGGTACATAGCCAACTAATAAAGATAGATTGATCATATTTAAGATCGAAGCATTAATTAATGGTAGGGCTTCCTTGAGCAGCCTGGTATATATGTATGTATGTACATGTGTGTGTGTGTGTGTACATTGTCCGTTCATTAATGGCCCCTGTTGTGGGTCCGTGTCACTACACCTTCCCAACAGTCTATGTGATGTTGACTGTATGTGTGTGTGTCTAGTGTATATATATATATATATATATATATATATATATATATATATATATATATATATATATATATATATATATATACGAGGTCTATTATTTTTTTCAAAAACCATATGGATTTGAATCACGTGTGATTACATCAGACATGCTTGAACCCTCGTGGGCATGCAAGAGTTTTTTCACGCCTGTCGGTTACGTCATTCGCCTGTGGGCAGTCTTTGAGTGAGGAGTGGCCCACCCTCTCATCGTTTTTTTCATTGTTTAGGAATGGCTCAGAGACTGCTGCTTTGTTTGATCAAAATTTTTTCAAAATTGTAAGGTACAACTGAGTGGACACCATTCGATAAATTCAGCTGGTTTTCAGTAAAAATTTTAACGGCTGATGAGAGATTTTGGTCTGTAAGTGTCGCTTTAAGGACGGCCCACGGCGCCTGACGGCAATCTGCACTCCGAGGCGGCGTCGTCTCGCTGTTTCAAGCTGAAAACTTCCACATTTCAGGCTCTGTTCACCCAGGTTGTCGTCAGAGAACAGAGAAGTTTCAGAAGAGGTCGGCATGAGGAGTTTATGCGGACATTCCACTGTTAAAGGAGATTTTGTAATGAAAGAACGTGCGGGCAGATTCGCATGTCGGGCCGGACCTGACCGCGGGAGGTTGCGACAGGAAAAACACCTCCGTTGGAAACCTTAACGGACAAGTTGGAACATGCCCAGCTGTTAAACAATTTCTCAGATGCTCACTTGTTGAAAGCCATCAAAAGCCGCCTGAATTTTACAAATGGTTTTCAACACGGAGGTGTTTTTCCTGTCGCGGCGCAGACGGATTTGCGTCGTCGTCACGGAACCGACTCGGCGAATTTGCTTGCACGTTCTTTCATTACAAAATCTCCTTTAACAGTGGAATCAATCAATCAATCAATCAATTTTTTTATATAGCGCCAAATCACAACAAACAGTTGCCCCAAGGCGCTTTATATTGTAAGGCAAGGCCATACAATAATTATGTAAAACCCCAACGGTCAAAATGACCCCCTGTGAGCAAGCACTTGGCTACAGTGGGAAGGAAAAACTCCCTTTTAACAGGAAGAAACCTCCAGCAGAACCAGGCTCAGGGAGGGGCAGTCCTCTGCTGGGACTGGTTGGGGCTGAGGGAGAGAACCAGGAAAAAGACATGCTGTGGAGGGGAGCAGAGATCGATCACTAATGATTAAATGCAGAGTGGTGCATACAGAGCAAAAAGAGAAAGAAACAGTGCATCATGGGAACCCCCCAGCAGTCTACGTCTATAGCAGCATAACTAAGGGATGGTTCAGGGTCACCTGATCCAGCCCTAACTATAAGCTTTAGCAAAAAGGAAAGTTTTAAGCCTAATCTTAAAAGTAGAGAGGGTGTCTGTCTCCCTGATCTGAATTGGGAGCTGGTTCCACAGGAGAGGAGCCTGAAAGCTGAAGGCTCTGCCTCCCATTCTACTCTTACAAACCCTAGGAACTACAAGTAAGCCTGCAGTCTGAGAGCGAAGCGCTCTATTGGGGTGATATGGTACTACGAGGTCCCTAAGATAAGATGGGACCTGATTATTCAAAACCTTATAAGTAAGAAGAAGAATTTTAAATTCTATTCTAGAATTAACAGGAAGCCAATGAAGAGAGGCCAATATGGGTGAGATATGCTCTCTCCTTCTAGTCCCCGTCAGTACTCTAGCTGCAGCATTTTGAATTAACTGAAGGCTTTTTAGGGAACTTTTAGGACAACCTGATAATAATGAATTACAATAGTCCAGCCTAGAGGAAATAAATGCATGAATTAGTTTTTCAGCATCACTCTGAGACAAGACCTTTCTGATTTTAGAGATATTGCGTAAATGCAAAAAAGCAGTCCTACATATTTGTTTAATATGCGCTTTGAATGACATATCCTGATCAAAAATGACTCCAAGATTTCTCACAGTATTACTAGAGGTCAGGGTAATGCCATCCAGAGTAAGGATCTGGTTAGACACCATGTTTCTAAGATTTGTGGGGCCAAGTACAATAACTTCAGTTTTATCTGAGTTTAAAAGCAGGAAATTAGAGGTCATCCATGTCTTTATGTCTGTAAGACAATCCTGCAGTTTAGCTAATTGGTGTGTGTCCTCTGGCTTCATGGATAGATAAAGCTGGGTATCATCTGCGTAACAATGAAAATTTAAGCAATACCGTCTAATAATACTACCTACGGGAAGCATGTATAAAGTGAATAAAATTGGTCCTAGCACAGAACCTTGTGGAACTCCATAATTAACTTTAGTCTGTGAAGAAGATTCCCCATTTACATGAACAAATTGTAATCTATTAGACAAATATGATTCAAACCACCGCAGCGCAGTGCCTTTAATGCCTATGGCATGCTCTAATCTCTGTAATAAAATTTTATGGTCAACAGTATCAAAAGCAGCACTGAGGTCTAACAGAACAAGCACAGAGATGAGTCCACTGTCCGAGGCCATAAGAAGATCATTTGTAACCTTCACTAATGCTGTTTCTGTACTACGATGAATTCTAAAACCTGACTGAAACTCTTCAAATAGACCATTCCTCTGCAGATGATCAGTTAGCTGTTTTACAACTACCCTTTCAAGAATTTTTGAGAGAAAAGGAAGGTTGGAGATTGGCCTATAATTAGCTAAGACAGCTGGGTCAAGTGATGGCTTTTTAAGTAATGGTTTAATTACTGCCACCTTAAAAGCCTGTGGTACATAGCCAACTAACAAAGATAGATTGATCATATTTAAAATCGAAGCATTAAATAATGGTAGGGCTTCCTTGAGCAGCCTGGTAGGAATGGGGTCTAATAAACATGTTGATGGTTTGGATGAAGTAACTAATGAAAATAACTCAGAACAATCGGAGAGAAAGAGTCTAACCAAATACCGGCATCACTGAAAGCAGCCAAAGATAACGATACGTCTTTGGGATGGTTATGAGTAATTTTTTCTCTAATAGTTAAAATTTTGTTAGCAAAGAAAGTCATGAAGTCATTACTAGTTAAAGTTAATGGAATACTCAGCTCAATAGAGCTCTGACTCTTTGTCAGCCTGGCTACAGTGCTGAAAAGAAACCTGGGGTTGTTCTTGTTTTCTTCAATTAGTGATGAGTAGAAAGATGTCCTACTTTTACGGAGGGCTTTTTTATAGAGCAACAGACTCTTTTTCCAGGCTAAGTGAAGATCTTCTAAATTAGTGAGACGCCATTTCCTCTCCAACTTACGGGTTATCTGCTTTAAGCTACGAGTTTGTGAGTTATACCACGGAGTCAGGCACTTCTGATTTAAAGCTCTCTTTTTCAGAGGAGCTACAGCATCCAAAGTTGTCTTCAATGAGGATGTAAAACTATTGACGAGATACTCTATCTCACTTACAGAGTTTAGGTAGCTACTCTGCACTGTGTTGGTATATGGCATTAGAGAACATAAAGAAGGAATCATATCCTTAAACCTAGTTACAGCGCTTTCTGAAAGACTTCTAGTGTAATGAAACTTATTCCCCACTGCTGGGTAGTCCATCAGAGTAAATGTAAATGTTATTAAGAAATGATCAGACAGAAGGGAGTTTTCAGGGAATACTGTTAAGTCTTCTATTTCCATACCATAAGTCAGAACAAGATCTAAGATATGATTAAAGTGGTGGGTGGACTCATTTACTTTTTGAGCAAAGCCAATAGAGTCTAATAATAGATTAAATGCAGTGTTGAGGCTGTCATTCTCAGCATCTGTGTGGATGTTAAAATCGCCCACTATAATTATCTTATCTGAGCTAAGCACTAAGTCAGACAAAAGGTCTGAAAATTCACAGAGAAACTCACAGTAACGACCAGGTGGACGATAGATAATAACAAATAAAACTGGTTTTTGGGACTTCCAATTTGGATGCACAAGACTAAGAGTCAAGCTTTCAAATGAATTAAAGCTCTGTCTGGGTTTTTGATTAATTAATAAGCTGGAATGGAAGATTGCTGCTAATCCTCCGCCCCGGCCCGTGCTACAAGCATTCTGACAGTTAGTGTGACTCGGGGGTGTTGACTCATTTAAACTAACATATTCATCCTGCTGTAACCAGGTTTCTGTAAGGCAGAATAAATCAATATGTTGATCAATTATTATATCATTTACTAACAGGGACTTAGAAGAGAGAGACCTAATGTTTAATAGACCACATTTAACTGTTTTAGTCTGTGGTGCAGTTGAAGGTGCTATATTATTTTTTCTTTTTGAATTTTTATGCTTAAATAGATTTTTGCTGGTTATTGGTGGTCTGGGAGCAGGCACCGTCTCTATGGGGATGGGGTAATGAGGGGATGGCAGGGGGAGAGAAGCTGCAGAGAGGTGTGTAAGACTACAACTCTGCTTCCTGGTCCCAACCCTGGATAGTCACGGTTTGGAGGATTTAAGAAAATTGGCCAGATTTCTAGAAATGAGAGCTGCTCCATCCAAAGTGGGATGGATGCCGTCTCTCCTAACAAGACCAGGTTTTCCCCAGAAGCTTTGCCAATTATCTATGAAGCCCACCTCATTTTTTGGACACCACTCAGACAGCCAGCAATTCAAGGAGAACATGCGGCTAAATATGTCACTCCCGGTGCAATTGGGGAGGGGCCCAGAGAAAACTACAGAGTCCGACATTGTTTTTGCAAAGTTGCACACCGATTCAATGTTAATTTTAGTGACCTCCGATTGGCGTAACCGGGTGTCATTACTGCCGACGTGAATTACAATCTTACCAAAATGTCCGCATAACCTCCTCATGCCGACTTCTTCTGAAACTTCTCTGTTCTCTGACGACATCCTGGGTGAACAGAGCCTTAAATTGGGATGTTTTCAGCTCGAAACAGCCAGACGGACACCACCTCCGACCGCGTCGATCCACTTTGCGAGCTGTCCTTAAAGCGAAAGAAACTCCACAATCTCTCATCAGCCGTTAAACTTTTCACCGAGAACCAGCTGAATTTCTCGAATAGTGTCCACTTGGATATCCCTCACGGGTCTTGAAAAATTTTTGATAAAGCAACGCGCGCTGTCTCCAGCAGCGTCTCAGACAAAGGATTTCAGCCGAGAGGGCTGGACCAGTGCTCACTCAAAGCCTGGCCACAGGCGGATGACGTCACTGACACGCGTGAAAAAACTCACGCATGCGCACGAGGGTTCAAGCATGTCTGGTGTAGTCGCACGTGACTCAAATCCATGTAGTTTTTTTTTATAAAACTGCCGGTTAGTTTTCTAATAGACCTCGTATATACACACACATATATATACATACACACACACACACACACACACACACACACACACACACACACACACACACACACACACACATATATATACAGTCAACAAAAATATAAACGCAACACTTTTGGTTTTGCTCCCATTTTGTATGAGATGAACTCAAAGATCTAAAACTTTTTCCACATACACAATATCACCATTTCCCTCAAATATTGTTCACAAACCAGTCTAAATCTGTGATAGTGAGCACTTCTCCTTTGCTGAGATAATCCATCCCACCTCACAGGTGTGCCATATCAAGATGCTGATTAGACACCATGATTAGTGCACAGGTGTGCCTTAGACTGCCCACAATAAAAGGCCACTCTGAAAGGTGCAGTTTTATCGCACAGCACAATGCCACAGATGTCGCAAGATTTGAGGGAGCGTGCAATTGACATGCTGACAGCAGGAATGTCAACCAGAGCTGTTGCTCGTGTATTGAATGTTCAGTTCTCTACCATAAGCCGTCTCCAAAGGCGTTTCAGAGAATTTGGCAGTACATCCAACCAGCCTCACAACCACAGACCATGTGTAACCACACCAGCCCAGGACCTCCACATCCAGCATGTTCACCTCCAAGATCGTCTGAGACCAGCCACTCGGACAGCTGCTGAAACAATCGGTTTGCATAACCAAAGAATTTCTGCACAAACTGTCAGAAACCATCTCAGGGAAGCTCATCTGCATGCTCGTCGTCCTCATCGGGGTCTCGACCTGACTCCAGTTCGTCGTCGTAACCGACTTGAGTGGGCAAATGCTCACATTCGCTGGCGTTTGGCACATTGGAGAGGTGTTCTCTTCACGGATGAATCCTGGTTCACACTGTTCAGGGCAGATGGCAGACAGCGTGTGTGGCGTTGTGTGGGTGAGCGGTTTTCTGATGTCAATGTTGTGGATCGAGTGGCCCATGGTGGCGGTGGGGTTATGGTATGGGCAGGCGTCTGTTATGGACGAAGAACACAGGTGCATTTTATTGATGGCATTTTGAATGCACAGAGATACCGTGACAAGATCCTGAGGCCCATTGTCGTGCCATACATCCAAGAACATCACCTCATGTTGCAGCAGGATAATGCACGGCCCCATGTTGCAAGGATCTGTACACAATTCTTGGAAGCTGAAAATGTCCCAGTTCTTGCATGGCTGGCATACTCACCGGACATGTCACCCATTGAGCATGTTTGGGATGCTCTGGACCGGCGTATACGACAGCGTGTACCAGTTCCTGCCAATATCCAGCAACTTTGCACAGCCATTGAAGAGGAGTGGACCAACATTCCACAGGCCACAATTGACAACCTGATCAACTCTATGCAAAGGAGATGTGTTGCACTGCATGAGGCAAATGGTGGTCACACCAGATACTGACTAGTATCCCCCCCCCCCCCCCCAATAAAACAAAACTGCACCTTTCAGAGTGGCCTTTTATTGTGGGCAGTCTAAGGCACACCTGTGCACTAATCATGGTGTCTAATCAGCATCTTGATATGGCACACCTGTGAGGTGGGATGGATTATCTCAGCAAAGGAGAAATGCTCACTATCACAGATTTAGACTGGTTTGTCAACAATATTTGAGGGAAATGGTGATATTGTGTATGTGGAAAATGTTTTAGATCTTTTAGTTCATCTCATACAAAATGGGAGCAAAACCAAAAGTGTTGCGTTTATATTTTTGTTGAGTATATATACACACACACACACACACACACACACACACACACACACACACACACACACACATATATATATATATATATATATATATATATATATATATATATATATATATATATATATATATATATATATATATGATGATGATGGAGGTGTGTCAAGTGGCTTTTCCTGCATTGACTTCCACAACAGACTGACCCAGTGATAAATCAGCTTTCAGAACAGAACTCTGACCGAATCCAGTAACACCCAGCGTCTTTTGGATTCAGCAGTTATAACTGAGTCCCTGAAAAGTGCGTTTCCTCTCTCCTTATTTGTGAGGTGGAATGAGCAGCCAGTGGGATCAAAATACACCAACACTCTGCCACTGTATGTCTGCGTGTACGTGGCTCACATATCTCTCTTACTGTCAGATCGGCCTTTTGGGGATTCATTTTCTAAACCTTTATTTTGACATCATAACATTCATACTTCCAAGATGGCGCCGTCCATAGCTTCTCCTGACTGTCAGCTAACTCTGACCAAGAGCTGCAACTTCAATGTCAGGGTAAAGTGAGAACACAGACAGACTGTCGGTAACAGCAGTCAGTTAAATGTGTTCTTTTTATGTTTGTTTGCTAATAATATCAAGTGTGACTCACTGACGTTACTGGCAGCAAAGTTAAACATCATCAGGTTGGTCATGTTGCTCGCACCATTTCACAATAAAACGTTTCATGTCAGCAAATATTCTTACTGTGAAAGACACGCCCCCAGTGTTCCCTGCAACTGAGACGTAGCTAAAATCTGTTTTTTGCTAAAAACGACAAATTTCCCAGTTTCAGTAAGTACATAAGCTGAATAAAACCTTATATTTGCCGTGAGTTCAAGTTTAAATAAACTGTGTTCAGGAGGTGGGGTCCTGAGGATTTGCAGTTTTAAATATTCTAAATGTTCTGTTTAATTTTGTCTGAGTATCTTCCAATAACCTGATTAATAAGAATCCTTTTATTTCCATATAATAATAAAACTGATTTTTGAAAGCAATATGAAATACTACATTCCAATAATAATATAATGTAACAAATCAATCTTTTGATTGACATGTTACAATATATTATTATTTGAATATAGACCCAACTGACATTAAAAAGTGTTTATTATCAACTCCACTTGTCGATCAAATATCTTTAATTTGTGCCAAGTGGTTTTTGAATGTTTGCATTGGATCAAAATATACATTATTTCTACCTCAAATGTTAGAATGTAAGTCGTCGGCTCACATGTGGTTCACCAATCAATCCACAGATTTCACAGCAAACCTAAAATATCCCTGACTCACATTATCAATAACTTCTGTATTCACATCCATATGTTGTGCTTCATGAACACTAACTGTGTTTATTCCTTCCTATATCTCGTGTGTGTGTGTATTTAGGTCTGCCCATGCTGGATGAATGACAATCTTTTTCTTAAAATAAATGTGTTTGTAGCTCAATGTCAGCCGTGTCTTAACAAACATACAGTTTGTCTGTTAGAATGACGTAACAGTGAGTCCACCTCTTTGTACAGCCCACCTTCAAACAGCCTCACATGACCAGCCATGAAAAAAGAAAAAATCTACTTCAGCTGCCAATTTTCAACAGGAATACAAACTTCCCACGGGCACTGCACGAGTGGAAATAATTTGGCTTTAAATTTGAAAAAAATAAATATGTTTTTCAAAAATTCTTCAGCTCTTTATTGAAAACATACTTTCATTCATGTGGATAAACTGTTTTGGTGCTATAAATGGATTCACCAAAGTCTCTGGCTGACAAAAGTAGTGTAATGTATGGAGTAAATTGTCGATCACTGAAAAATAAATGTCCGATATGAAAATATATAATTTCATTTTTTTAAGTACATTGTTGTCACTCTGCATTTTAGTGCAGCCGATAAACAATCCTGCAAATGGTGACCGAAGCACCACCTTCAGCACAAATACTCCTTAGACATGAACTCTCTTAAAAAAAACAACTTGCCACTTGAATTTTCAATAGGCAGCCAGCGAGGGGTCAATTACACGGGGGTCCAAATTAAAAGATCCTCCAATCATATTGAAAAAATATATCACATTATTTGTCAGCTCATAAAGGTTCCAAAAAGGTATAGTTTGGACAATCTGTGACTGGATGTTATGGAGTTATGGGGTAAAAACAGCAAGAATGGTGACAAAGGTCAGTTTCAGTCTGGGGTCAAAAGTTAAAGGTGCTGTAATTTTCATCAAAAGTGATGCATATAATTTGGTTCTGATTAGATTTTGTGTAGCTCATATTTTGGTTCAGAGCTATTTGCAGAATGTTTTTGTTCAGACTGTAATTTTTTTATTTATTTGGATCAAGTTCCGGTGGTACCTGGAAGTGTGGGCTGGAGACACACTTGGCAAGCTGTCTAAAAAGCGGTTCCTGGACTTTGACAAACTCTGAGGGTTCAATGACATCCAAGATCTCCTCCAGCTCATTGAGGAACATAACTTCCTTAGGACTGTGGGTTTTGGGCCAGAACTTAAGCAGACCCATGATGACCTGCAGCAGACAGACAGGAGCAGCTCTGGTTGATTCTGTGTGTTGTTCTATGAGATTACATTGTCCCCAGTTACACTGAGCCACATCATGTAACATCAAATGTAACATCAAAGAAAACACGGAGGAAAACAACGACAGCTTGTAAGTAAGGTGGTTCCCTCCGTGTGTTCTGCTGTGCACCATTTATGGCCCGGTCACACGGCACCCGGCCTCAGCTGAACAAAGGAAAAAGTCCCAAAGTCACAAATCGTCGAGGAAAAGTAGACAAATGAGCCTGGACTTCTCCCACCTGAAAGCCTGCGAGTGCAGAGTGCATAAAAGACAGAAATGAAACCAAAACTAATAAAAGAAAAACAAAGCCAACAGTGACCTTGACGCTTTAAAACAAAATCAAAATGAAGCACCAGCGTGTGATTATTTCTGCAGCGAGTCTGTGCTTTCCACAGCCACCTACAGCTCCGTTGTCTTGACACACGCATGTCGCAGGCAGCGATGTTGAGAGAGAGAGAGAGAGAGAGAGAGAGAGAGAGAGAGAGAGAGAGAGAGAGAGAGAGAGAGAGAGAGAGAGAGAGAGAGAGAGAGAGAATGGACAACAATCAAATAGAACGCTGACGGTACGGGAACTATGCAAATGATGAGGAACCATCAAGACAGAAAGCAAAATGGAGTACGGACAAATTAAAGTTGTCGTCAGGAGTCATTCACATTTTTCAACAGTTTGAAAATTCTGATGAAGCGCCAGCTACACAAACGACGCTCAAACGACGAAAGTCAACACAAGTCCAGATTTCTTGTTTCATTTTGGCTTGGGCATCCTTTGTTAGTGCCGCGTGAGCGGGGCTTTATGTGCATGCATATCTACATTAATACAACCACAGAAAAAAAAAATCTATCAAATTATGAAGCTTAATAAAACACGAGTATGACATGAAACACAGTGGAGTTCTGCTTGGACACGCTGCAGGTACCAAACTTATTTCCCAGGTGGGCGTGGCTACAGGTACCAGACAGCAGTAGTACTGAGTGCACGATGCGCCGTCACTCTTAGCGGCTATGACACAACCCAGTTTTTTTTTTTTTTAATGACTGCATTTTCTTGCAGTTAAAGATGTTAAAAATTAGCTGACTGCAAACTTAGACCGCTCATGAAGTGTGACTACCTAAGACAAGAGTCATCAGGAGATGACGTATGGCCCCCGTCCGGACAAATCAGTAATACAAAGTGTTGGGGGATCGCCCAAAAACACCTTTATGCTAAATATGAATTAAATTGGTCAAATGGTTCTTGAGATAATGAGCTAACAAGCGAACATGGACTGAGGAACAGACAGACAGATGGACGAACATCGCTGTACTTCATAGCAGAGGGACAAAAAGGTTTGACGAAAAAAAAAAGTCACAGAAGAAAAATCTTATTTGTCAACAAAATTTTCTGTTTATAGTGTAACTTTACTAAACTGAGATGAATGACTCCATTGTGTCATGAAGTCTGTCCCGCGGTACATCATCAGTGCGCGGTTAATTCCACTGGGTTCTATCGCAGCCGCTCAGAGCACTCTGTACTACCGGCGAGCATGTGTAAAAATGTTTCGTACCTGTGGCCACGTCCCAAAGGTTTTTTGGGGCATGTCTGCCGACACATTGCCGCTTACACTGCCAGTCATCACCAGCATCACTGCTGTTGTCATGGAAACATGGATGCAGACTCACCGGCTCAGTGAGGCTGCTGTCCTTCTCCAGAAACTGAACCACACAGTAAGCCAACTGGAAAACAAAAACACTGATTAAGACCCACATCAGGCCAAATATTTTCTTTTTCCTTTTCATTATTTTCTCTTACATACACTTTGGTTTCTAAGATTTTTTTTTTTTTTTTAAGTTTCACACACTGTTCACATCGTCTATGAGTATGTGTGTACATACAAACAAGTTAGTGTACAGATAAGTTTTTTTATAAATATAATTGCTTGTAAATATCTTTCTTCATGTAGCACTTTGGCAACTGTTTATGTGTGGTGATGCCAATAAAAAGAATTGAACTGAGTTTAAAGGGAGATGGACAGAACCCTGTGTTTCCACGGATAATCTCAAACAGTTCCACCACGACAACATTTGACCTCTGACCTGTGGGTGGTAGACACTGAGGGACTTCACTTTATGAAGTGGCAGGAGGACTCGGATGAGAAACATCTTGTGTTCTTCTTTCAGAGGCAGAGCAAACCCATTGATGATACTGAGAGAGAAAATGTACATGAGGAAGCAAAGCAACACAACATATACAAACCAGAACCAGAAAATGTTGGACAATACGTACGAGGTCTGTGAGAAAAGTATCCAACCTTTTTATTTTATGCAAAAAATATATGGATTTGATTCATATGTTTTTACGTCAGCCAAGATTGAACCTTCGTGCGCATGTGTGAGTTTTTTCACGCCTGTCGGTTGCGTCATTCGCCTGTGGGTAGGCTTTGAGTGAGCACTGGTCCACCCCTCTCATCGTTGTTTCATTGCGAGGAAATGGCGGAATAATTTGGGCTTTTTTCCATCAGACTTTTTTCAGAAACTGTTACAGACAGGCAGCTGGAAACCATTCGGAAAATTCACATGGCTTTCGGTGAAAATTTTTTGGGCTTCACAGAGATTAAGGAGTGTTACTACCGCTTTAAGGACGGCCCACAATGGCGCACGGTGCGTCGCACTCCGAGCCGCGATTGACAGGCAGAAACCACCATTTCATTTCTAAACGGATGGCTGTGTGGATCCGGGACCATCATGTGCAATTTCTCTGGTTATCACAAGAGCTGGACATCAGCCATTTTCCGGCAGATTTCATTTAACAAGAGATTTTGTCATGGAAAGCCGCGCAGAGGCTTCGCGCGTCATGACGGAGCCGCTGATGAAGCGAGACAAAGAACACTTCCGTTTTGGAGTGTCAGAGGACAAGTTGGGACATGCCCAGCTCTCCACAATTTCTCTTATACTCCCTGGGCTGGTAAGCCACTGAAAGCCGAGATAGGCATGTCCCAACTTGTCCTCTGACACTCCGAAACTGAGGTGTTCTTTGTCTCGCTCCATCAGCGGCTCCGTCATGACGCGCGAAGCCTCCGTGCGGCGTTCCATGACAAAATCTCTTGTTAAAAGTGAAATCTGCCAGAAAATGGTTGATGTCCAGCTCTTGTGATAACCAGAGAAACTGCATAACGACGGTCCCGGCTCCTCATAGCCATCCGTTTAGAAATGAAATGGTCATTTCAGCCTGTCGATCGCGGCGCGCCGTGCACCATTGTGGGCCGTCCTTAAAGCGGTAGTAACACTCCTTAATCTCTGTGAAGCCCATTAAAATTTTCACTGAAAGCCATGTGAATTTTCCGAATGGTTTCCAGCTGCCTGTCTCTAACAGTTTCTGAAAAAATTCTAATGGAACAAAGCCCAAATCATTCTGCCATTTCCTCGCAATGAAACAACGACGAGAGGGGTGGAGGAGTGCTCACTCAAAGCCTGCCCACAGGCGAATGACGCAACCAACAGGCGTGAAAAAACTCACACGTGCACGAAGGTTCAAGCTTGGCTGACGTAAAAACATATGAATCAAATCCATATATTTTTTGCATAAAATAAAAAGGTCGGATACTTTTCTCACAGACCTCGTAAAATGTATAAAAAGAAAAACACAGTAATTTTCACATTTACTTTACAACCCCAATTCCAATGAAGTTGGGACGTTGTGTATAATCTAAACCTATATTCTCTTCAACCTATATTCAATTGAATACACCACAAAGACAAGATATTTAATGTTCAAACTGATAAACTTTGTTTTTGTGCAAATATTTGCTCATTTTGAAATGGATGACTGCAACACGTTTCAAAAAAGCTGGGATGCTCAAAGAACACCTGTTTGGAACATTCCACAGGTGAACAGGTTAATTGGAAACAGGTGAGTATCATGATTGGGTATAAAAGGAACATCCCCAAAAGGCTCAGACATTCACAAGCAAAGACAGGGTGAGGATCACCACTTTGTGAACAACTGTGTGAAAAAATAGTGCAACAGTTTAACAACAACGTTTCTCAATGTTCAATTGCAAGGAATTTAGGGATTCCATCATCTACAGTCCTTAATATAATCAGAAGATTCAGAGAATCTGGAGAACTTTCTCCACGTAAGCGGCAAGACCGAAAACCAACATTGAAAGCCAAACATCAACAACATCCAGAAACGCCGCTGCCTTCTTTGGGCCTGAGCTCATTTGAAATGGACAGACACAAAGTGGAAAAGTGTGCTGTCGTCTGATGAGTGCAAAGTTCAAAAGCCAGCATCTGTGATGGTATGGGGGTGTGTTAGTGCCCATGGCATGGACAACTTACACATCTGTGATGGCACCATCAATGTTGAAAGGTACATCCAGGTTTTGGAGCAACACATGCTGCCATCCAAGCAACGTCTTTTTCAGGGACGTCCCTGCTTATTTCAGCAAGACAATGCCAAGCCACATTCTGCACGTTACAACAGCGTGGCTTCGTAGTAAAAAAGTGCGGGTACTAGACTGGCCTGCCTGCAGTCCAGACCTGTCGCCCATTGAAAATGTGTGGTGCATTATGAAGCATAAAATACGACAACGGAGACCCCGGACTGTTGAACAACTGAAGTCGTACATCAAGCAAGAATGGGAAAGAATTCCACCTACAAAGCTTCAAAAATTAGTGTCCTCAGTTCCCAAATGCTAAGTGATGGAAATTATTGGTTGAGTTAATCGCGTTTTAAAAAGGAATAGTTTGCGCCAGGTGTCATGCTTAGTTCATGTTACAGGGTAACATATGTCACATGTCATAGAATTCAATGGACATTGACCTTGTTTGACCTTTACTTTGGAGACCAAGCATTCAACAGAGACAAAACTATTCCATGTATTAATTCTATTAGCACAACCAATAATTTGCTTCACTTTTTAACCAAAATTGGGGCAACTTTAACTTTTGACCCCTGTACAAACTGAAACTGACCTTTGTCACATTCTTGAAGCTTTTACCCCATAACTCCACAACATTCAGTCAGATTGTCCAAACTGTATCTTTTTGGAATCTTTGTGATCAGACAAATAATGTGGCGTCGTTTTCAGCATGATTGGAGCATTTTTAAATTTTGACCCCTGTGTAATTCTTCAATTGAGTCCTACCTGGCTGCCTATTGAAAATTTAGGTGGCTAACGTGCTTTTACAAAAGAGTCATGTCTAAGGAGTATTTGTGCCAAATTTAGTGCTTGTTTCACCATTTGAAAGATTCCTCTGTAAATATTCTGTTAGCTGCCTCACTAAGAATGATTGCATAATTCAGCTGCTTTCTTCCACCTGCGAAATATAGCGAAGATTCGTCCCATCCTGTCTGTGGCTGATGCTGAGACCCTCATCCATGTGTTTATCTCTTCTAGATTGGACTACTGCAATGTTCTATTTTCTGGTTTACCACAGTCCAGCATTAGGGCTCTCCAATTGGTTCAAAAATGCTGCTGCCAGACTTTTGACATGAAGCAGAAAGTTCGACCACATTACACTTATTTTGGCATCTCTTCACTGGCTTCCTGTCCCAGTGAGATCACATTTTAAGGTTCTGCTACTAGTCTATAAAATTATTCATGAACTGGCACCTCCCTACCTAGCTGACCTAATTAAACCCTACGTACCGGCCCGGGCTTTGCGCTCTCAGGGTGCAGGTTTACGTTGTGTTCCTAGGGTGAATAAGAAGTCTGTGGGTCACAGAGCTTTCTCTTATCGTGCCCCTGTTCTGTGGAATGATCTCCCTGCATCAATAAAACAGTCAGATTCTGTGGAGACTTTCAAGTCCAGACTTTTTCCCTTTCATATGGCTAGCATATTGGCATAGTATGTTTCTACGCTTTCACTCTTTTAATGAATTTTATTAGTAAACGGAGCGGGCTGCAGCCTCAACTTTATCTAAATTCTGGGTCTTTTAGTGAAGCTTAGGGCTAGTGGCCGGCGATCACCTTATTTCTTCTCTTTTTCTTGTTGATTAATGCTGACTAATTATACTGTATTTTTTGTCTTTCTGATGCCTGATTCTGTTTTTTTCTCTCTGTTTAAGGTGCATCCAGAGATGGATGTGGTGTCTACTTCTACTACCCACCTGCCCTGTGCACCAGAAAAGTTTTGTGTATAATCATGTTGTAAATTGTGTCAGTAGCATGGTCCAAGCAGAGGGTCACCGCTTTGAGTCTGGTCTGCGCAGATAACTGAAACAATCGTGCAAATGGTGATACAAGCACCAACGTTGGCACAAATACTCCTTAGACATTACTCTTTTGAAAAAACTGACTGGCCACTTTAATTTTCAAGAGACGGCCAGATAGGGGTCAATTGATGAATTACACAGGGGTCAAAATAAAAAATGCTCATATTTTGAAAACTACACCACATTATTTGTCTGACCGTAAAGATTCCCAAAAGGTATAGTTTGGACTATCTATGACTGATTGATCAGGAGTAATAAATG
The DNA here is from genome assembly GCF_902500255.1 of Thalassophryne amazonica. Classification (NCBI taxonomy): domain Eukaryota; kingdom Metazoa; phylum Chordata; class Actinopteri; order Batrachoidiformes; family Batrachoididae; genus Thalassophryne; species Thalassophryne amazonica. Next base: position 5,694,779 of record NC_047115.1, on the reverse strand, counting down.
GAATAGTTTTGATTGTGTTGAATGTTTGGTCTCCAAAGTGAAGGTCAAACAAAGTCAACCTCCATTGGATTCTATGACATGTTACCCCGTAACATGATAACGAAGCATGATACATGGTCCAAACTATTCCTTTTTAAAACCCTGTTAACTATTAATTTGCATCTTTTTTTTTAACCAAAATTGGAGCAACTTTAACTTTTGAACCCTGTACAAACTGAAACTGATCTTTATCACCATTTTTGCTGTTTTTACCCCATAACTCCTGATTCCTGACTTCCCATAACGCCTGACTTCACTCAACAGTTCATTTCTACCTCAGTCTGAAAGCATACACACACACACACACTCTCTGCCCCTCTCTACACCCTGCACTCCAGCCCTGCCCCCAGATAGTCAGGCCGTTTCCCCTCAGTATGGATCATTTAATTATGTGTTTATGGTTGAAAGACGTTGCACGTTGACCTTTATCTGCGCTGAGTGCACACACTGTAATAAACTGTATGTGTACAAGTGAAACTGTGGTCTGTCCGTGTTGCGTGATAAGCAGAAGAACAGTATGCATCATGGCACACAACAAAGTGATTATAATTACTATGATTATCTGTATAAGGAGATCTGAAGTCCTTATTATGTACTACTATTAGTATTATGTGAAGTTAGCAAAGCAACAAATTTGCCATGAGACATACTGCTCCAACACTTCATACACGGAACAAAAATATAAACGCAACACTTTGTTTTTGCTCCCATTTTTCATGAGCTGAACATAAAGATTTAAAACTTTTTCTCTATACACAAAAGACCTATTTCTCTCAAATACTGGTCACAAATCTGTGTCAGTGAGCACTTCTCCTTTGCCAAGATGATCCATCCCACCTCACAGGTGTGACAGATCAGGATGCTGATTAGACAGCATGATTATTGCACAGGTGTGCCTTAGGAATATTCAGAAAACAAGAGGCCTTCAGATTCTATTCTCTCGTCAAAGTATTCTGTCTCCCGAATGAAAGAAGAATCAATCAATCAATCAATTTTATTTATATAGCGCCAAATCACAACAAACAGTTGCCCCAAGGTGCTTTATATTGTAAGGCAAGGCCATACAATAATTACGTAAAAATTGATGAGCTGGCGAATGATGAGCGACAAGCACAATGGCGCTTGGCAGTGGAAACCAGCAGATGGTGCAGTGGCTGGCGCGGATAAAAACATTTGCTGCTGGCCTCCCGTCCCTCTTGGATGAAGCCCACTCCACCTTTCACTGAGTATAGGGTCAACGGTACATTTACTGATCTCACTATGTTGCTCAGGGTAATAATACATGTTCACGCTGTTTGCAGGGACAGCTGAGGTTGTGTATTTTTACATTTAGGGCAGTATTTTTGTTCTTTTCCACTGTGTTAGTACACATGCTGTTAGTATTTTCATATTCTGTGCTTTGCAATAAGAGGAGTAAAATTCTGCAAAAATTCTCTCCATGCTACATTGCTTGCTTGAAGGGAGCCTGGTTCAAGTGGTCATGCAAAGTTCAGATGGTTGCATCAAGCCTTGGTTGGCGGCACAGGTACCACTGACACCACTGGCGGGGTACTCCTTTTGGGTCCACACAGGCTCATATATTCTCAGGCGTTTTTGTTGCTTTGGTAGATAGTTCTGCTTTTTGGATGTTTTTTTGTTTTTATTGTTTTCACACTTCACTTTTACTCTTAGGTGATGTGACTTAAGGTCACGTCAACAGGTTGAGTTATTGGGCAGAATATTCCATGACGCTTGTCCTCGGACCAACTTGATGATACATACCTGATAAAACTGAAGGTCTACATATCTCCGTCTGGGACAGACAGGCATCATGAAATATTCTATTCTGTGCTAATATTGACACAAACATCCATCACAAGGTCTTGAACACATACCATTCAGATGAACAATATGAACATGTCATCCGCACATAAGGTCACACTTTTTTAACCCAATCACATAGCACCACTGATCCACACAGCAGGGAAGGCCCACCGATTTGGAGGTTTGCCAAGTATAGGCTTAAAATGCAGGCAAGCCCAGAGGTCGGGGCTCTTGTTAACAGCAGTGCATGTGACATCTATTTTCAAGATCCCAGCGCTGTAATGGCAACTCTTGTTTAATGTGGGAATCTCTTTAATACAGCATCTGGTTTTCTAAGTCTGTCTCCTGTCAATATTTGACTCTTATTTTCCCTCAACACATAAAATTACTGGGGTGGGGATATCAGGCAGAAAATCCCCAACACTCTCACTTTCCAAGATTTTATTAAACAATCTGGTTTGAAACTCCACTGCCATCTCTCCTAGACATTTCCATGACTCCACCAGAATGTCATCTGGACCAAATGCCTTTCCACTCTTCATCCTCTTCATCGCTGCCCTCACTTCATCCTTATGTATCCCTTGTACTTCCTGATTTATTCTCTCCACATCATCCAGCCTTTACACTCATTTTCTTCATTCATCCGCTCCTCAAAATATTCCCTCCACCTGGCCAATCGGTACAAGTCCTTTTCTCCCTCCTTACTGGTCAACATCTTGTACAGCTCACGAAGTGCCTTTTCCATAGCTTCTGCCACTTCTCTTTTCACCTTACGCCGCATCTCCTTGTAGTCCTGTCTACTTTCTTCATCTCTCCGATGATCCCAAAACTTTTTTGCCAACCTCTTTCTCCTTTTGATTTCCTGAACATCTTTGTTCCACCACCAAGTCTCCTCGTCTTCCTTCCTTTGTCCAGATGTCACACCCAGTCCCTTCCTGTCTGACTCCCTCACCACATCTGCAGTACTTTTCCAGTTGTCTAAAATTGCTTCCCCTCCATCCAGTGCCTCCTCACTGAATTTCACACAACAGTCTTCCTCCTTCAGCTTCCACCATCTGCTCCTTTGTTGAGCTCTCACTCTTCTTCACCTTTTAAAGTCATCCTACAATACACCATCCTATGCTGCCACCACCTTACAGTCTCTAGTTTCTTTTAGCTTGTATCTCCTACACAGAATGTAGTCCACCTGTGTGCACCTTCCTCCACTCTTATATGTCACCCTGTGCTCCTCCCTTTTCTTAAAGGAGGTATTCACCACATCCATTTCCATCCTTTTTGTAAAATCACCTACCATCTGTTCTTCGATATTCCTGTCCTTGATACTATATCTACCCATTACTTCATCACCTCTGTTCCCTTCACCAACATGCCCATTGAAGTCCGCTCCTGTCACCACTCTTTCATGCTTGGGTTCACTCTCCACCACCTCATCTAACTCACTCCAGAAATCTTCTTTCCCATTCATCTCATCCTCCAGGCCTGCCCTCCATCCAGGACTTATACCCGTCCAGGACCAGGAAGCCAGTTGGTAAAATCTCTGCGGAGTCCTCCCAACTTGGACACACCCTGTTTAAACTCCTCTCCTCTGGTCAACATTACAGAGCACTGTACGTTAGAACAACCAGACACAGGAACAGTTTCTTTCCACAGGTCGTCACACTGATGAACAATTTATCCTGCCAAAAAACTCACTCTTTCATGTACCTCATGACCAATTTCAATCTGTTTCAAATGTTTTTTCTCTTATTACACATTTGATTTTAATTGCACATTTTATTTGCACTTTTTTTTCCACTAAATTATTCAGTGTTTAGTGTATATTTCTACATGCGGTACAGAGAGAGTACAGCTCAAACCAAAGTCAAATTCTGTGGATTCTTGTGGATACTTGGTGAATAAAGGCTATTCTGATTCTGATCTCACCACCTATCTGTAGGGCCTATGCACTGATGATATTCCTCGTCACCCCTTCAATTTCTAACTTCACCCTCATCGCCCTGTCAGACACTCGCTTAACCTCCAACACTATTTTAACATACTCTTCCTTTAAAATGACCCAACACCATTTCTCTTCCTGTCCTCACCGTGATACGACTTGAACCCCCTCGCCTATGCTCCTGCTCTTACTTCCCTTTCACTTGGTCTCTTGCACACACAATATGTCTACCTTTGTCCTCTCCATCATATCAGCCAGCTCTCTCCCTTTACCAGTCAGACTGCCAACATTCAAAGTCTTGACTCTCATTTCAACCCTCTGGACTTCCTCTTCTACCGCTGTCTCTGGACACATTCTCCTTTTTTTCTTGTTTGCCCAGCAGCAGCCCAGTTTCCCCCAGCACCCTGTTGTGCAACAGCACCAGTTGTTGTTAAACTGGTGTCACAGACCGAACTCCGCCCCTAAAAAATTGGTCCGCCTTTTGTATCTGTGCATGCGTCATTTTGGACCACAGCAGCAGAGTCAATGATCAAATGTGATTATTAACCATCAAATGACAAAGTAAAACCTCTTAAATCATTCTAATGTCAGTTTTAAGCAAAAACAAGGCCATTTGAAGCAGAAACAAGGCAAAATTCTGTGACGATTTGAAATGACCATCGCGCAGTGAATGCATCAGGTGGCAGCTCGTTTAGCTGCGGTGCTCCGATTGCTTCCTCCACCTTTTACGATGAAATAATGCTGAATGTATGTGGAAATGATTGAACAAAAGCTTCAGATATCTGTCACTGAGACAGATGACGAATGGAGTGAAGTTTTAAGCAGAAACAAGGTTTTAATCCATGAACTGTGGCTAATGACACATGCGCAGATACAAAAGACGAACAGAGTTTTAGGGGGGACCGTTTGGCCGGTGACACCGGGCCTCGACCGATTCGGTATGGAAATTCGATTTGTACTCGACATCTTAAAGCTTTGGCTTGTTTTACACCACATTCCCTTCCTCATGCAATCCTCCTCATTTATCTGGGCTTGGGACCAACACTTACAATGTACTGGCTGCACACTCCATGTGGCTTAGATTTAGCTTAACTAAGATACTAACCAACTGTTAACAAAAAGGCAATCTTTTGTGTATCCCAGGCACCAAGTGGTGGGCGTGGTCATGAGAAATGAACCGAAGATTGAGCTAGATTAGTCCATCAGCTAACCAAATGAATCTAATTCCAAAATGTTGAGCATGACCACAAGTTTCATCATAAGGTATCATCATCATCATAAGGTAAGGCTTTGCTAGTAATAACAGGTTAGCATTTTGCTAACCCATCCACTCCTGGCCTACAAGATGCAATTTATTTGCACCTTTTGTGTTGGGAAAGTGTAAGAACACGGACCCACAACAGGGGGCACAAATGAACGGACAATGGAGGAAGTCAAATAACAACACTTTACTGTTGTGAATGAGCACAACAAACACAGCAGATTACAATAATAGTCAATGAAGTCAATTCACAAAAATGTGTCGCGTGGGCAGGCTCGAAGATAAGAGACGTCTGTCCAAAGCAGAACCGGAACCACACAATTTCCTCCGCCACCGAACCCCGGGAATACTGGAGCCGCCAAGTCCCGAACTCCCAGGTGGCCACTGCCTCCGCTTGTCGGATCTGGTACTGCTGGCGAGGAACAAAAACAGTTAGATGTGGGTGCGTCTGCACCCAGCAACACGTATGGTGGAAAACCACCTCCACCTCTCGTCGGAAAAAAGGAAACAAAATATCTGCTATCCAACACACAAAGTAACAGGTATTCCTGTCAGGAAGATAACAAAGTCGGCTGAGTACGTTACCTCCTCGGTAGAGCGATATCTCGGCGAAGAGGTGGAGATGTCGTCTTGCTGATATACCACTGATGATCAGATGATTGGTGACAGCTGTCATAGGTGATAAGTGACAGCTGTCACCCCGGCTGCTCCTGTGAGGCGGCAGCGCCCTCTGGTGCCTGGAGCCCGCACTCCAGGCAGGGTGCCCTCTGGTGGTGGTGGGCCAGCAGTACCTCCTCTTCAGCGGCCCACACAACACTTTTGGTTAATTAGTTTTCACATTTGATTAGTTTGTGCACTGTGCTGAGTCGAGTACACACACACCAAACACTACATTAAGAAAGACAATTAGTGAGACGTTTGCACACAATAGATTTTGTTTGCATGCAGAGGACAGAAAGTCTTGGCTATATGTACTGACAAAGCTAATAATTTAGCGTGTGCACATGGATTAATCAAAGTAAATCAAATTGTAGGAACACAATAGTATGTTGAGTGCTGCATTCTTCCCCTCCTATATTTTCCATTGCTTGGTGCTGCGCACTTTGGAAGTCAGGTCCTGTAAAGGCACATGTATATTTACTTTCTTTCCATTGCTCCTTCTTGCTGTTTTGCACTGAGCACATGGAACAAATGCAATTTCCCCTGAGATTAATAAAGTATTCTGATTCTGATGTTTTGCAACAATGGCAACAGCCACACAAATTCTTTATGGAAGTCTGTGGGACTTTGGTCACGGGTGTGTGATGAATGGTGCTATCTTCATATAGTCACTGACATCACTGTCACTAAAAAAAAAACCCTCAGTTCAAATCCATCGCGCCCATCCACAGTAACGTTTGTGACACTGAGTGATTCAGAAGAGCAGTAAGATGACCTCACCTGCCCAGGATCTCCAGCAGCTCCGCAATGCCATTGTGATGTTCTGTCTCATAGATAAATCTGTGGAAAAACAGTAACATCAGTGTTCATGTGAAGCTGAGAAGGTGGTTAGTTCTGAACGGTTCCTGTATCCAGGTGTAAGCTGGTAGCACACAAGTGACAACCATCAATGTTGAAATACAAAGTCAACACAGAAATGCACAAATCTCTACTTCCTTGAGCAGCCACTTGAGGCTCGTTCCAACAGTGAATTAATTTGCAGAAAGATGTGAGGCACTCAGAAACACAAATGCTACAGTTAGGTCATGTGCTAATTACACTGGTCAACAAAAAAGGAAAGCTTTTTTCTTGCATAAACTTTAATAACTGATTTAGGGACATTTTGAGGTGCTGAATCCAAATCTGATTTCCTCTATCGCATCTTGTTTTTTTTTTTTGCAATCTGCATGTACTATATTGATGGATTATGCAAAAGTTGCTCATTCACTCCTGAGTTTGATGCCACTAATCCTGAACAAAAGCACTGTTTTTAAACCAGGTTGACGAAATGTGAACAAAGAGCCGTAATATCATTTATGCTACTGAAGAGGTGTGAGAGAGATGGCAGCTTTGGCTTCAATGCTTGATACGAGAAATATGTTTTCATATCTCAAAAAATGTGATGTGACTGGCAAAAACTATCACCAGATTAGGATTCAGCGCCCCCAAATTACCTCAAATCTCTAGAAAAAAATCCATGCAATGAAAATCATGTTGACCAGTGTTATTCATGAAACAAAACACAGTACTACAAATGTTTAATTTTTGAATTAATAAATAAAATTTAAAAAACAATTACTTCTCACAGAAGTACACACAAGCATTTTCAGATTAAGGAATACCCAAAGATAAAAGAGAAAGATAAACTTTATTTATCCTGAAGAAAATGATTTTGCCAGAGTACAGAAACAGTTTAAACAGTAAACAACAGTGAGTTACATACACAATTATAGAAAGTGTTAGTATTAAATAGAAATCAAGAAAGACTAGGATCAACATCACTCACCTCCATACACCAACAGCATGGGCGCAAAAAACACATTTGGTACAAAGCCAAATTTAATGTGGATATTTGTCAGAATTCTACCCCCAGTCATTACTGACAGATCTCATGGTGCATGTCCACTCACTTCTTTATTCAAAATTTAAGTCCAGACATCACACAAAAGCACATCCACACAAGACAGTGTTGGGCCAAACATGGCCTACAAATCAAAAAATCAAATTTATGAATTTGTACAGAACCAACTAATGATAAAATCGCCTCAAGGCGCATCACACAACACAACACGGAAGAAAACAGAACATAATGAATTGAATGAAATGATGAATAATGAATGAAAACATAATAAAAGCAAAACCATAAAAAGGTACAAGAATAAAAAAAAACAATATACTAGTGGTAAAACAAGGAGATCAAATGAGTCATTCGTCTGGATTTAAAAGTCTCCACGGTATCTGACTGCCTTACGTGCACGGGGAGATCATTCCACAGAGCAGGTGCACAATAAGAGAAAGGAACACAAAGTAGTCCTGCACCCTGTGAACGCAGGGCCCGAGCCAGTACATAGGGCTTAACAAGGTCAGCTAGGTAGGGAGGTGCCAGTCTGTGAACAATTTTATAGATTAATAGCAGAACCTTAAAATCTGATCTCACTGGGACAGGAAGCCAGTGAAGAGACGCCAAAATGGGTTTAATGTGATCAAACCTTCTGCTTCGTTTCAAAAGTCTGGAAGCAGCATTTTGAACCAATTGGAGAGCCCTAATGCTGGACTGCGGTAAACCAGAAAATAAAACACTGCAGTAGTCCAATCTAGAAGCGATAAACGCATGGATCAGGGTCTCAGCATCAGCCATAGACAGGATGGGACGAATCTTCACTATATTTCATAAGTGGAAGAAAGCAGTCCTCATAATATCTCTAATGTGGAGGTCAAAGGACAACGTAGGATCAAAAATTACCCCAAGGTTTCTGACTTTGTCAGTGTGATGTATGACACACAAACCTAGGCTAAGCGTTAACTGGTCAAATTGATGCTGATGTCTCACTGGACCAAGAACCATCATTTCAGTCTTATCAGAATTTAAAAGTAGGAAGTTTCTAAACATCCAACTTCTCACTGATGCAAGGCAATCTTCTAAGGATTTTATGTGGATGAGATTACCAGCAGTTTTCAGCATGTATAACTGAGTATTATCAGCATAGCAGTGAAAGGTAATCCCAAAACACCACAATATGTGCCCAAGGGGTGTCACATAAGGGGGAAAAAAAGAAGAGGGCCCAAGACGGGCCCTGTGGAACCCCAAACTTCATGTCACTGAGATTAGAGGTAGTGCTGTTGTATAAAACAATGAGAATGACCAGACAAGTAAGACGTCAACCACGCAAGGGCACTTCCAGTACTCCCAAAATGATTCTCCAGCCTATCAAGTACAACCCCAATTCCAATTAAGTTGGGACGTTGTGTGAAATGTAAATTAAAAACAGAATACAATGATTTGCAAATCATTTCAATCTATATTCAATTGAATACATCACAAAGATATTTAATGTTCAGTGATAAACTTCATTGTTTTTGTGCAAATATTTGCTCATTTTGAAATGGATGCCTGCAACACATTTCAAAAAAACTGGAACAGTGGCAACAAAAGACTGGGAAAGTTGATGAATGCTCAAAGAACACCTGTTTGGAACATTCCACAGGTGAACAGGTTAATTAGAAACAGGTGAGTGTCATGATTGGGAGGCGGCACTACATTAAAAACCGACATCATTGTGTAAAGGATCTTACCACGTGGGCTCAGGAACACTTCAGAAAACCATCATCAGTTGACACAGTTCGTCACTACATCTACAAGTACAAGTTAAAACTCTACCATGCAAAGTGAAAGCCAAACATCAACAATATCCAGAAACGCCGCCGCCTTCTATGGGCCCGAGCTCATTTGAAAAGAACAGACACAAAGTAGAAAAGTGTGCTGTGGTCTGATGAGTCCACATTTCAAATTGTTTTTGGAAATCATGGACGTCGTGTCCTCTGGACAAAAGAGGAAAAAGACCATCCAGATTGTTACCAGTGCAAAGTTCAAAAGCCAGCATCTGTGATGATATGGGGGTGTGTTAGTGCCCATGGCATGGGCAACTTACACAACTGTGATGGTATGGGGGTGTGTTAGTGCCCATGGCATGGGCAACTTACACATCTGTGATGGTATGGGGGTGTGTTAGTGCCCATGGCATGGGCAACTTACACATCTGTGATGGTATTGGGGTGTGTTAGTGCCCATGGCATGGACAACTTACACATCTGTGATGGTATGGGGGTGTGTCAGTGCCCATGGCATGGACAACTTACACATCTGTGATGGTATGGGGGTGTGTTAGTGCCCATGGCCTGGACAACTTACACATCTGTGATGGCACCATCAATGCTGAAAGGTACATCCAGGTTTTGGAGCAACACATGCTGCCATCCAAGCAACGTCTTTTTCAGGGACGTCCCTGCTTATTTCAGCAAGACAATGCCAAGACACATTCTGCACGTGTTACTACCAAATCTCCTGAAGTGAATTCAGATGCTAAAACAGCTCCAACATCCAAACTGATAACTACAGCTGGAGTCTCAGGGGTCCCTATGACTGAACCAATGACGATGGGCTCAAATCCCCATGACATGGCTACCAATTGGAATATTCATTTCTAATCACTGATAACAATCCTATTAATTTAATGTGTGATATTATGTAAATTGACATAACATGTTTTCGTATCACATGTTCCCTAAACACCTCCAGCTTTTTAATTCTCCAATTTCAGGTTGTTGGTCCATAAGGGTTATAAAAAAAACATTTGCAATTATCTGAAAATTTATAGCCTGATGTAACAGTGGCTGTTTCAAGGTGGTTCTGAACTTAAAACCTTACAGAGTAGGTGTGATGGTGTTACACTGTCAGACAGGAAGAGACCATAGAATCAACTGTGGGTGAGTCTCAAAATACGAGTGGAACAGACACTGAGATGTTTTTGCAAATTATACAGCAACCACCTCTGAAAATAAATAAGTAACAATCCATAAAATGTATCATATGTGCCCAACACCATTGGGTGGGCCATGCTGAGTTACATTGAAATGAATATTTATCTCAGTACAAAGACAGACCTTTTCAGTACATGGTAAAACAAAATGGAACTGATTTCTCAGTTAACTGAAATGACCGAAACACCGAAAGGGTGAAGGTAGAAGCAACGCTGATATACACAGACACCCCTTTTACCTCAATGAATTTTAGTCCTCACACCAAAAGCACAAAACAACAGAACTAACAAAGCACAAACGTTTGAAGATGATCACTGATTTAAATTTCTCATCAAAACAAATTAGCACATCACAAAAACATGAAAAATATATTAGTATACAGCATAATCTAATACCATTAAATATCAATATTGAATTATAACTGGTCCATCATTTTAAACAGGTGTTGCTACAAACCATCTAATGTAATCTGTGCAAACTTGCCAACATTTCAAAATGTAAAATCCATACCGATACAGGACGATTCCTCCCACAATCCCAAAATGCCATTGATGGACGTAATCATACTACTTTATTATTTTTATATGTAATTATACCCTTAATTGGAGTTTTGATTGAGACATCAAGTCTTTGTGATACCAATTTTTGCCAATTCCAAGGCCAGGCAGTAAGATTAATAGCATTTGTTCAAGATCTGCAGGTTGTTTCCCCACAACAGTGTGATACCCACAGCACTGATTGTTCCAGATGCGACCTCAATCACCTGCATCACTTCTGAACAGTGCATGATTGCACAATTGTGGATAATGTCCAATTTTGTTCTATTACGTTGCACCCAGGCAGCCAGTACCTGTTTGCATTCACAGATAAGGGTTAAGCATACCCATGAACTGGGATACTTCAGGGATTCGTGGGGAGTTCTGCAGTTTGCGTAGCAGCAAACAAAACATGACCCGGGAACACACCCTTCTTCAGTATGCCGATGGTCTGTTGCTGGGTCCTCCTGCTACGGAAGCTTACCGACCTGATTCCATCATGTTCCTGGGAGGACTGGCTCACTGTGGTTGTACATCATCTTTGACCAAACTGCAGTTTTGTTTGTCTTGAGTGACATATATGGGTACATTTCCACATCTGTCATCTTCTTGGCACTGCCACTGCTGCCAGCACCCCTGAAGGAGTAAAGTTGACCCATATGTCACCCCAAGCTCAGAGGATGCTCTCTGATGGGCAGGGCTAACTACTGCAGACATTGTTTCTGTGTAGGCTCTCAGTTGTCCAGGTGGTTCTCTACTATACTGCAGACATTGGCGTGTACTGCTGTGGACTCTGTGTTGACTGCCCCCAAGGATGTCATGTGGGCAGGACCATTGCAGACTACCTTCAGGATCTCAAACGGGCACATCAGTTTGGATCGTGTTGCCGCCAGGATTTTGCCGACATCCTTTGTCAGCCTTTCCATCTTCACATCAGTCCAAAGAGGGTGTTGTTGGAAATAGGAACACGGGTCACACTGCCATCCTGTTGTGTGTTGCCCTATGTGGTTCTCCCCAGGGGTCCTTGAAATACCTAACTGTTTGATCAATGGCCACTGTTGCCACTACATTTGGCACATCATCACCCATTATGCTGGCTCACAATTGTGTCGTGCATGTACTACATACAGTAGTGTTCAAAATAATAGTAGTGTTATGTGACTAAAAACATTAATCCAGGTTTTGAGTATATTTCTTATTATTGCATGGGAAACAAGGTACCAGTAGATTCAGTAGATTCTCACAAATCCAACACCAAGCATTCATGATATGCACACTCTTAAGGCTATGAAATTGGGCTATTAGTAAAAAAAAGTAGAAAAGGGGGTGTTCACAATAATAGTAGCATCTGCTGTTGACGCTACAAACTCAAAACTATTATGTTCAGACTGCTTTTTTATCAATCTGTGAATCACTAAACTAGTATTTAGTTGTATAACCACAGTTTTTTATGATTTCTTCACATCTACGAGGCATTAATTTTGTTGGTTTGGAACCAAGATTTTGCTTGTTTACTAGTGTGCTTGGGGTCATTGTCTTGTTGAAACACCTCTTCAAGTATTTTGACATATCCAAACTGATCCATGATACCTGGTATGCGATATATAGGCCCAACACCATAGTAGGAGAAACATGCCCATATCATGACGGTTGCACCACCATGCTTCACTGTCTTCACTGTGAACTGTGGCTTCAATTCAGAGTTTGGGGGTCGTCTCACAAACTGTCTGCGGCCCTTGGACCCAAAAAGAACAATTTTACTCTCATCAGTCCACAACATATTCCTCCATATTCCTGCAGCATTTTGAACCAATTGGAGAGCCCTAATGCTAGACTGTGGTAAACCAGAAAATAGAACATTGCAGTAGTTCAATCTAGAAGAGATGAACACATGATCAGGGTCTCATCATCAGCCACAGACAGGATGGGACGAATCTTCACTATATTTTGCAGGTGGAAGAAAGCAGTCCTAGTAATATTTCTAATGTGGAGACCAAAGGACAATGAAGGATCTTTGTTAGTGTGATGTATGACACAGGAGCCTAGGATGAGCTTTAACTGGTCAAATTGATGCCGATGTCTCACCGGACCAAGAACCATCATTTCAGTCTTATCAGAGTTTAAAAGTAGGAAGTTTCTAGACATCCAGCTTCTTACTGACACAAGGCAGGGATTTTATGTGAACGAGATTACCAGTAATTATTGGCACGTATAACTGAGTATCATCTGCATAGCAGTGAAAGGTAATCCCAAAACACTGCAATATGTGCCCAAAGGGTGCTATATAAAGGGAGAAAACCTTAATGATTTGCACCAGAAATCATAAAACAAAGGAAATTTAAGAAACCTCCACGGATACTTGTATGACAGGCTAACAAAGTACAGAATATGATCGTTCAGACCACCACCGGGTCTTTTTTATAAACAAGCAAATAGACCTTGTACATATACCGGAATGCCTAGGCTGTAAACACCTGTTGGTAACTGTAGATCAGTCTTCAAAGTAGTATATAATGCTATATCAAAAAACTAAACTATACTAGAGACTCACTGGAGAATAATAAAATGGATTGTTATGTACATGCACAAATTAACCTTCATATTAAACCTTGGTAGAGTTATTGGACATTACTCAAGAATTAATTAATTAATTAATTTTGCAAAGTAGCCTAAAGGCTGGTTTACACACAGACGGTTTTGTCGGCGGGTCGCACGTAGTGTTATATGGCTGGGGGGGGCCTGGCTGCCGGTTTGTTTGTCTGTTTGTTTTCCTCCCAGGTGGCGTGCATTTGGGACTGAGTGGCTGTGTTGCTGAGGCTGTCAGGACCTCACCCTGATCACCTGCGACTCGTCAGGACTCACAGCTGAGGTGCATCTGGATGGATTGGAGCATGTTGGCATTTAAGACTGGAGTGCACAGTGTGTATTTGCCAGAGACTCGACCTTGTGACCAGACGGGTGAGATCGTCGTCTTGGGAGCCATCTCATCAGCAGCGGACGCTGAGAATGTCCAGGTTTGATGCACGGTCTGTGAAAGAGGAGGGGGTGAGGTCTCACGCTCGTCAGCACACTTCCTGAGGTACGTTAGATTTTGTGACTAACAGTTATACAGTCAGTAAATGTGGTGTCCCTCACACCTTATTGTATTGAGCTGTTTGTTAGTCATGTATCAGCTTCCACTGCGGTGGAGTTTTGTGAACTGGATGTTCCATGCCTGCAGGTTGGAAGCTGATCAGCAATCAAGCCAGGAAGTGTTTGCTGTTTGTACACCTTTAAGTGTTCTGTGTGTAGAGTGTGGACTCACATAATGGTTCCTTCTTTCACAGACTCGGTTGTTGCGGCCACCTGGGGGGTGTCGGCGGGGTCCTTGGGTCCGAAACAGCTTCTGGCTCCGGACCGTTAGCGCTGCTGGGAGCGCACCACGCCAGACCGCACCTTTTTGTATTATCACTGTTATGTATTAAATTCAGTTAGCCTTTGTACCGTGCTCTGCTTATTTCATACTGGGTCCTTCAAACGCTGGTCGGTTCTCCGAGCTGCGTCCGACACATAACAGTAGTCTCTGGCCAAACATCACGGACCCAGCGTTAGCAGAGACGGTAACGCGCCGGGAAGGCGGCAGCAGACGTTCAGTGGTTATCCGGATCAGTTGCGGGGCTCTCCGCCCGGAAGGTGCGTGTTTGAGACCCATTACTGGATACTAATTTGTGCTCTCTTGCAGCTGTGTTCCTGTGTTGTGCCTCATCCGTGGATCGTGGTGGAGTGTGACTGGCGACGGCTTCGCGTCACACTCCGACCGGATGGGAGGTGTAAACGGGAGCTGCAAGAGTGCGTTTGTAATGGGTTCACGCGCACGGCGGAGCTCTGTTAGCACGGGTCGCTGGGCTTCCTGTGTTACAGTCGTAGCCCCGTTTCCCCGGATAAAGGTAACTACTGCGTCTGTTGTATCAGCTCCGGCGTTATTTAGTTGAGCACATTTTGGTTGTGTGTTGCACTCAGCTGCGCACACAAAAGCAGCTCGTTTGTTTTTTTCTGTCGCCCAAGGGGTTTTTTCATTTTTAGCACTCTGGTTCCCCCTTGTGGTGACTGAATCACGGTACCGTCAAGCTCTGGAGTAGGAACAGGTGTGTTCCATTTGGTTGAGCTTGACGGTATAACTCACTGATTTGTTTTGTGTTAGTTTATTTTGTGTGGGTGTTTTTTGAGTTGGTTTTTGTGTGGGCTTTTCTTTTTTGTTGTCCACTATTTGTCTGGGGGTGTGACCCTGTAGCCTTTGCTAACCAAGAACAAAAAAAAAAAAAAAAAAAAAAAAGAAAAACGGGGACCCAAACAACTGTGTGTTGGTCTGTTTTTTTTTTCTTTTGTTTCTTTTTGTTTCACATCCCCAGGGTTAGATGGAGCGGTCCCCTGGGGGGTGATGGGGTGGTATTTGGGTTGTTTTTTCTCTTTGTTTTTTGTTGTGCCCTCTCTTCTCCTCTGACTCCAGCCGGGTGTGCCGTAGTGTCGGCATTGCTGGAGGGGTGCAGTTAGGTTGTGCTGGGCGTTTCCCAGGTGGCCTCTGCACCCGTGAGGGGAGGGGGGGGGGGGGTTGGGGGTTTTATTGTTTTCCCTCCCCCAGTTTCCGCCCTCAGGGTTTGACTGTGGTGTCCTCTGGGGGGGAAAAGGCGTTGGGTCCATCTAGCCGTGGACGGCCGGGGCTGGGTCCATTGGTCGTGAGGGGAGGCGTCTCCTGGGGTTGACGAGTGGTCCTCTGGGGGGCGCTGGTAGTCCCCGTGGGTGACGGTGGATCCCAGAGGGACCTCGGCCGTGGTTATTACTCCTGGAGCTGGCGGGTGGCCCTCTGGGGGGTGTTGGTCCCTGCGTGTCGTTTGGGGGGGAGGAGGGGGGGTATTTTGGCATTTTTGTTTGTGAGTTTACATGTGGGTTGTTTTTCTTTTCTCCCCTTCCCTGGGGTTTGATGGGACGGTCCCCTGGGGCGGGGGGGGGGGGGGGTGTTTTGGTTGTTTTGTGTTATGACTAATCACACATGTTTGGTTAAAGGCTGACCGCACAGGTGTAGGAACTCCTGGCCACACCTGTGCTGAGACTGTCAAACAAGGGCAAAGATGCAGCCAGTTCAACCAGTCTGTTGGAGGACGAACGCAGACGCGGTTTCCAGCCATGGTCCCTGGAGGGGGGTGTTTCTCCTGGGCCAGGTGTGTGTGGTCGCCGGGAGGCTTCCCGTGAGGGTGGGGTACTGTTATATGGCTGGGGGGGGCCTGGCTGCCGGTTTGTTTGTCTGTTTGTTTTCCTCCCAGGTGGCGTGCATTTGGGACTGAGTGGCTGTGTTGCTGAGGCTGTCAGGACCTCACCCTGATCACCTGCGACTCGTCAGGACTCACAGCTGAGGTGCATCTGGATGGATTGGAGCATGTTGGCATTTAAGACTGGAGTGCACAGTGTGTATTTGCCAGAGACTCGACCTTGTGACCAGACGGGTGAGATCGTCGTCTTGGGAGCCATCTCATCAGCAGCGGACGCTGAGAATGTCCAGGTTTGATGCACGGTCTGTGAAAGAGGAGGGGGTGAGGTCTCACGCTCGTCAGCACACTTCCTGAGGTACGTTAGATTTTGTGACTAACAGTTATACAGTCAGTAAATGTGGTGTCCCTCACACCTTATTGTATTGAGCTGTTTGTTAGTCATGTATCAGCTTCCACTGCGGTGGAGTTTTGTGAACTGGATGTTCCATGCCTGCAGGTTGGAAGCTGATCAGCAATCAAGCCAGGAAGTGTTTGCTGTTTGTACACCTTTAAGTGTTCTGTGTGTAGAGTGTGGACTCACATAATGGTTCCTTCTTTCACAGACTCGGTTGTTGCGGCCACCTGGGGGGTGTCGGCGGGGTCCTTGGGTCCGAAACAACTTCTGGCTCCGGACCGTTAGCGCTGCTGGGAGCGCACCACGCCAGACCGCACCTTTTTGTATTATCACTGTTATGTATTAAATTCAGTTAGCCTTTGTACCGTGCTCTGCTTATTTCATACTGGGTCCTTCAAACGCTGGTCGGTTCTCCGAGCTGCGTCCGACACATAACACGTAGACCGACATTCGCGGTAGTGCCGACTGTTTTCCCGGTTGAAGGGGGCGGAGCATTCCCCCGGCGCTTTGACCGCCGTACTCGCCGCAAAGCTGCAGATAAAACGCCGCAAAATCCGCCGAATAAAGCGCCGTTTTGACGCCGTAGCATCCGGGACACGTCAGGCAACAGGGGTTTATACCCAGTTCTATCCCTTACAATTGCAGGTTAATACGCGGGTGAGAATGGCGGTGTTCTGCTTCCGCCGATAATACCCTTAATAACGCTGGTTATTACGCTGGTTTTAACCCCGGCAAACAGGGAAAATCCCGCATCACTCCAGGATCATTGGAATATTAGGCACCGCCCCCAGAGTATCCTGTATAATAGCTGGTTCTGCACACATCGTCATCATTCTGCTGTTGCTAGCATTGCTGTAGACGGAGCACCATGGACTTCTCCCAACATCCGACCCTTCAGCTGCGTGTCCCTGTCGAACATAAATCAGAAAACGCTTTATTGAAAAGTTAAAGTGTAGTGTAGAGATATGATAGTAACAAGATAAATGGACTGCATTTATAAAGCGCTTTTCCACCACAGGAAAAACACCTCCGTTGGAAGCCTTAAGGACAAGTTGGAACATGCCCTGCTGTTAAACAATTTCTCAGATACTCACTCAACTGAAAGCCACCAAAAGCCGCCTGGATTTTACAAATGGTTATCAACACGGAGGTGTTAGTCCTGTGGCGGGCGCGCCGGCTGCGAGCCGACGCGCCAATCCGTCCGCACGTCTTTCATTAAAAAAATCTCCTTTAACAGTGGAATGTCCGGATAAACTGCTGATTCCGACCTCTTCTGAAAGTTCTCTGTTCTCTCACGATGTCCTGGGTCAACAGAAGCTTAAATTTGGAGGTTTTCTGCTTGAAACCGGATGACGATGTTGCCTTGGAGCGCTGTGAGACGTCCTGCTCCGTGGGAAGTCCTTACAGCGATAGAAACAATCCAAAATCTCTCATCAGCTGTTAAAATTTTCACCGAAAACCAGCTGAATTTCTCGAATGGTGTCCACTCGGATGTGCCTCAGTTTTTGAAAAAATTTTGATGACGCACAGTGCCAGTCTCTCAGCAACTTCTCAGACAAACGAATTCCGACGAGGGGGCTGGACCACTCCTTCCACAAGGCGAATGACGTCACCGACAGGAGTGAAAAAACTCACGCATGCGCACGAGGGTTCAAGCTTGGCTGATGTAATCACACGTGATTCAAATCCATATAGTTTTTTAAAAAAATAAAACTGTCGGTTTCTTTTCTCGCAGACCTCGTATTATTGGCCGTGGTTTGTCCTCCTTATCTCCAGAGGGTCTTGGGCCAAGCGCCCGGTGGACTTTCTCAATGCCAGGCTCTCTGATAGTAACTCCTCCACATATTCCACCATTGAAGGCCCCTCGGCTCCCTCAGGAACATTATACAGCCGTATATTCTCCCGTCGGGGTCGTCCTTCATCATCAAGCAATTTATCTTCTTGCTGATTCATCACTTTTATCGTCTTGCTTAATATCTGTTCAATATTTTGAGCACGGTCTTCCACATTTTGAGGTTGCATCTCTACCGCCGCTATTTTAACACTGACGTTAGTGAGTTCAGATTTGGGTTTTTTTTTTTTTTTTAGTTGCTGTCTCTTGTCTTTATGTAAGTCCTGTATTTCTTCCAACACTTTTGCTCAGCCACATGCGACTCAGCGTCAGCTTCTTCATTGCGTAATTGTGCAGGGGGGCGGTTTGCTGTATACTGTCCGCTGTTAGACTCTGCTGCAGTTTTTTTTGTCCACGTTTTTACCCATCTTTGCCTTGTCAACAATTTCTAGTATTTGTCAAAAATGTCTTATTTGGCTATTATATGAGGCGAGATTAATGATTTGCTATGGAGAGGCTAGTTTAGGCTGCCATTCGGTGTAGTGACATCATGGGAAGCCCTATACTTTCTTTTTTTTAATGATACTTTAGCTTTAGCAGTGCAGATGTCTGGTGTGAAACAGCACTTACAAATAAGGACTCTTAATGGTACCAACAGATCACGCACACTGTGAGAGCATTTCACAAAAGGATTATCAACAGGGAAAAATATATTCAGAGGTCGAGATAACATCCCACTTTTGTCATATCAATAGGAATCAAACTCTGATTTTGATGTCTGATGCCTTCTGTTGAAGTGGACAGCAGCAGGAGTTTTTAAAGTAGACCTGCACTGAAATAAATGTGGTCAGATTTCAGAAAGAAATAGCTGATATGTATTTATAAGACCCTTGTGAATGCAGTAAAGTAAATCTGTAAGCCCAAATTTGTAATTCAGCAGAGAAATCTTCATTTAAAAATGACAAATTTGCAGCTAAAATTTAGCCCTCTGTGAAAACAGTTTGTACAGCCGTATCATTTCCATGACGTCGGGGACAAGACGACGCGCTCCCGCCTTCAGTCCGATCCCGCACTGAAATTGATTTTATCTGTTAGTAATGTTACTTATACACGTCCTGGTTTCAACATCCAAAAGTAAGCTGCAATGAATGTGAGATACAGATATGTGTGCTCAGATCAGCAACGACATCGACAGCGGGCGCCGTTCTTCCTCTCCCGCTCTCTGCCTCCGCTACGCTCGCTGTTTTAATGCGAAGCGGCCGGTACACCTGTTCCTGCAAGGACAGACTTCTTGCTGCAAAATCCACAGCACCGCACATCTCGGCAATCGGAGCTCCAGAGCTCCATGGACGCCGAGAGAGGTTTGTATATTTTTAACGACTGGGATTCTTTGCGAGTCTCGCCTCCATATCCCGTGACGGTACCGGAGGCGAAAGACAGTAGATTTTCATTGCGACACCACTCAATCAAATGGGCGTATGAAAAAGTCCCCCAAAATAATTTTCAAGCACAAATAAAAGAAATGTCTACTCACCAAATGTGCCGCAAGACAATATGAAGTTTTAAAAAAGGTGCAGATGCAAACTGATGTAAATCCACAAATTACAACTGGCGCAATGCATGCTGGGAGAGGGTCTTGTCCGTGACGTCTCGGCAGCGTCCATGATGAGAGGGACAATTTGCGGAGGGCTAAATGTTAGCTGTAAATGTGTCATTTTCAAATGAAGATTTCTCCGTTGAATGACAGATCTGGGCTTGCAGATTTACTTTACTACATTCAGAAGGATCTCATGTGTAAATGTAAGTCATTTTTTGTTCAAAAAATCTGACTGCATTTTTTTCAATGCAAGTCTCCTTTAATGTCACACCACAGTCATTTCACCACCGGCAGAGTTGAAAAAATAATAATATTGAGGAACATGAAGTGAGGCATGTGAATCCCAGGAAAGCTGCTGACCCTGATGAAGTACTTGGAAAAGTATTCAAAGCATGTGTTGACAAGCTGTCCACCATCTTCACCAATATCTTCAGCTTGTCCCTGACAGAAGCCACCATCCTACCATCTCTAAAATCAAGAAACCCACTATCGACAGTCTAAATATGATACCAGACCGGTGGCACTCACACCAATCACTATGGAGTGCTCGGAGAGACCGGTACTGAAGCACCTTCAAATCAGCTGCCCCCCAGCCTTTGACCAACACGTTTGCCTGCAGACAGGGCAGATCTACAGAGGGTGTGTTGTTAATTATTTCTCATCTCCATTAGGGATGGGTATCAATAAGATTTTAATCAATATCAAAACCATTATCGATTCTGCTTATAGATCGGATTCCTTATCAATACCGCTTGTGAATTTTTTGTGTACTAAAGGTAGTGTTGGGAAAGTGTAGTGACACGGACCCACAACAGGGGGTGTAAATGAATGGACAATGGATGAGCCAAAAACAACAATTTACTGTTGTGAATGTGCACAACGAAATACAGACAATCACAGAATTTGTATACAGTCAATACACAAAGGTGACGTGTGGGCAGGCTCGAGGATAGAAGACGTCTGTCCAGAGAAGAACCGGGTCCCACACGATTTCCGCTGCCAACGGGTCTGAAGCACACCGGAGCCGCCAAGTCCCGAATCCCCAGGTGGCCACCGTCTCCAGCTGTCAGACCTGGTACTGCTGACAGGAAGCAGAAACAATTAATGGTGGGTGTGCGTGAACACACCCAGTAAACAGTCAGCAAAAACAATTTAGGAATTGCAGGTGGGAAGTACACCTCCACCTCCGCAAATACGAACACAGTCTTTCACAGGACCTGAAACAAACACTTGTCTTCACGGGTCGGGAAGGGTGCGGTTCGTCACCCTGTCGTCCACGACCAGCTCAGCCTCCAGCTGACACAAGCGGTCAGGAACTCCTGTAGTAATCAGAAAACAGTTAAGTGCAATACGGTACAGAATATGGCTGAGGAAGTTACCTATTTGGTAGACGATATCTCGGCAGCCAGGTGGAGATGCTGCCCGGCTTTTATGGTGGTGGTGGTTGATGAGTGACAGCTGGCGTAGATGATGAGTGACAACTGTCACTCCCAGTTGCTCCCGTGGGGCAGCTGCGCCCTCTCGTGCCTGAAGCCCGCACTTCAGGCAGGGCACTCTCTGGTGGTGGGCCAGCAGTACCTCCTCTTCAGCGGCCCACACAACAGGACCCCCCCCTCAACGGGCGCCTCCTGGCGCCCGACCCGGCTCGTCGGGGTGATGGTTGTAGAAGTCGGCCAGGAGAGCCGGGTCCAGGATGAACCTCCTCTTCACCCAGGAGAGTTCTTCAGGTCCATACCCCTCCCAGTCCACCAGATACTGGAACCCCCAGCTCCATCGACGAACGTCCAAGAACCTGCGCACCGTCCACGCAGGCTCTCCGTCGATGATCCGGGCAGGAGGCGGCGCCGGTCCGGGGGTGCAGAGTGGTGAGGTATGGTAGGGCTTGATGCGGGACACGTGGAATACTGGATGAATCCGCAGTGAAGCAGGAAGTTGCAGCTTCACTGCGGCCGGACTGAGGACTTTGAGGATTTTGTAGGGTCCAATGAAACGGTCCTTGAGTTTGAGATTCCACATGGAGTGGGATGTCCTTCGTAGATAACCAAACCTCCTGCCCGGGATGGTATGAAGGAGCCGGGGAACGCCGGCGGTCCGCATGGGCCTTGGACCTCGTCCAAGCTTTGAGCAGGGCAGAGCGGGCAGTGCGCCACACCCGACGGCACCTCCTCAGGTGGGCCTGGACCGAGGGCACGCCGACCTCTCCCTCTGTGAGCGGAAACAATTGGGTACCCCAAACATACCTCAAACGGGGAGAGGCCGGTGGAAGATGAGATTTGGCTGTTGTGAGCGTACTCGATCCAGGCCAGATGGTTGCTCCAGGCCGTCGGGTGCGCGGAGGTCACGCAACGGATGGCCTGCTCCAGCTCCTGGTTCGCCCGCTCTGCCTGTCCGTTCGTCTGGGGATGGTACCCGGACGAGAGGCTTAGGGTGGCCCCCAGTTCCCTACAGAAACTCCTCCAGACTTGCAAGGAGAACTGGGGACCACGGTCGGAGACGATGTCTGAAGGAATCCCATGCAGATGTACAACATGGTGGACCAGGAGGTCTTCTGTCTCCTGGGCCGTTGGGAGCTTCGGGAGGGCAACGAAGTGGGCCACCTTGGAGAACCGGTCCACTATCGTGAGGATGGTAGTCATGCCCTGGAATGGCGGGAGGCCCGTGACGAAGTCAAGGCTGATGTGGGACCAGGGGCGATGAGGCACCGGTAGCGGCTGGAGGAGTCCTTGTGTCTTCTGGTGATCAGCCTTGCCCCTGGCACAGGTGGTACAGGTCTGGACGTATTCCCGGACGTCCACCTCCATGGACGCCCACCAGAAGCGCTGCCGGACCACTGCCACAGTTCTTCGCACCCCTGGGTGACAGGAGAGCTTGGAACCGTGACAGAAGTCCAGGACTGCGGCTCTGGCCTCTGGTGGGATGTAGAGTTTGTTCTTAGGGCCGGTCCCCGGGTCCGGGTTCCGTGCCAAGGCCTTCCGGATGGTCTTCTCCACTTCCCAGGTGAGGGTGGCCACGATAGTGGACTCGGGGATGATGGTTTCCGGTGGATCTGACAGCTCGGTTTTGACTTCCTCTTCGTGTACCCGGGACAAGGCGTCAGATCGTTGATTCTTGGTCCCGGGGCGGTAGATGATCTGGAAGTCAAAATGCCCGAAGAACAGTGACCAGCGGGCTTGCCTGGGGTTCAGCCGCTTGGTGGTCCGGATGTACTCCAGGTTCCGATAGTCAGTGAAAACCGTAAATGGTACCGCAGCTCCCTCCAACAGGTGTCTCCACTCCTCAAGAGCCTCTTTCTTGGAGTTCCTAGGAGTTCCCGATTGCTGACGTCATAGTTCCTCTCTGCCGGGGTCAACCTGCGGGAGAAGTAGGCACAGGGGTGGAGGACCTTATCGGACTCCCTGCTCTGGGACAGCACGGCTCCTGTCCCTGAGTCAGAGGCATCCACTTCAACTATAAACTGGCAGTTAGGATCGGGCTGCACCACAACTGGTGCAGTCGAAAACCGGCGTTTCAACTCCCTAAACGCGGCCTCGCACCGATCCGACCAGGTGAAGGGGACCTTAGAGGAGGTCAGGGCTGTCAGGGGACTAACCACCTGACTGTAGCCCTTAACGAACCTCCTCTACAAATTTGCAAAGCCGAAGAACTGTTGCAGCTTCCTACGGCTTGTCGGTTGGGGCCAATCTCTCACCGCCGCAACCTTGGCCGGATCAGGGGCGACGGAGTTGGAGGAGATTATGAACCCCAGGAAGGACAAAGAAGTGCCGTGGAACTCGCACTTCTCGCCCTTCACAAACAGCCGGTTCTCCAACAACCGCTGCAGGACCTAACGTACATGCTTAACATGAGTCTCAGGATCCGGGGAAAAGATGAGGATATTGTCCAGGTATACGAAGACGAATCAGTGCAGGAAGTCCCGCAAGACGTCGTTTACAAAGGCTTGGAACGTCACGGAGGCATTAGTGAGGCCGAACGGCATGACCAGGTACTCAAAGTGACCTAACGGGGTGTTAAATGCCGTCTTCCATTTACCTCCCTTCAGGATCCGAACCAGGTGATAAGCATTCCTAAGATCCAGTTTCGTAAAGCTTTTGGCTCCATGCAGGGGCGTGAACACTGAATCTAACAGGGGCAGAGGGTATCGGTTGCGAACCATAATCTCGTTCAGCCCTCTGTAATCAATGCATGGACGGAGTCCGCCGTCTTTCTTGCCCACAAAAAAGAAACCAGCACCCATCGGGGAGGTGGAGTTCCGGATCAGCCCGGCAGCTAACGAGTCCCGGATGTAGGTCTCCATTGAGTCGCGCTCAGGACGTGAGAGGTTGTACAGGCTGCTGGACGGGTACTCAACGCCCGGGATCAAATCAATGGCACAATCATACGGACGGTGCGGGGGAAGAGTGAGTGCCAGATCTTTGCTGAAGACGTCAGCAAGATCGTGGTACTCCTCGGGCACCGCCGTCAGATTGGGGGGACTTTAACCTCCTCATTAGCAGTCAAACCGGGGGGAACCGAGGATCCTAAACACGCCCGGTGGCAGGTTTCGCTCCACTGAGCCACAACCCCAGACGGCCAATCAATCCAGGGATTGTGTTTTATCATCCACGGGAAGCCCAAAATTACGCGGGAGGTAGAAGGAGTCACATAAAACTAATCTCCTCCCGATGATTCCCAGACACTACCAGAGTTACAGGTAGTGTCTTGTGTGTGATTAAAGGGAGAAGGGTGCCATCTAGCACCCGCACATTCAATGGTGAAGGGAGCGCCACTAGAGGGAGCCCTACTTCCCTTGCCCATCTGCTGTCCAGCAGATTCCCTTCTGACCCCATGTCCACCAGTGCTGGAGCTTGAAGGGTTAGATCCCCACTCAGGATCGTAACTGGGAGACGTGCAGAAATGCGTGTGTGTCCCAGATGAATTTCTTGGCCCACCCTTAGCCCAGTTTCTAAGGGCGAGCGTTGGTGTTGTCATTTTGGCCGTTTGGGGCAGTTTTTCTGTATGTGCTCTTTTGAGCTGCAGAGCAAACACTCCCCGCGGGCCAGCCTCCTCATTCTGTCATCTGATCTCATTTTGGCCCTGCTCGTTTCCCTAGCAACGTCAGCAGGGGGAGCTGTTGCCACACGGAGCGCTGCGGCTGTAATTGGTCACTGGATCCTTAAACTCTGGACATAATAAACTCTACATGGTGGATCCTTGATCTCTGGACATAAACAGAAACAAAATCTGTAGTTTTTGTTTAAAAGCATTTCCTTTCAGACATTATTGGCATGACTGTCTTTCCATACATCTGAGCTGAACTCTTACAGCTGCTGTGCTGCACGTCAGGATGTAATTCATAAAGAATGCAGGACGTCTCATTTTGGGAGGAAAAAAATAAAATAAAATTTTAGTTGATTGTAGTTTATTGTCTGTATTACAGCTTTTGTAAGAGGTGTCAGTTTATTTAAAGCGGCGATTCGTTTTGAATTCCGACCAGCCTCTGTCTCGGCAGAAAGCTGCGCAGCGTTTGGAGCTGTGCCAGTGGAACGGAGGACAATTCTCGTTTGACTGCAACAAGACAAGAGTCCCAGTTAGTGACTTTAATCCACACAAAAGTGAGTCAAGATATTTTAATGGCTTTGAGAGTTAAGAAGCAGACTTGCTGTTTCTGAAAAGCAGTGAATCAAAGAACCAACAAGCTAGTGGATTGAAGCATTGCTTCATTGGTACACGCTAGTTCACGCTTCAAAGTGGAGTCGTGCTGCAGAAGTGGTTGATTACAGACCTGCTGCAGGGTCTGTAATCAACGTAGAGGAATGATCATTTTCCTGACAAACACCCTCAAAAACAGCGGCCGCTCTGAAGGACCGATAAGGGAATCGTTAAGCAAAAAGACTACTGATATCGGTGGAATGAATCACTTCTTAATGATACTCGAAAAGAACCGGTTCTCGATACCCAATACTAATCTCCATTCACTTATACTATATTTATGGTATAACAACACCTTTTTTTCTGTGCCGGAAACTGTATGAAACAAGGTTTAGCAAACTTATACATATTATGTCGAGTGCTCTAAGCCAAGATGCTGAGACTATGGGACTCAAGGTTTGTAGGGTACTAGCTCTGACCTGTGTATACTTGTCCATAAATGATCTTCCTCTTTGTTCTTAGGCTACACCTTTGGTCTCTGTCTTTATTTTGGCCTTTTGAGATATATCCTGTGATTTGTGTTTCTGTTCCATTACAAACGTTTGAGAATTTTTAAAAACCATGAAGAGACCACAGGTTTCCTCATCATTCCAGAGTCCTTCTGCTTGATCAACAAAAATTTATAACAGACAATATCACCAAAGTTCTCCAATCAGCACTTCAGCACCTGGAACCCAGCGAGAGTGATGTGAGGATGCTCATCAGTATCACTAGTATCACAAGTATCAGTATTCACAGGCTTTATTTCAACCTGCCCAATCCAGAGAGGGGTAACCCCAGCTTCAGTGGTTCCCCACCAAAACCAAACCAAAGTCACTGATTTGCTTGCGTGGGTCCTTATGATTTTCAGCTGGTGTTGAAGTCCAGCCCATCAGTGTGGGAGTGGGCTCACATAAAAGTGGGCTGAGAACATTCGTCTGTCTCCTGCTCGTTTGGGAGTGGAACTCATTTGTCTCGTTTGCTGGAGATTTGCTGCAGGTGTGTGTGACCTTCCACTTCCGCGTGAGGGAAGGCAGGTGTGCTGGTCACGGCTGCGGGGCTTTCTGGAAGTGTGCGCTGGTGATTGCTTCTTTGAATGGTGTTATTGCACAGATACTTCTGATGGAGTTACTGCTGGCGGCGCTCTGCTTGGCGCTCACAGTGCTTTGTTGTTACTGGCTGGTGGGAGTCGACTCCCAGAGTGCGTGCTGTGCTATTTGGGTCAGACAGTTTGGTATGTAGTAACGGGGCGGAGCCTCTCCTCCAGCTGTTCGTGTGCCATTTATGTCTGAGTCGTTTCCGTGGAGGGGAGGAGTGAGGCAGTGGACTGATGCGCTGCTGGATGTTACTGCTGCTTTGCCCGATTGTTTTGCCCTGCCGTTTGCTTGGCTGCTGTGGGTGTCCTGTCCGTGCTGTGCTGTCGGCTGCGCTGGGCAATGAAATGGGTGGCCCTGTGCTGCTGCCCTCTGGTGGTTGATACAGTAGTTGCTGGTTCCTGTGACCCGTGTTATTTTATTTTGCTAATATTTTTATGCAACCTATTTTAGGGATTTTGGACATCTTATGTTGTGTTTGTGGAGATAAATTCAGTCATAAATTGTTTAGCATTTTGAACCACTTCTCTCTGTAACAGACCTGTGGGCCATTCTTTGGAGTTTATTTGATTGAGGAGCTCCCTGGGTGACACTCCCAGGGTGGTGTCAGAAGTACGACCTATCATTACATCATGACTTCCAAGTATTCCAATGAATAATAATAATAATAATAATAATAATAAAAACTTGTCTACTTTGCCACACCTGGCCAAATTCCAATGATGGCAGGTGAACTGCCTGAATGTAAGAACCCCAAAATAACTATATAATGGAAATTTAGAATTACACAACTTGAAATTGACTAAAAATTCACAAAATGACATTTAAAACACAAACATTCAGAAAGATGACTTTCACAGTCAAACAATTCAGTGAAATAACATGTCAGATAAATTTCAACCTCAAGTATTTCACAGTGATTCCAGTGAGGACACAGAAAAGTGGATGCGTCATCTCAAACAGGATTTAGTCCTTTTGTCACACAAGACCTCAGTCCACCAGAGCCCAGACACTCCACAGACACACAGAAACAACCACCACATCCGTCTCTCATCTCTTCTTACCTGTAGAAAATGTTGTTGATCTGACGACGAATGTAGGCTCGGAGGCCGAGGAACTTTCCATAGATTCGGTGCAATATTGTTTTCAAGAAGTCTCTTTCTCTGGGATCTTCACTGTCAAACAGCTCGAGCAGCTGAAAAACACACAGGAACACAATGATTAAGACCCAATGACACAGAGTTTGAGCAGCGAACAGGTCACAGGTCAGCTCTTACCGACAGAACAAACTTTTGGTCGATGTATTTTTTGGCAATGTTAGGCTGGAAGTCTGGAGACTCCAGGAATTGCAGGAAGAACTCGTACACCAGCTGAGGACACAAACACGGACACGTTAGTCTCATTACAGCTGATGATTAGCTTTGACGCTGCAGTGGTGAGGTTTTGGAGCACCTGCAGGTGAGGCCAGGCAGCTTCCAGGGTCGGCTCATCCTCCTCGGGGTCAAATTCAGCTCCTGTTGGGTTGGAGGATGGAGGAAGCGTCCGGAACAGGTTCACTGAAAACTGTTTACGCATGAATTAGAATTTGGTCAAAATCTGCTTTTAATCACTGTCAAACACATTTAGCTCTGGATTCCACATCCTGATTTCGGTTGTCTATAAACAGAAAAAGCACATGTATACAACGTAGACATTTGCTGAAAACAGTGATGAAAGTGAGGTCTGAAGAAAAAAAAAATCCTGTTTTTGTGGTGAGTAAGCGGGGCCAGAGCAGCTGGATGCAAACTGCAGAAAACTGTTAAATTCTGCGCACTTCATTCTAATGGTCAAACCCACAAAGACAGAAATTACAGTAAAAGTGATCAATATGAAACATGATTAGATTTATTAGTACACTGCCTGTTTTATTTCTTGTTCTTTCTTTGGTTACATGCAGTTTTGATGCTGCTTCAAAAATCGTAGAGCTGTACTGACCCCCTGATGTCAGAAAGTTTAGCTTATGTTTATCGCCGGGAATTTAGTATGAAGGCGTGAATCCACCTACAATGACACGCTGTGCAAGTTTTTTCCCATCTTGTAGACGTGTGTCAAAGGTTCCAATGAAGACAAGCATGGAAAGTACGAGACGCCAACAAAAAGGAGCAGGTTTTTATTTATACAAGTTTATGTTTCCATGGTAAAATTGACAGTAACATGCACCAAGCACACTGCGCCCACAAACGGCGGTATGTGAACCAAGGTGAGCACTCTGGGCTGCGGCTGGCCTGCTGCCACGAGTTTGACCAAGCGGGAAAAAGATGAAATATTCATGAGTTCATTTTTCTGTGGCGTCCTCACCTGAAAGGAGTTTTTTCCAAGTCACGATCCAGCTGACTGCCACGACGGTATGTCAGGAAAAACACGCGGGAGCACCAATGTCACTGACACAGCAGCTCAATTTAACAATTGCTACAAATATTATTACTACAACTTGGATAATGCAGTCTTCAGTTCACTCAGTCATATTAAAAAAAGGGTCTGGTTTCTCACCTTATTAATGAATGTGAATCACGGACAGAGCGCAGAACCACAAAACATTTCCTCTTCTGCCTCCATGAAAACGGGATCATGTCTGCAGTGTGACTGACGGATCATTTCCCTTATTGCATAAATTATTCAGGCCTGACAGGATTTATATGGCTTCATGGGGAGGTGAGTGAAATCTTAAGTCATTTGTGTCCATCCAAGCAGTCAGCGCCTTTTACTTTATCTAAAATGATCCACAGAAATGACCTCCAGCTATACAGATACTCTGTGAATACAAGCGTCTGGATAAAAGGCTTGCCTCTACTGGTGGTTGGCTCTCACTGCGGTATTGTATCACTTCCTGTTCCGGAGCACAGCGGTGTTTTGCTGTATCTGTTAGCTGTTTAATCTGCGCAGTTAGATTGATCTAGTTAACTAGATAACGATTTGCTTCACAGTGTAATCTTCACGTGCCTTAACTAAAGCACTCCCTCTGCTGAATCACCTCTAAATTATTTACACATTATTCACTTTGTGTGTTTTTAGGAATCCGCTAGCTTAGCGCAGCTACTAGCTCTTAGCCGATTTAGCATGGCGGCTTCTCCTGTCTCTCCTGCACTTTTCTGCTCTGGGTGTGAAATGTTTAGTTATTCCTCGGCCTCCTTTAGCAGTAATGGTACTTGTAATAAGTGTAGGTTATTTGTAGCTTTGGAGGCCAGGCTGGGCGAATTGGAGACTCGGCTCCGCACCGTGGAAAATTCTACAGCTAGCCAGGCCCCTGTAATCGGTGCGGACCAAGGTAGCTTAGCTGCCGTTAGTTCCCTTCCAGCAGATCCCGAGCAGCCGGGAAAGCAGGCCGACTGGGTGACTGTGAGGAGGAAGCATAGCCCTAAACAGAAGCCCCGTGTACACCGCCAACCCGTTCACATCTCTAACCGTTTTTCCCCACTCGTCGACACACCTGCCGAGGATCAAACTCTGGTTATTGGCGACTCTGTTTTGAGAAATGTGAAGTTAGCGACACCAGCAACCATAGTCAATTGTCTTCCGGGGGCCAATCGGAGGTCACTAAAATTAACATTGAATCGGTGTGTAACTTTGCAAAAACAATGTCGGACTCTGTAGTTTTCTCTGGGCCCCTCCCCAATTGGACCAGGAGTGACATGTTTAGCGGCATGTTCTCCCTGAATTGCTGGCTGTCTGAGTGGTGTCCAAAAAATGAGGTGGGCTTCATAGATAATTGGCAAAGCTTCTGGGGAAAACCTGGTCTTGTTAGGAGAGACGGCATCCATCCCACTTTGGATGGAGCAGCTCTCATTTCTAGAAATCTGGCCAATTTTCTTAAATCCTCCAAACCGTGACTATCCAGGGTTGGGACCAGGAAGCAGAGTTCTAGTCTTACACACCTCTCTGCAGCTTCTCTCCCCCTGCCATCCCCTCATTACCCCATCCCCGTAGAGATGGTGCCTACTCCCAGACCACCAACAACCAGTAAAAATCTATTTAAGCATAAAAATTCAAAAAGAAAAAATAATATAGCACCTTCAACTGCACCACAGACTAAAACAGTTAAATGTGGTCTATTAAACATTAGGTCTCTCTCTTCTAAGTCCCTGTTAGTAAATGATATAATAATTGATCAACATATTGATTTATTCTGCCTTACAGAAACCTGGTTACAGCAGCATGAATATGTTAGTTTAAATGAGTCAACACCCCCGAGTCACACTAACTGCCAGAATGCTCGTAGCACGGGCCGAGGCGGAGGATTAGCAGCAATCTTCCATTCCAGCTTATTAATTAATCAAAAACCCAGACAGAGCTTTAATTCATTTGAAAGCTTGACTCTTAGTCTTGTCCATCCAAATTGGAAGTCCCAAAAACCAGTTTTATTTGTTATTATCTATCGTCCACCTGGTCGTTACTGTGAGTTTCTCTGTGAATTTTCAGACCTTTTGTCTGACTTAGTGCTTAGCTCAGATAAGATAATTATAGTGGGTGATTTTAACATCCACACAGATGCTGAGAATGACAGCCTCAACACTGCATTTAATCTATTATTAGACTCAACTGGCTTTGCTCAAAATGTAAATGAGTCCACCCACCACTTTAATCATATCTTAGATCTTGTTCTGACTTATGGTATGGAAATTGAAGACTTAACAGTATTCCCTGAAAACTCCCTTCTGTCTGATCATTTCTTAATAACATTTACATTTACTCTGATGGACTACCCAACAGTGGGGAATAAGTTTCATTACACTAGAAGTCTTTCAGAAAGCGCTGTAACTAGGTTTAAGGATATGATTCCTTCTTTATGTTCTCTGCCATATACCAACACAGTGCAGAGTAGCTACCTAAACTCTGTAAGTGAGATAGAGTATCTCGTCAGTAGTTTTACATCCTCATTGAGCACATCTTTGGATGCTGTAGCTCCTCTGAAAAAGAGAGCCTTAAATCAGAAGTGCCTGACTCCGTGGTATAACTCACAAACTCACAGCTTAAAGCAGATAACCTGTAAGTTGGAGAGGAAATGGCATCTCACTAATTTAGAAGATCTTCATTTAGCCTGGAAAAAGAGTCTGTTGCTCTATAAAAAAGCCCTCCGTAAAGCTAGGACATCTTACTACTCATCACTAATTGAAGAAAATAAGAACAACCCCAGGTTTCTTTTCAGCACTGTAGCCAGGCTGACAAAGAGTCAGAGCTCTATTGAGCCGAGTATTCCTTTAACTTTAACTAGTAATGACTTCATGACTTTCTTTGCTAATAAAATTTTAACTATTAGAGAAAAAATTACTCATAACCATCCTAAAGACATATCGTTATCTTTGGCTGCTTTCAGTGATGCCGGTATTTGGTTAGACTCTTTCTCTCCGATTGTTCTGTTTGAGTTATTTTCATTAGTTACTTCCTCCAAACCATCAACATGTCTATTAGACCTCATTCCTACCAGGCTGCTCAAGGAAGCCCTACCATTAATTAATGCTTCGATCTTAAATATGATCAATCTATCGTTATTAGTTGGCTATGTACCACAGGCTTTTAAGGTGGCAGTAATTAAACCATTACTTAAAAAGCCATCAATTGACCCAGCTATCTTAGCTAATTATAGGCCAATCTCCAACCTTCCTTTTCTCTCAAAAATTCTTGAAAGGGTAGTTGTAAAACAGCTAACTGATCATCTGCAGAGGAATGGTCTATTTGAAGAGTTTCAGTCAGGTTTTAGAATTCATCATAGTACAGAAACAGCATTAGTGAAGGTTACAAATGATCTTCTTATGGCCTCAGACAGTGGACTCATCTCTGTGCTTGTTCTGTTAGACCTCAGTGCTGCTTTTGATACTGTTGACCATAAAATTGTATTACAGAGATTAGAGCATGCCATAGGTATTAAAGGCACTGCGCTGCGGTGGTTTGAATCATATTTCTCTAATAGATTACAATTTGTTCATGTAAATGGGGAATCTTCTTCACAGACTAAGGTTAATTATGGAGTTCCACAAGGTTCTGTGCTAGGACCAATTTTATTCACTTTATACATGCTTCCCTTAGGCAGTATTATTAGACAGCATTGCTTAAATTTTCATTGTTACGCAGATGATACCCAGCTTTATCTATCCATGAAGCCAGAGGACACACACCAATTAGCTAAACTGCAGGATTGTCTTACAGACATAAAGACATGGATGACCTCTAATTTCCTGCTTTTAAACTCAGATAAAACTGAAGTTATTGTACTTGGCCCCACAAATCTTAGAAACATGGTGTCTAACCAGATCCTTACTCTGGATGGCATTACCCTGACCTCTAGTAATACTGTGAGAAATCTTGGAGTCATTTTTGATCAGGATATGTCATTCAATGCGCATATTAAACAAATATGTAGGACTGCTTTTTTGCATTTGTGCAATATCTCAAATTAGAAAAGTCTTGTCTCAGTGATGCTGAAAAACTCATTCATGCATTTATTTCCTCTAGCCTGGACTATTGTAATTCATTATTATCAGGTTGTCCTGAAAGTTCCCTGAAAAGCCTTCAGTTAATTCAAAATGCTGCAGCTAGAGTGCTAACAGGGACTAGAAGGAGAGAGCATATCTCACCCATATTGGCCTCTCTTCATTGGCTTCCTGTTAATTCTAGAATAGAATTTAAAATTCTTCTTCTTACTTATAAGGTTTTGAATAATCAGGTCCCATCTTATCTTAGGGACCTCATAGTACCATATCACCCCAATAGAGCGCTTCGCTCTCAGACTGCAGGCTTACTTGTAGTTCCTAGGGTTTGTAAGAGTAGAATGGGAGGCAGAGCTTTCAGCTTTCAGGCTCCTCTCCTGTGGAACCAGCTCCCAATTCAGATCAGGGAGACAGACACCCTCTCTACTTTTAAGATTAGGCTTTAAACGTTCCTTTTTGCTAAAGCTTATAGTTAGGGCTGGATCAGGTGACCCTGAACCATCCCTTAGTTATGCTGCTATAGACTTAGACTGCTGGGGGGTTCCCATGATGCACTGAGTGTTTCTTTCTCTTTTTGCTCTGTATGCACCACTCTGCATGTAATCATTTGTGATTGATCTCTGCTCCCCTCCACAGCATGTCTTTTTCCTGGTTCTCTCCCTCAGCCAAAACCAGTCCCAGCAGAAGACTGCCCCTCCCTGAGCCTGGTTCTGCTGGAGGTTTCTTCCTGTTAAAAGGGAGTTTTTCCTTCCCACTGTTGCCAAGTGCTTGCTCACAGGGGGTCGTTTTGACCGTTGGGGTTTTTCCGTAATTATTGTATGGCCTTGCCTTACAATATAAGGAGCCTTGGGGCAACTGTTTGTTGTGATTTGGCGCTATATAAATAAAATTGATTTGATTTGATTTAATTTAAAAGGAGTCTTTCAACCTTTTCAAGATCATTTCAATGATCCCTATGTGCTTGACTTGCAAATCACTCTCTACCCTTACCAGCTCCATGTCCTCGTCTTTCTGGAAGAACTAGAGCACTGCGTTCGTACAGTGCAAACCTCCGCCAACACTACTTTCCAATTCCACTGGGCAAATGTGATCAAATGTCAGGAGGTTGTATTTAGTTCATGCACTTAAATCAAAGTATTTTGTGGTGTTGTCGGGTTCTTTTCAGTTCCTGAATTCTTTTGTCAGATAATTTTCACGGAACATTGGTTTTCTCTGCTGTCAGGTTTGTAGCTGCTTTTCATCACTGGTTTCCAACTGATAACTGGAAGAGAAACAAGCATAAAAGTGGAACTTAATTTTGGTGGTGTAAGTAAATCCACAACAGAAAAATCAGAGTGACGGAGGAACTTTTGATTAAGATATAATGCAAAATATACATTAAATGGGTTTTTCAATATTAAATTCAAATGTCCCACAAAATCTGTAATCTGGATCAGATCCAGATCAAACTTTGTCAGGAGATAAAGGATACCATCCTACCCGAGGCTCACGAATATTAAAGAAATTTGATCTTTTTGGACAGAGTTATGAATTCCTGAAAATTCATTCAATGATAAAGGATAGGGATTTTTCCATTTTTCAAAGATTTTGACCTTTGGCTTTGAAAACTTTATCAGTTCTTGCG
The DNA here is from genome assembly GCF_902500255.1 of Thalassophryne amazonica. Taxonomy (NCBI): domain Eukaryota; kingdom Metazoa; phylum Chordata; class Actinopteri; order Batrachoidiformes; family Batrachoididae; genus Thalassophryne; species Thalassophryne amazonica. Next base: position 5,659,776 of record NC_047115.1, on the reverse strand, counting down.
TATCAGGATATGAATCCTCTGTAAAACATTTCATAACAATATATGAAAGATTGTGGGCTCCAGACTGTTCAAACAGACAGGGGTGAAAACAGAACCTCCACACAATTTCGCTGTCTGAGTAATAAGCGGGTCAGGCTAAAACTAACTGTCTGCACCTCTAGGAGAATGAAACCACAATCCACCATGACCTCATGCTGACCAAGCAGCAACACTCATGCCCGTATTTTGACCCCAATCATGACGTACAGTTCCTTGACTGGCCACTTGAAGGTGGCTCCAAAAGTGAGCAGGTTCCCCAAGAAGCTCATTTTAAAATGTGCAACTTTAAAGCACAAATACACGTTTACAGCATGGCACAAAAACAGTTTTGGCCTCTATGGATAGTTTCCTCCTCCGAGGGGTGAACTGTTTCCAACTTCTTAGTTTAACACATTTTAAGCCATAGAGTTCTGTATAACTGTGGGCGTAGTTGCTTTGAGTGATGGAGGCTAAGCCCAGTGACTGCCTCTCGTAGCCTCTGACTCAATTTCAATTTCACTTTCTTTTCATTTATATAGCACCAAATCACAACAGAGTTGCCTCAAGGTGCTTCACACAAGTGTAAGTCCCTTCGGCTGCTCCCTTGTTTGCACTCGGGGGTCAAGTAAGGTCTAACATTACCAACCCCGAGAGCAACAGTGGTAAGGAAAAACTCCCTCTGAGGAAGAAACCTCAAGCAGACGAGACTCAAAGGGGTGACCTTCTGCTTGATACAGACATAAATTACAGAATAATTCACAAAACAAATATACAGGAAATGCTGTTGGTGCACAGGACAGGAGGGTCTCCAGCACAAGTACCACACCCATCTTTGGATGGAGCTGCACCTTAAACAGAGAGAAAAAACAGAATCAGGTATCAAAAAGACAAAAAATGCTGTATAATTAGTCAGCATTAAACAACAAGAAAAACAGGAAATACTAAGGTGATCGCCGGCCACTAGCCCTAAACTTCACTAAAAGACCCAGAATTTAGGTAAAGTTGAGGCCGCAGCCCGCTCCAATTACTAATAACATGAATTAAAAGAGTAAAAAGTGTAAAACAAAACTGTACCAGTATGCTAGCCATATGAAAGGGAAATAAGTGCGTCTTAATTCTGGACTTGAAAGTCTCCACAGAGTTTTATTGATGCAGGGAGATCATTCCACAGAACAGGGGCACGATAAGAGAAAGCTCTGTGACCCACAGACTTCTTATTATTCACCTTAGGGACACAAAGTAGTCCTGCACCCTGAGAACGTAAAGCCCGGGCCGGTACGTAAGGTTTAATTAGGTCAGCTAGGTAGGGAGGTGAAGTCAGGGGTGGTGGCCAAGTGGTTAATGCACTTGGTTTCAGTTCAGAAGACTCCGGGTTCAAATCCCACCCCTGCCACATTTTCTCCATGTAATCAATCAGTCAATCAATTTTTTTGTGGAGTTGCGTCAGGAAAGGCATCCAGTGTAAAACCTGTGCCAATTCAACATGCAGATCCACCTTGGATTTGCTGTGGCGACCCTGAATGCAAACAAGGGAGCAGCAGAAGGGACTTACTTACCAAGTTAGGGAGATGCTAGTCTCTGAATAATTTTATAGACTAGTAGCAGAACCTTAAAATCTGATCTCACTGGGACAGGAAGCCAGTAAAGAGACGCCAAACTTGGTGTAATGTGGTCGGACTTTCGGCTTTGTGTCAAAAGTCTGGCAGCAGCATTTTGAACCAATTGGAGAGCCCTAATGCTGGACTGCAGTAGACCAGAAAATAGAACATTGCAGTAGTCCAATATAGAAGAGATAAACACATGAATCAGGGTCTCAGCATCAGCCATAAACAGATTTGGATGAATCTTCACTATATTTCACAAGTGGAAGAAAGCAGACCTCATAATATTTCTAATGTGGAGGTCAAAGGACAACATAGGATCAAAAATTACCCCAAGGTTCCTCACTTTGTCAGTGTGATGTAAGACACACGAGCCGAGGCTGAGCGTTAACTTGTCAAATCGATGCTGATGTCTCACTGGACCAAGAACCATCATTTCAGTCTTATGAGAATTTAAAAGTAGGACGTTTCTGGACATCCAGCTTCTCACTGATGCAAGGCAATCTTCTAAGGATTTTATGTGGATGAGATTACCAGCAGTTATCTGCACGTATAACTGAGTATCATCAGCATAGCAATGAGAGGTAATTCCACAATGCTGCAATATTTGCCCAACAGGTGCAATATAAATGGTGAAAATCAGGGGGCCTAAGACGGACCCCTGTGGAAGCCCAAATTTCATGTCACTAAGGTTACAGGTAGTGTTACTGTACAAAACACAGTGAGAACGACTGGTCAGGTATGACATCAACCATGCAAGGGCACTCCCAGTAATCCCAAAATGATTTTCCAGCCTATCAAGTAGAATATGATGATCCACTGTATCAAATGCAGCACTGAGATCTAACAGCACCAGAACCGTAGTGGTGTCCGAATCCATTGTAAGTAGAAGATCATTCACCACTTTAGTGAGAGCCGTCTCTGTGGAATGATATTTTCTAAAAGCAGACTGCAGTGGCTCAAAGAGATTATTCTCAGTAAGACAGTCCACGAGCTGCCGTGACACCACTTTTTCCAGAATTTTAGAGCAAAATGATAGATTTGATACCGGCTGATAGTTTTTCAATACACTAAGGTCAAGATTAGATTTCTTAAGTAATGGTTTAATCACTGCAGATTTAAAACATTTAGGAAAAGATTCAAAGGTTAATGAGGTTAATCATTTCCAGCACAGTCGGCCCAAGAGTGGGCCACAGGTCCTTAAAGAATTTTGTTTGTATAGGATCAAATAAACAGGTTGTGCTTTTTGTTGACATGCCTAGTGCGATACTGTCAAATTCTGTAAATCTAGGTAATACCTCAGTAATGGCGCCCACCTCAAAAGTAGGCTGTAGTGGCTGGGTTAAGGCATGCTGGGATATGTTTAACCTAATGTCATCTATTTTCTTCTCAAAGTAATCCAGGAAATCTTGTGCTGTAAAAGGAGAGCGACTTACAGGTGGTTGTACATAAATAAGTGTCGCCACCATCAAACAAGAACTGAGTTATGCTTGTTTTTGTTGATCAAATAAGAGTAGTAAGTCCGCTTTGTAGACAGTAATGCATGCTTATAGTCTAAGATAGCATCATGCCACGCAAGGTGGAATACTTCTAATTTTGAACGACGCCATTTCCGTTCTAGACCTCTAGCCTTATGCTTGAGGTCACGCAGATAATCACTAAACCAAGTTAACAGTGTTTTTGGGGGGGGTGGGGGGGGGCACGATTTTAACAAAAGTGGTGCAATCATGTCGAGTGCAGTTTTGAGCGCCGAGTTTAAACTATCCACAAGACTATCTACTGACTGGGTATTTGCCAAATGTGAAGCTAAGACATCAGGCAGTCTAGCTTCCAGTTCAGTCGTAGTTGAGGAGTTGAAGCATCGCCGTAGTGATAAATAAGGTTGTTGTAAGTGAGTGATCAGAGATCACTGATGTAAGAGGCATGAAGTCAATATTCGTGACAGCAATACCATGTGTGAGAACCAGATCCAGGGTATTTCCACTAATGTGCGTCAAATCCTGAATGCATTGCCGAAATCCTAATGCATCCACAATTTCCATAAATGATTTGCAGAGGGGATCAGAAAGCTTTCTTATATGACGTTAAAGTCACCAATGATCAGAATGTTATCTGCACTAGTTGACAAGTTCGAGATGAACGAAATTCATCTAAGAATTCAGAATATGGGGCAGCAGGCCTATATACAGTGACAAAGTAATATGGCTGATTTTTATTCTTCTGACCGTGGCAATGCGTAATATCCTGAGCAAAGTGGAGAATCAGATGCTCAAACGAGTTATATTTGTGACCCCCAACAGCTAATCAACTAAACCTAGATTTATAAATAAGAGCACACCCCGCCTTGCTTCGCATCACGAGGGATGTGACAAAATGTGTATGCCAGTGAGCAGGCCTCATTTAAGGGGAGGACAGCTGTAGGTTTAAGCCAGGTTTCACATAACCCAATCATATCTAAGTTATCAATAATTAGATCATTAACCAACAATGATTTTGAGGATAGTGATCTTATGTTAATGAGACCCAGACTAAGGACCTCAGTGGGGTTGACAGATTAACTGTTTGGATTTAGGGGTGGTTCCAGAGTAGCATATATAACAGGGGTGGGCAATCATGTGCCATAAAGGCCGAAGCACTGCAGGTTTTCCTTGCCACCAATCACCTCAGCAGGTGATTTCATTAATGTTCAGGTGTTTCAGCAGGTGATTTCATTGACAACCAGGTGGTTATGTTCAAGGGAGAAGCTCATCAGTAACCCACCTGCTGAGGAGATTGGTTGCAAGGAAAACCTGCAGTGTCTCGGCCCTCGTTGCCCACCCCTGATATATAAGATGCCTAGAAGTAGGTTTAGGTTTGAGATATTCCAAAGGAGTTGTAGGGAGCACACACGAAATCTTTGATATTGCTGGAACAACCATTGGGTCATCCTCAATTTCATCATCATCCAGTGTAGTAACGGGTATTAAGTTTGCAAACTATATCCCTCTATGATTTTTATGGACACGTCTATGGAAACAGACCACAGTGAACTTGTTGAATGTCCCTCCCTGGAAGATAAACTGCAATATCACCATAGTGGATTTTCTGCACTAATTTCCCCGCTAAGCTAATGGATTCCACATCCACATTTGTCATAAGCCTTGCAGGGTCTCTAATCACCTGCTCCGTGGCCTGCTGTAAATTCCTAAAGCTACCCTCCCTGTAGAGCTCTATCTATGTTCACAGACAAGATGGCGTCACCTTCCCCAGTAGGGTGGAAGCTGTCCAGCATCAGCAAGCCACGGTGGCCCCAGAACGAAGGCCAGTTATCAATAAAGCTAAAGCCTTGCTGTCTACAAAATTGCACCAGCCACCTATTTAATGATGTCAGCCTGCTTAACGCCTCATCCGTACCTTGAGAGGGGAGGGGACCAGAGACTATTAATTTATGCTGACACATCTTTCTGGCAAGGTCACAAGTCCTCTCTATGTTCATTTTTGTGACCTCTGAGTGCTTCATCCTGACATCATTGGTGCCGACGTGACTAACTATGTGACTATATGTCGTATCATGTTCCTTAGTCTGTCTTCCCTTCTGCAGTGTCAGCACCCTAAGATGGGATGCAATGTCGGGAGCTCTGACCCCAGGAATACATTTAAAGTCAGTTGGCGTCTGTAACCTGACTTAGCGGGTGATAGAATCCCCTATTACTAAAGTCCGGTGTTTCGGCCTGGAGACAGGAGTGGAAGTCACTCGTGGGCTCAGAGAATTCACATCAGGCAAATCCAAGGGGGAGAACCGATTCCCAGTTCACAGTTCGCAGTGACAAGTGTGATCGGAGTACCACAACCGGGCACCAAGCCCTACAGGGCTTCCTTCGCCTAGCCACAGTCTGAAATCCGTCCTCCAAAGCTGGTGTTTCTAGGCTGATGCTAATGAGCTCGCTAGCTGGCCCAACACTAACCTTATCTGGAGTGCCCATAACATCTAACTCCACTGAGCTAAGAAGCTGTTCTAACTTACGGACACGGCTCTATAAAACAGTCACCCTATCTTCTAACATCACGCAGGATTTACGGAGGGTGTAAAGTAGTGTACTTTGTGCACTAAGAAATTCAAGAGTATAGCCAAGCAAGCATGAGCTAACCAATAATGAATAAGCTAACCACTCCTAAGGCTCACACAGGATTCACACAGACGTAAATAAATTAAAATTCACAGGAAAAAACCCTCATAAGAGTAAACCACTCCTAAGATTAACACAAGAGTAAAGTACTAAGCTAAAATTCACAATAGTTACAATAAAAAACTAACAAGTATTCAAGAAACGGGGAAGGGTCGAATTAGCTAATGCAAGCTAACCGCTAGTGAAAATGCTAACCACCCCTAAGATTTACAGAGGAGAAAAAAAAATTTCACAGCAGTTACAGTGACAAACAGAAGTATTAAGTAGGCAAAAATAAATAAATAAATAAAAAATAAAAAAGGCTATAAAAGTAACGGCGGGGGGAGGGGGGGGTGAGTCGACCTCGTTAGCAAATGCTAACCACTAGTGATTCACAACAGGACTGTAGTTAAATAAAAGTCAGAGAAGATAACTTAACCAGAAGAGTGCTAAACAGAAAGAAACGTATACAATTGTGTAAAGTTCAGAAGAGCGTCACAACAGCAAACGATCCACTGGAAGCCTCTGGTACATAGGCTGGGAAGTGTCAAAAGTTTCAAAGTGACCCCATCTGTTTGATGTGCCTGCTAGCTGTTGTGTTGTTGTTGCGTCCATTTGTTTGCACAGACAATATTATTACATAGAATAATCTGTCTTCTTGTGGTGAAACATCCTAACAGATCATCTAAGACAACCCCGTTGTAATATTCACGCTGAGTCAAACTCTCGTCTTATTTAATGTTGTATGGTAATGGTGTTAGCACTTTTAGCAGCTGTCCACTTAATGCATGATTATTGAGGAAATAAGTGACTCATAACTTTTAATGTCGACAACGAACTAAATCATTATGAGAAGTGAACCACCGTGCAGTCCCCAAAAATATTATTTAATAAACACCCAAACCCAGGTTAGCCTGTTAGCTGGTGCTTCAGACTTTGAGAGATGAAACACTTATAAATTAATTAAAATATAAAAATACTACTTTGTGTTCTTGGCGGATCGTAAACTTGTTTTGGAGGTGCGTACTGCCACCTACTGTACTGGAGTGTGTGGAATCATGGCATTTATTACTCTAAGTCAATACAATATAGAACATGAAACAATGAAAAGAAGAATAAAACATACAACAAATATCTTAAAACCATTAAGAAACAGCACAAGTTTGACAGTTTTAGCACAACTGTACAGCACTTAGAAAAGACTGAACTGCAGCAACAGCCCTTGAAAGTCATCATATTAATGAAAAACACATGACTAAGGAACCGCTCTTCACACTGCTAATAATGTGAAATTCTACGTTTTGAACATTCTCAGGAAAAAAATGAATTCATAGACTGAGTATCAAGACTTTCCTATTTACTAGTAAATTATATTGGTTCAAAGAAATTAGATAACTGTGAAAATCAGACATTCCAGGACAGAAACTGAAACTTGTGATACTGTCTGTACAGATTAGATTAATTAAAGTGAACTGAGGTAAGCTAATTATTAACCAGTTACTGAGACATAAATGCCAATGGATGTGACCCACACCTAGTAAGTGTGCTCTCACCATGACCACCACCTCAGGGTAGATGGACTCAGTCACTACGTCACTGTTGTGAGTGATGTACTCGACCATCTCATTAAGCCCCGCCCTCTTCACTTCCTTGTACTTGAGGTCGCTGAGCGGGTCGCTAACAAAATCAAACAGCACACAGCACTGTCGCAGCTTCTGCACAAACAGCTCCTCCCTCTCCAGAGATGGGGCATCTGGGGACAACCAGAACATTAGTTTACAGATGCTGGCCTGTGAAAAATCCAGACAAAGACCAGGTCCAGGACAAAGATTCTGCACTTTACTAATGGCCCGGTCACACGGCATACAACGATTCCTGAACGAAGGGAAAAGAACAAAGTCACAAATCGCTGAGAAAAGGTGGACGAATGAGCTCTTGAGTTTTCCCATCACCGAACAGCCTGCAAATCAAGAGCACAAAAGAAACAAAACCAAAGCTAACGTTGATCTTGACGCTTTAAACGAAATGCGCCTCGAACCACTGCTGGAGCAGTGTGTGTGTCTGCATCTCAGAGTTCCAGCACTGCTTCCTTGTCAGGGCTGGGAACATCAGATCACAAAGTTCAGAGTCCTTCTGCCCCCCCACAAAAGTATATATTATAAGTATATATAACCTATATTCAATTGAATACACCACAAAGACAAGATATTTAATGTTCAAACTGATAAACTTTGTTTTTGTGCAAATATTTGCTCATTTTTAAATAGATGCCTGCAACACGTTTCAAAAAAGTTGGGACGGGGCAACAAAAGACTGGGAAAGTTGATGAATGCTCAAAGAACACCTAATTAGAAACAGGTGAGTGTCATGATTGGGTATAAAAGGGGCATCCCCAAAGTCTCAGCCGTTCACAAGCAAAGATAGGGTGAGGATCACCACTTTGTGAACAACTGCATGAAAAAAACAGTCCAACAGTTTAAGAACAATGTTTCTCAATATTCAACTGCAAGGAATTTAGGGATTCCATCATCTACAGTCCATAATATAATCAGAAGATTCAGAGAATCTGGAGAACTTTCTACACGTAAGCGACAAGGCCGAAAACTAACACTGAATGCCCGTGACCTCCGATCCCTCAGGCGGCACTACATTAAAAACCGACATCATCTTACTGTGTGGGCTCAGGAACACTTCAGAAAACCATTGTCAGTTAACAGTTCGTCACTACATCTACAAGTGCAAGTTAAAACTCTACCATGCAAAGTGAAAGCCAAACATCAACAACATTCAGAAACGCCGCCGCCTTCTCTGGGCCTGAGCTCATTTGAAATGGACAGACGCAAAGTGGAAAAGTGTGCTGTGGTCTGATGAGTCCACATTTCAAACTGTTTTTGGAAATCATGGACGTCGTGTCCTCTGGACAAAAGAGGACAAAGACCATCAAGATTGTTACCAGTGCAAAGTTCAAAAGCCAGCATCTGTGATGGTATGGGGGTGTGTTATGACCATGGCATGGACGCATGGACAACTTACACATCTGTGATGGTATGGGGGTGTGTTAGTGCCCATGGCATGGACAACTTACACATCTGTGATGGCACCATCAATGCTGAAAGGTACATCCAGGTTTTGGAGCAACACATGCTGCCATCCAAGCAACGTCTATTTCAGCGATGTCCCTGCTTATTTCAGCAAGACAATGCCAAGCCGCATTCTGCACGTGTTACAACAGCGTGGCTTCGTAGTAAAAGAGTGCGGGTACTAGACTGGCCTGCCTGCAGTCCAGACCTGTCGCCCATTGAAAATGTGTGGCGCATTATGAAGCGCAAAATACGACAACGGAGACCCCAGACTGTTGAGCAACTGAAGTCGTACATCAAGCAAGAATGGGAAAGAATTCCACCTAAAACCTTCCACCTAAATCGTGACGGCCCTCAGCAGCTCTACGGCAACGAGGCTGATCACACTCCTGCAAAGAAAAAACTAAACGCTAATGTAACAAAAACTAAGCAAATGATAAGAAACAGTCAAGAATGACAGCTAAACGTAATACAGACGAACTGAGGTTTTTCATTCAAATTTTTCAACAGTTTAAAAATCCTGACAAAGGCCAGCCGCAGGAACGAACCTGCGTGAAGGTTAAACAATGCCAACTAAAGTCAACGAAAGCCCAGATTCCAGATTCTATTGTATGTGCAGCACTTTGGAACATTTTTGTTGTTAAATGTGCTATATAAATAAAGTGGATTGGATTGGATTTCTTGTTTCGTTTGGGCTTCGTTGCCCTTTAAGTGCCGTGTGACTGGGCCTTTACAATCTGTAAGCAAAAAGCAACAGCATGTCAACTAATGACATAAAAATGACTGAGATAAGAACGCATCTTCACATTCACCCCAAGAAAATAAGCCAGACCATATGTCAGCTGACAGCAGCGTTACTATGGTTACCTTTGAGGGCAGGAAGTTTCTGCAGCTCTCTGTTGCGGGTCAAGCTGAAGCGCGATGAGCTGTGGCGGCGCTCCTTCACCAGCTGAGGACCTCCGGAGTATTTGATCTTATTGAGCTGCGTGGGTGGAGGAGTGCTGCTGTTGGGCCGCTTGCTGCCGCTCTGCTGATTCGCCTTCACACAGGAAACATGGAAACTCATTAACACTGGCGCCCCCTACAGGCTGCAGTGTGCTGATGACTGAGGTGGCAAAAGTCCCAGCTGCTGTGTGATGAGTAAAAACTAAATGCAGATTCACTGAACATGTTCAGCTCAATTTAATTTGTCGCACCAAATCACAGCACAAGTTGCTCCAAAAGGCTTCACAGGGGCGAAGTCGAACCTCACCAACTCCCCAAGCAAATATGTAGGCCAGAGGTCAAGAAAAACTCCCTCCGGTGTTTCTGAGAAAGAAACCTTGACTTATGAGTTTTTTGTTTGTTTTTTTTACACCATGCATTTTTGTGAAGGTTAGTTATTTTTGCTGCATGGTTTTCCTTGTGGGTGTGTGCTTCAAAGAGGACGTGCGCAAACTGAGTTTATTTTTTACTCTCCCCCACCTCTGAAATTAGCGGGTATCTCCAATCCATGTAATTTGGTTGCTGAGTGAAGGAATAATATGGGTGATTTGCAGCACAGATAGAGAAAAGCAGACAGCCATCAGTGTTTTGGTTTTTGAGAGATATTTGGAGTGTGTATTTAGTCTGTCATGGAGTGCATTTAGTGTGTGTGGTGTTTTTTTTTTGTTTTTTTTTTTTTTTTTTTGCTTTGTGCAGCAAAATGAGGCGTCTTATGAATGTGAATTTTTTTTTCTTTTTTAAATGGAGTCTGAACCAAAAAGTGAGGATTCTGATGATGACATGAATGATCCCTCTATTGTTCTGGACAAACAACCAGAGCAGGTGGATCCCCTGATGCGTGCACAGAGATCTGTAGAGAGGATCGGACCCTGCGTTTCTGTTTCCATATCCAAATCTCCATTCGCACACACAGCAGAGACAAGCCCCAGCTCTGACTCCTGGAACACGGAGTAGGATACAGATACTGTTCCAGCAGTAAGCAGGTTCCAGCCACGGAGAACACCGGGCGTCTAGGTAGATGCACTTTCACCCCAAAGTCCAGAAAACCTTTTTCTACTATTTTGTGCAACTGATGAGTCTGGACAACCTGTATCAATACCAATAAAAATGCTGCAACAAACAAAGAATTAGGGAAAAAAATACAAATGGACTAATATTGAGGTGGAAGACCTGTACATTTTTGGGGAAATCCGAAGCACATATCATTGGTGTTACTGCCAAGTCTCCAGGACTACTGGAAACAAAATATCATTTTGTCTCTTTCCATCTCTCATGACAAAAGACAGATTTTGGAACATCCACCTGAGTGATTCAGATGAGGATGCAAAAAAATGACAGAAAAAGGGAACACAAAAAGGGTCATGTCAAACTGTTAAGAGTCAGGCCTCTTTACAATGAGATCCTCAGTGCCTGCCAGGCTGATTACCACCTGGCAGTGGATGAAAGGATGGTAGCCACAAAGTCAAAAACTGGAATTACACAATACATGATGACAATTAATTCAATTTTTTATTTAAATAGCGCCAAATCACAACAAAGTGGCCTCAAGGCGCTTCACACAAGTTAGGCCTAAAGGCCCAGTCACACAGCACTTAACGAAGGGCAACGGAGCCCAAACGAAACAAGAAATCTGGACTTTCATTTACTTTCGCTGGTATTGTTTAACGTTTGCGCCGCTTCGTTCCTGCCGTTAGAGCTTCATCAGGATTTTTAAACTGTTGAAAACTTTGAACAAATACCACCGAAAACCTCAATTCATCTGTATTTGGTTTTGCTATACTTCTTGCGATTTTTTATTGTTTGTTTAGTTTTTGTAACATTAGCATTTTGTTTGACTTCGTTCAACCAGCTGAATGTTTTCACACAGTGCAGAAGCTGTTTTGTGAGTTCTGCATTCGTGTACCGTCTGAAATAACAGCGCAAACTCAGCCTGTTTGCTTGGATTTTTTTTTTTATCTGGGTGGGGGGGTCAGCTTTACTGGGCTCAGGCACCTTATATAGGCCAGAATTAATATTTTGTGTGGATACAATTAATTATTTTGCCACAAGCAACTGCTGAATTTGAAACAACAAAAAAAGTTGTGTAATTGTGTAATGCCATAGGTATTAAAGGCACTGCGCTGCGGTGGTTTGAATCATATTTGTCTAATAGATTACAATTTGTTCATGTAAATGGGGAATCTTCTTCACAGACTAAAGTTAATTATGGAGTTCCACAAGGTTCTGTGCTAGGACCTATTTTATTCACTTTATATATGCTTCCCTTAGGCAGTATTATTAGACGGTATTGCTTAAATTTTCATTGTTACGCAGATGATACCCAGCTTTATCTATCCATGAAGCCAGAGGACACACACCAATTAGCTAAACTGCAGGATTGTCTTACAGACATAAAGACATGGATGACCTCTAATTTCCTGCTTTTAAACTCAGATAAAACTGAAGTTATTGTTCTTGGCCCCACAAATCTTAGAAACATGGTGTCTAACCAGATCCTTACTCTGGATGGCATTACCCTGACCTCTAGTAATACTGGAGTCATTTTTGATCAGGATATGTCATTCAAAGCGCATATTAAACAAATATGTAGGACTGCTTTTTTGCATTTACGCAATATCTCTAAAATCAGAAAGGTCTTGTCTCAGAGTGATGCTGAAAAACTAATTCATGCATTTATTTCCTCTAGGCTGGACTATTGTAATTCATTATTATCAGGTTGTCCTAAAAGTTCCCTAAAAAGCCTTCAGTTAATTCAAAATGCTGCAGCTAGAGTGCTGACGGGGACTAGAAGGAGAGAGCATATCTCACCCATATTGGCCTCTCTTCATTGGCTTCCTGTTAATTCTAGAATAGAATTTAAAATTCTTCTTCTTACTTATAAGGTTTTGAATAATCAGGTCCCATCTTATCTTAGGGACCTCATAGTACCATATCACCCCAATAGAGCGCTTCGCTCTCAGACTGCAGGCTTACTTGTAGTTCCTAGGGTTTGTAAGAGTAGAATGGGAGGCAGAGCCTTCAGCTTTCAGGCTCCTCTCCTGTGGAACCAGCTCCCAATTCAGATCAGGGAGACAGACACCCTCTCTACTTTTAAGATTAGGCTTAAAACTTTCCTTTTTGCTAAAGCTTATAGTTAGGGCTGGATCAGGTGACCCTGAACCATCCCTTAGTTATGCTGCTATAGACGTAGACTGCTGGGGGGTTCCCATGATGCACTGTTTCTTTCTCTTTTTGCTCTGTATGCACCACTCTGCATTTAATCATTAGTGATCGATCTCTGCTCCCCTCCACAGCATGTCTTTTTCCTGGTTCTCTCCCTCAGCCCCAACCAGTCCCAGCAGAAGACTGCCCCTCCCTGAGCCTGGTTCTGCTGGAGGTTTCTTCCTGTTAAAAGGGAGTTTTTCCTTCCCACTGTAGCCAAGTGCTTGCTCACAGGGGGTCGTTTTGACCGTTGGGGTTTTACATCATTATTGTATGGCCTTGCCTTACAATATAAAGCGCCTTGGGGCAACTGTTTGTTGTGATTTGGCGCTATATAAAAAAAAAATTGATTGATTGATTGATTAATTTCCGATGTTACTGAAATGCAGCAGCAGCTCCTGCTTGCGCTTATTATTGTGTATTAAATATAACAATATGAGTGTAGGAATGACAATTCAGCCCTTATGTACATGTGGCAACAAGTAGATGATTCAGATGATTATATAAAGAGATGTTCTGGAAGGAAGAATTCATGTTGTAGATCAGCTGCAGTGGGTTGAAATAACCGCACATGGGGAGTCAATGCGCGCGTTCACGCACTGATTAATTTACTGCTCTGATATATTCAATCATCTTTACACTTATATTTATTCCCCCTTTTGACAGTTTTCTGTTATAAATCAATATATATGGCTCAGTAAAGTAATACAATGAAATAGCAGCCGCCACAGCAAACCAGCTTTTTTTTGGGGGGGGAGCAAAATGGAGCGCAGAGCATGTCATCAGACAGTGAGGGTTCTGATGATGAACAAGATGAAGAAATACTAAAGTGATCGCCGGCCACTAGCCCTAAACTTCACTAAAAGACCCAGAGTTTAGGTAAAGTTGAGGCCACGGCCCGCTCCGTTTACTAATAAAATGAATTATGAGTAAAAAGCATAGTAACATATTATGCCAGTATGCTAGCCATACGAAAGGGAAAATAAGTGCGTCTTAAGTCTGGACTTGAAAGTCTCTACAGAATCCGACAGACAGTTCCACAGAACAGGGGCACGATAAGAGAAAGCTCTGTGACCCGCAGACTTCTTATTCACCCTAGAGACACAAGGTAGTCCTGCACCCTGAGAACACAGAGCCCGCAGAAACAAATCAAATCAATTCTATTTATATAGAGCCAAATCACAACAAACAGTTGCCCCAAGGCGCCTCATATTGTAAGGCAAGGCCATACAATAATTACGGAAAAACCCCAACGGTCAAAACGACCCCTTGTGAGCAAGCACTTGGCGACAGTGGAAAGGAAAAACCCCCTTTAAACAGGAAGAAACCTCCAGCAGAACCAGGCTCAGGGAGGGGCAGTCTTCTGCTGGGACTGGTTGGGACTGAGGGAGAGAATCAGGAAAAAGACATGCTGTGGAAGGGAGCAGAGATCAATCACTAATGATTAAATGCAGAGTGGTGCATACAGAGCAAAAAGAGAAAGAAACACTCAGTGCATCATGAGAAACCCCCAGCAGTCTAAGTCTATAGCAGCATAACTAAAGGATGGTTCAGGGTCACCTGATCCAGCCCTAACTATAAGCTTTAGCAAAAAGGAAAGTTTTAAAGTAGACCTGCATTGAAATAAATGTGGTCAGATTTCAGAAAGAAATAGCTGATATGTATTTATAAGACCCTTGTGAATGCAGTAAAGTAAATCTGTAAGCCCAAATTTGTAATTCAGTGGAGAAATCTTCGTTTAAAAATGACAAATTTGCAGCTAAAATTTAGCCCTCTGTGAAAACAGTTTGTACAGCTGTATCATTTCCATGACATCAGGGACAAGACGATGCGCTCCCGCCTTCAGTCCGATCCCGCATTGAAATTGATTTTATCTGTTAGTAATGTTACTTATACATGTCCTGGTTTCAACATCCAAAAGTAAGCTGCAATGAATGTGAGATACAGATCTGTGTGCTGAGATCAGCAACGACATCGACAGCGGGCGCCGTTCTTCCTCTCCCACTCTCTGCCTCCGCTGCACTTATTAAAAACCACCGCAGTGCCTTTAATACCTATGGCATGCTCTAATCTCTAATAAAATTTTATGGTCAACAGTATCAAAAGCTGCACTGAGGTCTAACAGGACAAGCACAGAGATGAGTCTACTGTCTGAGGCCATAAGAAGATCATTTGTAACCTTCACTAATGCTGTTTCTGTACTATGATGAATTCTGAAACCTGACTGAAACTCTTCAAATAGACCATTCCTCTGCAGATGATCAGTTAGCTGTTTTACAACTACCCTTTCAAGAATTTTTGAGAGAAAAGGAAGGTTGGAGATTGGCCTATAATTAGCTAAGATAGCTGGGTCAAGTGATGGCTTTTTAAGTAATGGTTTAATTACTGACACCTTAAAAGCCTGTGGTACATAGCCACCTAATAAAGATAGATTGATCATATTTAAGATCGAAGCATTAATTAGTGGTAGGGCTTCCTTGAGCAGCCTGGTAGGAATGGGGTCTAATAGACATGTTGATGGTTTGGAGGAAGTAACTAATGAAAATAACTCAGACAGAACAATTGGAGAGAAAGAGTCTAACCAAATACCAGCATCACTGAAAGCAGCCAAAGATAACGATATGTCTTTGGGATGGTTATGAGTAATTTTTTCTCTAATAGTTAAAATTTGATTAGCATAGAAAGTCACGAAGTCATTACTAGTTAAAGTTAAAGGAATGCTCGGCTCAACAAAGCTCTGACTCTTTGTCAGCCTGGCTACAATGCTGAAAAGAAACCTGGGGTTGTTCTTATTTTCTTCAATTAGTGATGAGTAGTAAGATGTCCTAGCTTTACGGAGGGCTTTTTTTATAGAGCAACAGACTTTTTCCAGGCTAAATGAAGATCTTCTAAATTAGTGAGATGCCATTTCCTCTCCAACTTACGGGTTATCTGCTTTAAGCTGTGAGTTTGTGAGTTATACCACGGAGTCAGGCACTTCTGATTTAAGGCTCTCTTTTTCAGAGGAGCTACAGCATCCAAAGATGTGCTCAATGAGGATGTAAAACTACTGACGAGATAATCTATCTCACTCACAGAGTTTAGGTAGCTACTCTGCACTGTGTTGGTATATGGCATTGAAGAACATAAAGAAGGAATCATATCCTTAAACCTAGTTACAGCGCTTTCTGAAAGACTTCTACTGTAATGAAACTTATTCCCCACTGCTGGGTAGTCCATTAAAGTAAATGTAAATGTTATTAAGAAATGATCAGACAGAAGGGGGTTTTCAGGGAATACTGTTAAGTCTTAAATTTCCATACCATAAGTCAGAACAAGATCTAAAGTATGATAAAGTGGTGGGTGGACTCATTTACATTTTGAGTGAAGCCAATCGCGTCTAACAATAGAGTAAATGCAGTGTTGAGGCTGTCATTCTCAGCATCTGTGTGGATGTTAAAATCGCCCACTATAATTATCTTATCTGAGCTAAGCACTAAGTCAGACAAAAGGTCTGAAAATTCACAGAGAAACTCACAGTAATGACCAGGTGGACGATAGATAACAACAAATAAAACTGGTTTTTGGGACTTCCAATTTGGATGGACAAGACTAAGAGTCAAGCTTTCAAATGAATTAAAGCTCTGTCTGGGTTTTTGATTAATTAATAAGCTGGAGTGGAAGATTGCTGCTAATCCTCCTCCTTGGCCCGTGCTACGAGCATTCTGGCAGTTAGTGTGACTCGGGGGTGTTGACTCATTTAAACTAACATATTCATCCTGCTGTAACCAGGTTTCTGTAAGGCAGAATAAATCAATATGTTGATCAATTATTATATCGTTTACTAACAGGGACTTAGAAGAGAGAGATCTAATATTTAATAAACCACAGCAGTTGAAGGTGCTATATTATTTTTTCTTTTTGAATTTTTATGCTTAAATAGATTTTTACTGGTTATTGGTGGTCTAGGAGCAGGCACGTCTCTACGGGGATGGGGTAATGAGGGGATGGCAGGGGGAGAGAAGCTGCAGAGAGGTGTGTAAGACTACAACTCTGCTTCCTGGTCCCAACCCTGGATAATCACGGTTTGGAGGGTTTAAGAAAATTGGCCAGATTTCTAGAAATGAGAGCTGCTCCATCCAAAGTGGGATAGATACCGTCTCTCCTAACAAGACCAGGTTTTCCCCAGAAGCTTTGCCAATTATCTATGAAGCCCACCTCATTTTTTGGACACCACTCAGACAGCCAGCAATTCAGGGAGAACATGCGGCTAAACATGTCACTCCCGGTCCGATTGGGGAGGGGCCCAGAGAAAACTACAGAGTCCGACAAGAAACAAGCCAACAAAACAGGGCATGAAGCTTTTTGTGTTGGCTGAGTCACGCAATGGTTACACAATCGGGTTTTCCATCTACACTGGTAAAACTGGGACCGCAAGAAAACATGGGCTGTCTTATGATGTGGTGCCAGTCATCCAGACATTCAGACAACCTCTTTTGGTACTCGGAACCACATTTATATGGACAATTTTTATCCAAGTCCAAAACTGTTCATGGACTGTTCCTCCCATCCTGTCTATGGCTGATGCTGAGACCCTGATTCAAGGATTTGTCTCGTCTAGATTGGACTACTGCAATGTTCTATTTTCTGGTTTACTGCAGTCTAGCATTAGGGCTCTCCAATTGGTTCAAAATTCTGCTGCCAGACTTTTGACTCGAAACAGAAGGTTTGACCACATTACACCCGTTCTGGCATCTCTTCACTGGCTTCCTGTCTCTCTGAGATCAGATTTTAAGGTGCTGTTACTGGCCTATAAAATTGTTCACGGACTGGCACCTCTCTGCCTGGCTGACGTGGTTGAGCCCTACGTACCGGCCCGGGCTTTGCGTTCTCAGGGTGCAGGACTGCTGTGTGTTCCTAGGGTGAATAAAAAGTCTGCGGGTCACAGAGCTTTCTTTTATCATGCCCCAGCTCTGTGGAATGATCTCCTTGTGCAGATACGGCAGTTGGACTCTGTGGAGATGTTTAAGTCTCGATTAAAGACCCATCTATTTTCCCTGTTTTATCATTAGTATTTTATATTAGTGAGTTTTTTTATTCTTTTTACTGTTTTATGTTTTTATTTTATTGTGCTTTTTAATCTTTGAATTAAATTTGTTCTGTTTTTCACATTGTAGTGTGTGAAGCACCTTGAGGTGACCCCGTCATGAACTGGCGCTATATAAATGAATAAATTTGATTTTTGATGGACCTAGCCAACATGAAGTTTGGAGCATGTGACAGAGACAATAGGAAAGGATGTCCCAGAGGGATGGAAAATGCTCTCACAAAAAAAATGTGCAAGAGGATCTGTAAGATGGATCAAGGGGCCTCTTCTGTTTGTAAAGTGGATGGACACAAGGAAGGTGTCTGTGTGGTCCATCATCCATCCTGCATTTTCAGGTGAGACAGAGCAGAGAAGGGTGAGGGATGGAAAGGATGGATGCTGGACGGCAAAAGGTATTCCCTGTCCTACTCCAGTCATGGCCTACAATCTAAACATGGGTGGAGTCGACCTGTCGGACCAGCTCATCCAGTATTACTCCATCCATTGAAAAACTGCTCGCTGGTACAGGACTGTGTTGCTGCACCTCCGTGACATTGCAACCACAAATGCGTTCATCTTGTAACATGAGATAAGCAGTGTCAAGCAAGTGCAAGTGGAGCTGGTGTGTCAGCTTTGTGGCACGGACAAGACAGGTGTCCCCCAGAAGAGGAGGCAGAATCATGTTCCTGTGCCCATTATGACAGTCACAATCTTGGCCCAAAAGCCACCAAAGGCAGACTGAGATGCCAATGCTGCCTCCAAGTGACAAGAGGAGTCCACGGCACAAGATGGCCCCACGGATTGCTGCCTTGGTGTTTTGGTACACATTCCTTTGTTTGTTTTGTGTGTTACTCCTGTGTTATGCAATGGTTCACAGATCTCTTTCACCCGCACAGAGCTCTTGAAGATCGGGGAAATAATGCCAGTGGACTCATTTCCCATTTTTCTCGAGCCTTCAATGGATTTATTGGGCATTTTGGCCAAAGGTGTCATCACCTTGGCTCGTGCAGTGAAATGGTGCAGGAGGGGCAGACAAGCCAGAGCGCTTGTTCAGCTGCGCCAGAAAGGCCACCGTACACAGCAACCAGGAATATTCCTCTGCAACATGTGCTCTCTGCAAAATAAAATGGACAAACTCCAGCTACTGGTGGGAAAAAGCAGAGATTTGACCACATCTGCTGTTTTATGCTTCACAGAGATGCAGGTCTGTGGATTGATAACATACTCTGCACTGCGGCTGGCAGGCTTCCAACTTTTCAAAGCGGACAAAGCCCCAGGACTCTCCAGCAATGAAGGGTGGTGGAATCTGTTTTTACATCAACAGTGGGTGGAGCAATAACGAGACACTGATCCAATAGCACCTACTCTCCTGATCTGGAAACTTTTCTTTTAACTGTAAACCGTTCTACTCGCCCCGTGAGTTCTCCTCATTCATCCTGGCCGGTGCTTACATCCCACCACCAGCTAACGTGCACGAAGCACAATGCATGCTCACCGACCAGATACTGCATGTGGAACCCGCACTCTTTAGTTAATGTCCTGGGTGACTTCAACAAAGGTAACCTCTCCCACAAACTTCCCAAATACAGACAGCTCATCAAATGTCCAACCAGAGAGGACAGAATTCTGGATCACAACTATGAACAATGCCTATCGTGCCCCTGTGCAGCTCTGGGCCACTCTGACCATGCCATGGACCTGATTCCTATTTATAGGCTAGAAATTAAAGCTCTGCAAACCTGCAGCGAGGACATCTAAACTGTGGAGCAGTGAGGCTGTGGAGGATCTACAGGCATGTTTAGAAAAACAGAGTGGGATGTGTTCAAGACTGCCACCAACAATCTGAATGAGTACACAGATGCTGTGACTTCATATATCAGCTTCTGTGAGGACTGCTGCATTCCATCATGAACCATGGTGAGGTATAACAATGACAAACCCTGGTTAAGTCCTAAACTCAGACTGTTAAGGAGCCTAAGCAGCTGTACTCTGAGAAAATCCAGCTCCAGTTCTCAACCAATGACTCCACTTCTGTCTGGAAAAGTCTTAAGGCCCACCAACACGAGCATGCCTCTGATTCACGCAATTGCACAGCCTGTGTTGTGCTGTGTCGTGCTGGAGAGTAAAGTCGTCCTTAACGGATGCAGACAGGACGGCAGAGGGGTGCCGGTGCATGCTATTGCGTACAGAATTTTGAAATGTTCAAAAAAATCTTTCACGCACAAATGTCATGCTATGTGTGGCAATCTAATCTCCAACACTACGTGCAGCTCGTCAAGTGGAGTAAAGAAGAAGTGAACAGAGCGAGTGGTGATGTCAGCGGATCGCATCAGATCGTCTGAAGGATTTTAACAAGACCTTAAGTCTGTTATAAACATACTTTAACAGCTGCACACAAGAAGGAAATAACACACAACTGTTTTATCAAGCCATGACAATGTAAACAAGACAAATAACTACCTTTTTAGACTGCTCAAAATACTTTCTGCAGGTAGTTAGGCACTGGCTGCAGCCTCCTCTGTGATTCAGGATGCAATTAGAGCTGTTTTAAACAGCCAATTTGCAGAAAAAAAAAAAAGATTAATCTGCCACGAAATAATTATATATACACAGCGTCCAGCGCAGAGCACGTGGCAGTCGGTAGAACAAAGAATGGCGTCCAGCTGTGAACACAGTGGGTGGGATCGTCCCGATGACGTTCGTGCTATTGCGTGAGACACAGGCATGCCCGTGTCAGTGAACCTTTAGACAGATCACCAACCACAAACCAAATGTCACTTACTCTGCAAAGGACCCTCGTTTAGCAAATCAACTGATGAGTTTGACTGCAGATTTGAAAGACAATGGGACAGTCTTATGACCTTCCACAACAACAACCAACAGCTCCAACCCACCAGCACCTCCTCCCCCACCACCCCCCTCTCCATTCATGAAAATAGAATAAAAACTGTCAATGCACATACAACGAAACTTGTCCTCCACATTTAACCCATCCGAATTACAGTTAGACACAATCCAATCACTAGGAGCAGTGGGCAGCCAGAGTCCAGTGCCAGGGGACCAACTCCAGAAGTAGATGCTGCCTTGGTCAGGGGCAGAGAAAGGAGCAGACCCTAAATAAGCATGTTTTGATTGTGTGAGGAAACCCACACAGACACGGGAACATGCAATCTCCACACTGAAAGGGAGGGAAGTGATCCCACAACCTTGCTGTGAGGCACCAGTGCTAACCACTAAGCTACCATGCCAAAAGATGTCAACAAGCTCTTCAAAAAGCAAAACCCACGCAAAGCAGCCAGAGCTGACTTTGTCTCCCCAGCCATGTTGAAGAAATGTGCAGACCAACGGTGTTCACAGACATGTTCAAGACCTCACTAGAGACATGCCAGGTGCCAGCATGCTTCAAAGACTCCATCATCATCCCCATCCCCAAACAAACAACTTCATGACTTAATGACTACAGACCCGTTGCCCAGACCTCCGTGGTGATGAGATCTGCAAACTTGTTTCTAACAGACTGTGTGCTGAATTGACACCCTTGTAATCACAACAAGGTTGTATTTGTTTCTTTTATTTCTGTTTAACATTTCTTTTAAATTTTAAGTGCATCTATTGTGAACCTTATTTAACTAAATTTCTCCTGTTGTGAATCTGAGGAGTGGTTAGTGTTTTGCTAGCACTTAGCTTGCGCTAGCTAGGCTGGCTGCATTGTTTTTTAATTATCATTTCTTTTATTACTGTTACTACCAATCTAATACTTCTCTTAGTTTTTCAGTGTAACTGATGTGAATTATAGCTCATTATTCTATTCCTGTGTGAATCTTGGGAGTGGTTAGCATTTTCGCTAGCAGATAGCTCACACTAGCTTGGCTACACTAACATTTTCTGGTGCACAAAGAACACTACTTTTCACTTTACATAAATCCTGCGCGATGCTTTTAGAGCGCCGTGTCCACAAACTAGAACAGCTTCTTAGCTCAGTGGAGTTAGATGTTACGGGCACTCCAGACGAGGTTAGTGTTGGGCCGGCTAGTGAGCCCATTAGCATTAGACTACAAACGCCAGCTGTGGATGACGGCTTTCAGACCGTGGCTGGGAGGAGGAAGTCACGTAGGGGTTGGTGCTCGGATGGGGTACCCCAATCACACTCACCACTGTGAATCTCACCCATATTGGCCTCTCTTCATTGGCTTCCTGTTAATTCTAGAATAGAATTTAAAATTCTTCTTCTTACTTATAAGGTTTTGAATAATCAGGTCCCATCTTATCTTAGGGACCTCGTAGTACCATATCACCCCAATAGAGCGCTTCGCTCTCAGACTGCAGGCTTACTTGTAGTTCCTAGGGTTTGTAAGAGTAGAATGGGAGGCAGAGCCTTCAGCTTTCAGGCTCCTCTCCTGTGGAACCAGCTCCCAATTCAGATCAGGGAGACAGACACCCTCTCTACTTTTAAGATTAGGCTTAAAACTTTCCTTTTTGCTAAAGCTTATAGTTAGGGCTGGATCAGGTGACCCTGAACCATCCCTTAGTTATGCTGCTATAGACGTAGACTGCTGGGGGGTTCCCATGATGCACTGTTTCTTTCTCTTTTTGCTCTGTATGCACCACTCTGCATTTAATCATTAGTGATCGATCTCTGCTCCCCTCCACAGCATGTCTTTTTCCTGGTTCTCTCCCTCAGCCCCAACCAGTCCCAGCAGAAGACTGCCCCTCCCTGAGCCTGGTTCTGCTGGAGGTTTCTTCCTGTTAAAAGGGAGTTTTTCCTTCCCACTGTAGCCAAGTGCTTGCTCACAGGGGGTCGTTTTGACTGTTGGGGTTTTACATAATTATTGTATGGCCTTGCCTTACAATATAAAGCGCCTTGGGGCAACTGTTTGTTGTGATTTGGCACTATATAAAAAAAAATTGATAACTGTCAACCGGTTTTCTCCCTTAGATATGCCTGTTGTTAGTCCTTTGAGCCCACGGGTGACTTCCACTCCTATCTCCAGGCCAAAACGCCAGGCTTTCGTGATGGGGGATTCTATTACTTGCAAAGTCAGGTGATAGATTGTCAGAGGGGCGAGCCAGTCTGGGATGGCAGCTCCGGGCACGAGGCGTGCCATTTACAACCAAAAACTGTGCACAGACAAATGCGACAACAGCACCATGTCCCTGCAGATGGGCTCCAACCAAGGAGCCAACCAGAGTGGTCATATCTTCAGCCTGTCGCAGCAAATCTATGACCTCTCAAGTTGGCGAGGAGAACAGTGAATGTTTTTGGACCCTCAACTCTGATGGGTTTCAGTTGACAGGGTGGAATTATGGCACCATGCATGTTATTTTCCATGCATGATATGTGGAGAGAAGGTAAGTGCCAATGAAAGTTGGATTTAGTATGTTGAAAAGTTGGAAGTGCAAGTTTGGGTTGGTGGACAGTCTATGGTCACATGAGGGTGTGAGTGCAGGTGGACGGGAAGAAACAAAATCTGTACAGTGTCGGGTCGGTAAAACCTTCGGTGGGCGGGCCGTAAAATTCTGGGATAAACGTGTTTCCTTAATATTGTCCACAGGACATACATTCTATACTGCACCACACCTGTTTGAGCAGCGTTGCCACAGTTACTTTGCAAAAGTAATCCAATTACTGATTACTGATTACTCCTTGAAAAAGTAACTTAGTTACTTTACTGATTACTCAATTGTAAAAGTAACTAAGTTAGATTACTAGTTACTTTTTTAGTTACTTTCCCCAGCTGCCGACAACAACCCACGTCAACATGACAATGATACCTGTTTTGCCAAAATTCACTTTATAGTCACCCTTTCTTGACTTAAATGAAAATAAATACTTGTTTTATAAAAAGTAAAATAAAGACCTCTTTCTTGACCTCATATTTAACTGTTGACAGCACTGTAACAGTAAAACTTGCAATTTCAAACCTACATTGTTTATAAATGTAACTATTAAATTCTAACATTTTTCTAACATTTAAATTCTCTCTAAACTTTTTACTTGCCGAAATTATTATTATTTTAAGCAATATTAGTAGTTGTAGTAAAAAAAAATAAATATATAAATAAATAAATATTTTGGTGACTCATCAGATGGGGCCTAATCCGATCTAATTCAATTTGGGAGTTTAACTGCTTATTCACTACCCTCTTATGGTGCTCCGGTGTGAGCCGATCTAGATTTAACTAAATGGTTACATCTTTTGGTCCTTCCGTGTGAGGCCTGAATATCTGTAAATTTGCTATGTTACATCTTTATGGTCCCCTGTGTGGAGGCTTTATTAAATATCCGCTACATATATCTTTTGGTGCCCCGTTGTGAGGCTTTGTAATTGTGTTACATATATCTTTTGGTCCCTCCCCCCGTGTGGAGGCTCTAATAAATAAATACTACATATGTAATGCTGAGACGTTAAAATTGATAAACAGGGGGGAAAAATGTGAGAAATTATTGTAAATATATGTTACCAATTATAATGTCTCTATCCTGATTTTTCATATACATGAACGTTTGTGTGATTTTACTTTCGAAACGAACTATTGAGCATTTCACACCATAAAATGCCCTCTTGCTGTCCTGAGAAATGTCAGAGTGTAAATCTTGCTTACTGACCACAGTAGTACGTTTAATTAGCTGACTGGCCTTGCACAGGAACACTGCGTCCTGTGAAAGCTAGTCGGAACTGGTCTTGTTTTGACTCTAAGAAAATTCACAAAATAATGTTATATCTGTATGAAAACAGACTTTAAGACTCCAAGATGTTTTCATGCTATTTTTCTGTATCTGTCTTTGCTTCAATAAAAGCAGGGAGAGTTGGGGCGGGCCCTTCAGACCTGAGTGGTGAAACGGTGAGGGAGGGGTTCTCGCCGTCAGCTCTCTCCTGCGCAGGAAAGAAATTCAGTGCCTCTGTGTAGTCATTTTCTGTGATATGTTTGAGTTGTGTTTCCTTTCAACAGGTTCAACTCTGACACAGATGCCGGCTGACGTTTAATGTATTCCTGGGGCCAGAGCTCCCGACATTGCCTCCCATCTAAGGGTGCCGACGCTGCAGAAGGGTAGACAGACAAAGGAACATGACACAAGATACAGTCACGTAGTTATTCACGTTGGCACAATGATATCAGCATGAAGCACTCAGAGGTCATAAAAATGGACAGAGAGAATTTGTGACCTTGCCAGAAAGATGTGTTGGCATCAATTAATAGTCGCTGGCCCCCTCCCCTTCCAGGGTAATGAGGCGTTTAGCAGGCTGACATCGTTAAATAGGTGGCTAGCACAATTTTGTAGACAGACTTATGTTAAATAAGACCACTGTCCGCAAAATCACTGTTGATTAATGTTCAAATTGTGGATCATCACTTAGATATGATTGGGTTATGTGAAACCTAGCTTAACCCTCTGGAGCAGGATTGAGCAACTTGTTCCAGAAAGGACCAAAAGGGTGCAGGTTTTCTTTGCAGCCACTGACTCCACCAGGTGATTTCACTGATTAATATCACTTTGAGCAGATGGAATCAGTTAATCAAACAAGTTGCCCACCCTGCTCTGGAATCTTGGCTATTTTTGGGAATTTTTTACTACTTTTGATTTTCCTTCAAAATTGACCTTAAGAAACTGTTTACCTGGCCTTGTTTTGTCATTTTTTTCAGCACAACCTCACCTGTGTGACTTTACAGTTTTTCTTTCATTCTGACACACTGCATTAAAACAGTGACCCAATATTCATGCAAAAACATAAAATCCTAATCAGAAAAAGTTTTTTTTTTTTTGCTGTGAAAACCAGAAATATTTTTAACGAACCATTTTCATAACTTAGAATGTAAATATAAATTGTAAACTTCAAAAATATGTGTAAAAATGTAGCATAAGCAAAGTTATATACAACTAAATGCAGGAAATGCTTCAGAGGTTTTTTTTGTGGCTATTTATATGCAATAAGATGCCACACAAATTATATTTGTGCCACTCAGAAAAACAATTCCTGTCCAATGCTCATCAGAAGCTCCAAAAAATTGTACAGATATTCCACCTCAATATCCATGTGGATTTTCCCTAATTCCTGTTTTTTGTAGCATTTTTATTGGTGTTGGTACAGACTGTCCTGACTGTGTTAGTGGCCAAAAAACCCCCAAAACAAAACAAAAAAATTAAGTAAAATAAAAACAATAGAAAAAGGTATCTTGGACTTTTTTTGGGGGGGGGGGGGGTGTCTCCACCTGAACTCCTGTGTTCTCCACCCCTGGAAACTGCTCTGTTCCAGGACTTGGTGCTGGACAAGAAACGCATGAGTCCTGGAGAAAATGGAACAAGAAGCGCGTGGTCCAGTCCACTGTGCAAATCTGTGTGCACAGCTCTCTATGGTCCAGACCAGAACAATAAAGTCCAAAGTGCAGAGCGGAATCAATCTGATGATTGAGCACTCTGGTTCAGCCTCTGATGACGCACTTGGATCGTTTTCATGGAGGTCAAACAAAGAGAGAGACTTGACGCACTGTTCCAAGACACCTGATTATTTTGATGCACGAATAAAAAAACACCACACACTAACCACACACACTCAAAGCACAGCAAATATCACAACTTTCAAAACTGTTTGCCGCCTGTTTTTTGCTCCAAACAAAGCCACAATTTTCTTCTCTCAGCAAGCAAATTATGTGGATTGTATATCATTGTTTATTTGGTAATATATTTTACACCAATGACAGGGCTTGACATAAACCAATTTGCCCCACTGGCCCACAGGGCCAGTAGAATTTAGAGGTTAGTGGCCCACAGTGTTGGAGCACTGGCCCATGGTTTTGCGTGCGAGAGTTCATGCTATTCCACCTTGAATTCCTGCAAATAATACTGCCTATATAATATAAACCAATCCAGAAAAAAAACATAAAATACTCTATGGACCATGAAGTAAAAAAAATAGAATTTATCAGAGGGCATTCTCAAGTGTAAAAACAATACAGTGACTCCCATAAAATTTAGAGAGCATTTTTAAAGCAATCCTCAGAGTTGGCTAACTCTCAGTGAGAAATGTAAAATTCAGATGTAGGTTATCTTATGTGGTTATCTTCTTTTGTATATGGAGTGTCTTATAGGTCCATGTGGGCTGGGCACCAGTGGTGCATGACACTTTAATAAAAATCAATCAATCAATCAATGATGTGGGTCCATATCAAAACTAAAAAGTATGCTTTGTCAGGACTGGAGATATACGAGGTCTGTTAGAAAAGTATCCGACCTTTTTATTTTTTTCAAAAACCTGATGGATTTGAATCACGTGTGCTTTTTCACGCCTGTCGGTTGCGTCATTTGCTTGTAAGCAGCCTTTGTGTGAGGATGGGTGGAGTCTCTCGTCGTTTTTTCTTTGCAAGGAAAATGGCGGAACGACTGGAGCAGCGCGACTGCATCAAATTTTGCCAGAAACTGGGCGACAGCCAGGTGGAAACCATTCGGATGATTCAGACAGCTTTCTGTGACGATCCTCTGGGCATCACACAGATTAAGGAGCGGTACAACCGGTTTAAAGACGTCCGCACAACGGTAGAGAGCGCGCTGCGCTCCGGTCTGCCATCAACATGCTGAAATGACCAGATCATTTCCAAAGTGAACGCTGTGGTGATGTGGGACCGTCGTGTGACTATCCGAGAAATTGCGGAAGAAGTGGACATCAGCACTTTTTCGGCACATTCCACTGTGACAGAAGATTTTGCCATGAAAAGAGTTGCGGCGAAATTCATCGGCACGAAGCTGATGGCGCAGCAAAAGTGCCTCCGTGATGAAGCCTCACAGGACGTGTTGTGACATGCCGAGCTCATCCACAATTTCTCGGATAGTCACACGACTGAAAAGCCACCGAAAGCTGTCTGAATCTTCCGAATGGTGGAAGAGGTGGGCATGTCACAACATGTCCTGTGAGAATTCAACACGGTGGCGCTTTTGTTCCGCCATCAGCTTCGTGCCGAAGCCATCGGCATGAATTTTGCTGCAACTCTTTTCATGGCAAAATCTTCTGTCACAGTGGAATGTGCCGAAAAAGTGCTGATGTCCACCTCTTCCGCAATTTCTCGGATAGTCACACGACGGTCCCACATCACCACAACTTTGGAAATGATCCAGTCATTTCAGCATGTTGATGGCCGCCCGGAGCGCGGCGTGCTCTCCACCGTTGTGCAGACGTCTTTAAACCGGTTGTACCGCTCCTTAATCTGTGTGATGCCCAGAGGATCGCCACCGAAAGCCGTCTAAATAATCCGAATGGTTTCTACCTGGTTGTCGCCCAGTTTCTGGCTAAATTTGATGCAGTCGCGCTGCTCCACTCGTTCCGACATTTCCTTGCAAAGAAAAGACGACGAGAGACTCCACCCATCCTCACACAAAGACTGCTTACAAGCAAATGATGCAATCGACAGGCGTGAAAAAATTCACTCATGCGCACGAAGGTTCAAGGTTGGTTCATGCAAGCACACGTACGCACACGCATATACTTCACTTGTCAGCATACGACAGATAGGCCCTGCAGATTTGGCAGAAAACCTCATTCTTCTCTTGGTCATGACCAGGCCACGGCCATTTCTGTGGCCAGGTCGGGACAAAACCTCTCTTCCTCTTGTTTCTTTCATATAGCCTGTCTCTCTCCCTTAACTCATCATCACTAAGCTTCCTCCTCCTCTTCCAATTCCTTTAGCAAAACTCTTTCCTGGTTGTTGTCCGGGTTTGGGTGGTTATAGTTTAAACATATTTCAATTCGAATTTCAAAGCGTTGTTAGATTT
Source organism: Thalassophryne amazonica (assembly GCF_902500255.1). Taxonomy (NCBI): domain Eukaryota; kingdom Metazoa; phylum Chordata; class Actinopteri; order Batrachoidiformes; family Batrachoididae; genus Thalassophryne; species Thalassophryne amazonica. The sequence continues at coordinate 5,630,920 of NC_047115.1, read as the reverse complement.
GCGTCTTGTTCGTCTTTGTTTCTTTCAGCTTCCTGCGCATTTAAAGATGCTAACAAACACTGCCGAAGATTGGTGACGGAAACGCCCAAACGCATGCTTCACGCATCGACAACATACATGTCAATATGCGCGAGATTCTGCTGGAGCATGGAGCGTGGTTAGGGATGGGTATTGATAAGATTTTATCAATAGATACAATTATCAATTCTGCTTAACAATCCAATTCCTTATCAATTCCCTTATTGATAGCGCTTGTGAATTTTCTGTGTACTAAAAGTAGGCTTTAAAGGTTTTCTATGTCAACAACATTTTATTGAGTCTTAAAGTAAAAAATATGAAACTGGTCACTGGATCCTTAACCCTCTGGGGACTGAGGGCATTTTTTGGACAGTTCACTCGCCTGGCATAAATGTTTTATTATTGCCGTTAACAGCTCTCCCTGCATCCCACAATCAAGTTTTATGTCTCTTTTTTTCAGGACAACCTGTTCTTTCATAATATATATGCTTTTGTTGTGTTTTATAAGTGTAATAAAGGTTTAAAATCAGAAATAAAGGAAAAAGTAAAGCAGAAAATAATTTTCCACACACATTTATTCAAAACACAAAGAAAACTATAATAAACAACTGTTTTGACACTTTATAAAGGTGATTTGAGGGCTTGTGTGAAAGACTGTACAACAAAAAAGTTCAAACAAAAAACACAAATGTACAGTTTGAACAATATATACAAAATGGTCTATGCGTTTTGTCTTCAACTCAAAGCAATTTCTGTCTGCCATTACACAAAGGTCACATCACAAATTTCTATTTCTACTGTGTTTTGGAGTCTTCTGTCTGACTCTGCAAGCAGCTTTCATTTCACACTTTGGCTCCTACAGTCTGAGGAGCAGCCCCTCTCCCTCACCCCATTGATATGGTAAACAGTGCTTTACGCTGGAGGGAGAGAGCCACAGAGTAATCCAGTAACATTCAAATGCAAACTAGTGAAGCAATCCTGATAGTTACACACTCTTTGTTTGAGCACGTGAGATTGTCATGCGAGGCTCTCCGTCTGCTCTCACTTCCGCTGTTCATAATGGCACAGAGCGCATTGGAGGAGTTAGTGGCCATGATAAATCGTGATGAAAGATAAGCACTTTAATTTGTATGTTCATAAATATTTGGACAATAGCGACCCCTACTGTTGATTTCAAGGTCTGTAACACGTGTATTCAGTAAACAAACAGGGAGCCCTGAGCACACTCGTCTCCAAATAAGCTTTCAGACAGAAAATGCCGAAAAGTTTCACTAATGGGAGTAAGTTGGAAAATATATACACACAAATGTATATGTGTAACACATAACCTGACATCCTAATAAACTGCTATTATTTGTCAAGAAAACTTCAAAAGGAAATAGGGCTGGATGCAAAAAATAGGAGAATTTGAAAAAGAAATATAAGGTTAACAGAACTAGATGCAGAGCAGATTTTGCAGCTGTTTTGTATGGCTAGCATACTGGTATAGTTTTGTTTTGTGCTTTTTACTCTTAATTAATTTTATTAGTAAACAGAGTGTGCCACGGCCTCATCTTTATCTAAATTCTGGCTCTTTTAGTGAAGCTTAGGGCTCGTGGCCGGCGATCACCTTAGTATTTCATCCGTTTATCTTGTTGCTTAATGCTGACAAATTATACTGTATTTGTTGTCTTTCTCGTGCCTGATTCTGTTTTTCTCTGTGTTTGAGGTTTGGCTCCATCCAGAGATGGGTGTGGTGTCTGTTTCTGAAACCCTCCTGTCCTGTGCACCGGCAACGTTTCCTGTATGTTCGTTTTGTGACTTGTTTTGTAAATTGCGTCTGTATCATGGCCCAAGCAGAGGGTTGCCCCTTTTACTCTGGTCTGCTTGAGGTTTGTTCCTCAGATCATCAGAGGGAGTTTTTTCTTACCACTGTCTCCTGTGTTCTTGCTGTGGGGGTTGGTAAGGTTAGACATTACCCGTAAAGGTTCTTGAGGCAGCTTTGTTGTGATTTGGCACTATACAAATGAAATGAATTGAACTGGCTTGTATGTCCCATTCCACGTCCCGACAGCCAGAGGCTGTGAGTGCGGACCGGGCCGCCGGGCCACCCACCCTCGACTGCCACCCAGTCGTCTCAGCACCCGACCCCCACGCCCAGCTCTGCAGGTGGTGAACCCACAGGAGGGCGGGCCCACGTCACTCTTTTGGACTGGGCCTGGCCGGGCCCTGTGGGATAAGGCCTGACCACCAGGCACTTGCACGCGAGCCCCAACCCCAGGCCTGGCTTCAGGGTGGGGGCCCGGCTCCGCCGTACCGGGCAACGTCTCGGTCCTTGATATTATAATGGTCATGGGAGCTTCTCAACTGCCCTTAGTCTGACCCATCCTCAAGGACCTGTTTGCCATGGGAGACCCTATCAGGGGCACGAAGACCCCAACAACATAGCTCCTAGGATCATCCAGGTAAGCAAACTCCCCCACCACGATAAGGTAAACTCCTCCACTTGAGTCCTTGCCTCAAGTGGAGGAGTTCAAGTATCTCAGGGTCTTGTTCACGAGAGAAGGATGGATGGAGCGTGAGATGAACAGACGGATCGGTGCAGCATCTGCAGTGATGTGGTCGCTGTATCGGAAAGCCGTGGTGAAGAGAGAGCTGAGCAGGGGGGCAAAGCTCTCGATTTACCAATCGATCTACGTTCCGATCCTCACCTATGGTCATGAGATTTGGCTCATGACCGAAAGAACAAGACTGCGAGTACAAGCGGCCGAGATGAGCTTCCTCTGCAGGGTGGCTGGGCGCTTCCTTAGAGATAGGGTGAGGAGCTCGGTCACTCGGGAGGAGCTCGGAGTCGAGCCGCTGCTCCTTCATGTTGAAAGGAGCCAGCTCAGGTGGCTCGGGCATCTTTTTCGCTGGAGAGGTGTTCTGGGCACGTCCCATCGGGAGGAGGCCCCGGGGAAGACCCAGGACACACTGAAGGGACTAAGTCTCGCAGCTGGCTTGGGAACGCCTCGGGGATCCCCCAGAGGAGCTGGGGGAGGTGTGTGTGGCTCAGGAGGTCTGGGCGGCTTTGCTTGAGCTGGTGCCCCCGCGACCCGACCTCGGATTAAGTGGAACAAAATGGATGGATGGATATCACATGACATGGATTATTCATACCTTTTGCCGTTGTGTTTAATTGACCGTGCAAGAGTAATTTCTTAAGCGTACAATTCTGGTGCTACAGTGGGGAAAATAAGTATTTGTCAGTTTTGCAGGTTTTCCCACCTACAAAGAATGGCGAGATCTGTGATTTTTATCGTAGGTACACTTCAACTGTTTTAGACAGAATCAAAATAAAATAAAAAAAAATCCAGAAATTCACATTGTATGATTTTTAAATAATTAATTTGCATTTTATTGCATAAAATAAGTATTTGACCCCCTTCCAACCAGCAAGAATTCTGGCTCTCACAGACCTGTTAATTTTTCTTTAAGAAGCCCTCTTATTCTGCACTCTTTACCTGTATTAATTGCAACTGTTTGAACTTGTTACCTGTATAAAAGACACCTGTTCACACACTTAATCAATCACATTCCAACCTGTCCATCATAGCCAAGACCAAAGAGCTGTCTAAGGACACCAGGGACAAAACTGTAGACCTGCACATGGCTGGGATGGACTATAGGACAACAGGCAAGCAGCTTGGTAGAAGACAACAACTGTTATGATTATTTATTAGAAAGTGGAAGAAACACAAGATGACTGTCAATCTCCCTCAGTCTGGGAGTCCATGCAAGATCTCACTTTGTGGGGTAAGGATGATTCTGAGAAAGCTCAGAACTACACAGGAGGACCTGGTCAATGACAAGAGCTGGGACCACAGTCACAAAGATTACATTAGTAACACATGATGCTGTCATGGTTTAAAATCCTGCAGGGCAGCAAGGTCCCCCTGCTCAAGCCAGCACATGTCCAGGCCCATTTGAAGTTCACCAGTGACCATCTGGATGATCCAGAGGAGGCATGGGAGAAGGTCATGTGGTCAGATGAAAAAAACTCCCCCTGAGGAAGAAACCTCAAGCAGACCAGACTCAAAAGGGTGACCCTCTGCTTGGGCCATGATACAGACATAAATTACAGAACAATTCACGGATAAATATACAAGAAATGCTATTGGCGCACAGGACACGAGGATCGCCAACACGAATACAACTCCCATCTCTGGATGGAGCTGCACCTTAAACAGAGAAAAAACAGAATCAGGCATCAGAAAGACAAAAAATACTGTATAATTTGCCAGCATTAAACAACAAGAAAAACAGTTAAATACTAAGGTGATCGCCGGCCGCTAGCCCTAAACTTCACTAAAAGACCCAGAATTTAGGTAAAGTTGAGGCCGCAGCCCGCTCCAATTACTAATAAATTAATTAAAAGAGTAAAAAGCGTAAAACAAAACTGTACCAGTATGCTAGATATATGAAAGGGAAAATAAGTGCATCTTAAGTCTGGACTTGAAAGCCTCCACAGAATCTGACTGTTTTATTGATGCAGGGAGATCATTCCACAGAACAGGGGCACGATAAGAGAAAGCTCTGTGACCCGCAGACTTCTTATTCACCCTAGGGACACAAAGTAGTCCTGCACCCTGAGAACATAAAGCCCGGGCCGGTACGTAAGGTTTAATTAGTTCAGCTAGGTAGGGAGGTGCCAGTCCCTGAATAATTTTATAGGTTAGTAGCAGAACCTTAAAATCTGATCTCACTGGGACAGGAAGCCAGTGAAGAGATGCCAAAATGGGTGTAATGTGGTTGTACTTTCTGCTTCATGTCAAAAGTCTGGCTGCAGCATTTTTAACCAACTGGAGACCCCTAATGCTAGACTGCAGTAAACCAGAAAATAGAACATTGCAGTAGTCCAATCTAGAAGAGCATGCATGGATCAGGGTCTCAGCATCAGCCATAGACAGGATGGGCCGAATCTTCGCTATATTTCGCAGGTGGAAGAAAGCAGTCCTAATAATATTTCTAATGTGGAGGCCAAAGGACAACAAAGGATCAAAAATTACCCCAAGGTTCCTCCACACAGATCTTCTCTAGATCAGCCAGGTTACTGGGCTGTCGCTGAGAAACACGGAGTATGAGCTCCCTACAAAGAGTTTCTATTGGGTTTAGGTCTGGAGACTGGCTAGGCCACTCCAGAACTTTGATATGCTTCACGTTGGAAGACCCATCCATGACCCATCTTCAATGTTCTAACTGAGGAAAGGAGGTTGTTCCCCAAAATCTCGCAGTACATGGCCCCGGTCATCCTCTCCTTAATACAGTGCAGCCGTCCTGTCCCATGTGCAGAACAACACCCCCAAAGCATAATGCTTCCACCCTCATGCTTCACAGTAGGGACGGTGTTTTTGAGATGGTACTCGGCATTCTTCTTCCTCCAAACACGGCGAGTGGAATTAAGACCAAAAAGTTCTATTTTGGTCTCATCTGACCACATAACTTTCTCCCATGACTCCTCTGGATCATCCAAATGGTCATGGGCAAACTTAAGACGGGCCTGGACGTGTGCTGATTTAAGCAGGGGAACCTTCCGTGCCATGCATGATTTTAACCCATGACGTCTTAGTGTATTACCCACAGTAACCTTCGAAACCGTGGTGCCAGCTCTCTTCAGGTCATTGACCAGCTCCTCCCGTGCAGTTCTGGGCTGATTTCTCACCTTTCTTAGGATCACTGATACACCACGAGGTGGGATCTTGCATGGAGCCCCAGTCCGAGGGAGATTGACAGTCATGTTTTGCTTCTTCCATTTTCTAATATTTGCTCCAACAGTTGATCTTTTTTCACCAAGCTGCTTGGCAATTGCCCTGTAGCCCTTTCCAGCCTTGTGGAGGTCTACAATTTTGTCTCTGGTGTCTTTGGACAGCTCTTTGGTCTTAGCCATGTTAGTAGTTGGAGTTTTACTGATTGTGTGGGGTGGACAGGCGTCTTTATGCAGCTAACGACCTCAAATAGGTGCTTTTAATTTGGAATAATAAGTGGAGGTGGACTTTTTAGAGGTGGACTAACAGGTCTTTGAGGGCCAGAATTTCTGCTGATTGGTAGGTGTTCAAATACTTATTTGCAGCAGTAACATACAATGTGTGGAGGAACCAGGCCAGGGTCATCCCTTGCCTGCTTGTCTTTTTTGATATAGCACAATGCGTTTCTCCAAATTCACGACTAAACATCTGATCATGGTGCTGATTAGCTGAAGACCATGCTTGTATTATGATTTTGTTTTCATTACGAGAGTGGTCCTTCACACGGCTCTCTGACTGCGTAAAGCCAGAAGGCTTTGGGGGGGGGGGGGGGGGGGGGGGGGCTGTGAAATTAAACTTGTGAAATCCGAGGAAAATTTGCAGGGGGTCTGGGGGGGTTATAGGCCCCCAGGAGCCAGGGTCTCTGGCCCCGTGTGATCCCAGAAACCAAATTAATTTTCTATCTAATGATACATTTTCAGCATCTCCTGGAACAAAAAAAATTTCAAAATTAGTGCATATTTAAATGACCCTGTATTCAACCTTTCATTTAAACCATCAATGATCATGTTGAAATAACAGAATATGATGTGGAAGTAGGACCTGGTATGATTTTCCTTTTAATTGTAAACCAAATTATGCATTAACTCAGAACAATTAAACTACATGAAATTCATGAAGACTGAAAAGACTGTTAAAGTATTTCAAAAACCACAGCTAAAGCTTGGAGAATATTTTGAAAATCAGGGTAAAATATCAATAACATACCTTATAGTAAAAAAGTAATTTATTCTTGTGTAAATTCCTGTAAATCCACTCAAAGCCACAATGTCTTTTTTCCCCCATGAAAAAGTCTACATTAATAAAACTAATTTATATTCTTGTGTAAATTCCTGTAAATCCATTCAAAGCCACAATGTCTTTTTTCCCAATGACAAAGTCCAGATTAATGAAAAAGTCTAAAATCCTGTTTGAACAGCGCAATGTTTATTTTCCAGAGAGAAAAATTGTTACCGTGTTTCCTGATGGCACAGTTCACTTTTCCTGTTTCTTTTATGTTTCTTATCTTTTATGACAAATGTCACAACAACCAGGCTTTTTTTTTTCCCTCGAAACTCCGCGGATCTGCGGACACTGATTTGTATCTGTAACACACAGATCAGTGTCTGCGGATCGCCGCAGACTTATAAGACTTGTACGATGTCGTTAAAAAAAAGAACACTTTGCAATGGACATTTTAAAAACTCAGTGACGATAATGATTACAGAGTAAAACACTAACACCCCGCGGATCCGTGGCGTTTTCACAGCCCTGACATAGTACCTTTTGAGCCTCTCCAGATGCACCTGTTTTCTGCTTCAACCAAAATAAAATCTCTCAGCATTGTATATCCTGAGTGCCCCTTGAGTCGCCTGTCTCATTTTATGGTGACATCATCACAGAAATTCCACAGACAGAAAAAAGTCTTACATCTTCCAAGTTCTCTGTGAAGACGTCTTTCCCAGTGCTGCTGTTACTGTTTTTCCCGCTGTTCTTTATAGACTTAGTCATTTCCTGTTTCAGAAAATAAAGAAGAAGAAGGACCATTATTGTCATGGTACATGCATACAAAGAAATTTGTTGTCTGCATTTAACCATCATAATTACATGGACTGCATTTATATTACACCTTTCCTTCCGAATCAGAAGCCCAAAGCACTTAACACGGATGCCTCACACTCACACACTGATGTCAGGGTGCTGCCATGCAAAGTCTTCACTACACAATGGGAGCAACTAGGGAATTAAGGACCTTGCCCAAGGGTCCTTAATGATTGTGTGGTCTGTCAGGAATTTGAACATAGGATCCTCTGGTCTCAGGCCCAATGCTTAACCACTAGATTATCACTGGTCCATCCATTTTCTATAACCACATACTCCATTTGAGGGTGGGGTGGGGGGGCGCAGGACGTCTGTCTCAGGGCCACGTATGGACAGACAGACACAATCACACCTACGTTCAATCCACTGCATGTCTTTGGAAGTGAGAGGAGCCCGGATGGAACCCACACAAACACGGGGAGAACATGCAAACTCCACACAGAATGGGTGGGGAATTATCCCGTGACCTTGCTGCTGTGAGGCACCAGTCCAAACCAATATGCCACCGTGGTGCCCAATATCACACCAATACCCAGGGGTTCATCAGGCGGTTGATGGCGTTTTATCCACAGAGGTTCATCAGGCGGTTGATGGCGTTTTATCCACAGAGGTTCATCAGGCGGTTGATGGCGTTTTATCCAGAGGTTCATCAGGCGGTTGATGGCGTTTTATCCACAGAGGTTCATCAGGCGGTTGATGGCGTTTTATCCACAGAGGTTCATCAGGCGGTTGATGGCGTTTTATCCAGATCGAGGCTGTTTAACATCTGTCATAATCCACGTCAGCCTGTTTATTGAGCAATTTAATTCCTTGCATTTCAGCAGATGTAGTTAGCATAGACACTCACTCAGCTTTATTATCGCACTTGAAATCGGAACAAAACGTTTATTCTAAATCAAAGGGGAGAACGCAGAACTCACGTTAACATCCCGCTAACCGCGAGGTACCGTGTTAGCCGTTAGCTTAGCTCTGCTCGCGTCACTTAATATGCGACCGGACAGCAGCTTTAAAGTCAAACCGCCGCCTTTTCAAACTCACCTTTTCCTTTTTACTTTTGTTTGGCATCTTGAAGTTGACGTACGATTTCACTCACAATTCAACGCTGTTTCTGCTCCGCAACTCGGACGCTGTCAAACTACGTCACTGCGCTCCTTCCGGTAAGACTGTGCGCCAAAAAAAAAAAAAAAGAAAGTGCGCCTGCAGACTCGGGCCTCAAACTCAACCTTGCTAAGTGTGAATTATTTCCTATTAAATGCTGTAACAATTTAGAAATCTTCGGAATCCCGAAAAATGAAGACCTAAGACAAGAAGAAAACTTTGAGCCTCTCATTCTGTTAATTAAAAAAAACAAATCAATTCGTGGATTCAAAGAGACCTGTCGATTTCTGGTAGAATATTAGTGTCCAAAGCTGAAGGCCTTTCAAGTTTAGTTTACGCAAGCTCCGCCCTTGAAGTTTCAAATAACATAAATACACAAGTTGATAAAATCTTATTTGATTTTATTTGGAAAAAAGGTCACACCTCATTAAAAGAAATGTAATGATTAATAAAGTATCCTCAAGGGGATTTAATGTACTAAACTTTAAAACTTTACATTCATCTTTCAAAATCAAGTGGATTCAAAGATATTTACAAAATCAAAACTCTTTATGGAACTTTATCTCTACTCATGTTTTTGAGGCATTAGGAGGTTTAAGATTTCTATTAAGATGTAATTACAAAATTGAGAGACTTCCAGTTAAACTCTCTAATTTTCACAAACAGCTATTGTTATCTTGGTCCCTCGTTCATAAGCACAGTTTTTCACCCCACAAATACTGTATTTGGAATAATCAAGATATATGCTTTAAGCACAAATCAATCTACTTACAAAACTGGGTCAACCATGGTATTATATATGTACATCAGTTATTTAACAAAGAGGCCTTACTTACTCCTATGATGAATTTCTACATGTCTATAACTTCCCAGTTTTGTCAAAAGAATTTGCTGTGGTTTTTGATGCAATTTCGTCTGGGGTTAAAATGTTAATGTCAACCTATGTACATAATCCTGATGTTGACCCCTCCACAGTGTTATTTATTGGTAACTGAACCATTTTTGAATGTAAAAACAAATAACAAATGTATTAGAGAACTCAATTCGGGACACAATTTGCAAACCGGCCTCTGTATTTGTTTGGGACAATTTATTTTGTAATATTGATTGGAAATGTGTTTGGCTTTTACCCAAAAAATTATTTGTAAGCAATAAGATACATGGAGTATGTCTTAAGATTTTACACAGATGCTACCTTGTAAACAGTGTGAGTTCAAAATTTCATTTAATGTTGACCCTCTCTGTTCATTTTGTAATAATTTTGAAGACTCAATTATTCTTCTTTTCTGGGAATGTTCATACATGCAAAATTTTTGGAAAGATATAAGCTTCTTTGTGAAAAGAAAACTCAATTTGGAGATTGAATTTGAATGACCTCAGTGCTGCTTTTGATACTGTTGACCATAAAATTTTATTACAGAGATTAGAGCATGTCATAGGTATTAAAGGCACTGCGCTGCAGTGGTTTGAATCATATTTGTCTAATAGATTACAATTTGTTCATGTAAATGGGGAATCTTCTTCACAGACTAAAGTTAATTATGGAGTTCCACAAGGTTCTGTGCTAGGACCAATTTTATTCACTTTATACATGCTTCCCTTAGGCAGTATTATTAGACGGTATTGCTTAAATTTTCATTGTTACGCAGATGATACCCAGCTTTATCTATCCATGAAGCCAGAGGACACACACCAATTAGCTAAACTGCAGGATTGTCTTACAGACATAAAGACATGGATGACCTCTAATTTCCTGCTTTTAAACTCAGATAAAACTGAAGTTATTGTACTTGGCCCCACAAATCTTAGAAACATGGTGTCTAACCAGATCCTTACTCTGGATGGCATTACCCTGACCTCTAGTAATACTGTGAGAAATCTTGGAGTCATTTTTGATCAGGATATGTCATTCAATGCGCATATTAAACAAATATGTAGGACTGCTTTTTTGCATTTGTGCAATATCTCAAATTAGAAAAGTCTTGTCTCAGAGTGATGCTGAAAAACTAATTCATGCATTTATTTCCTCTAGGCTGGAATATTGTAATTCATTATTATCAGGTTGTCCTAAAAGTTCCCTAAAAAGCCTTCAGTTAATTCAAAATGCTGCAGCTAGAGTACTAACGGGGACTAGAAGGAGAGAGCATATCTCACCCATATTGGCCTCTCTTCATTGGCTTCCTGTTAATTCTAGAATAGAATTTAAAATTCTTCTTCTTACTTATAAGGTTTTGAATAATCAGGTCCCATCTTATCTTAGGGACCTCATAGTACCATATCACCCCAATAGAGCGCTTCGCTCTCAGACTGCAGGCTTACTTGTAGTTCCTAGGGTTTGTAAGAGTAGAATGGGAGGCAGAGCCTTCAGCTTTCGGGCTCCTCTCCTGTGGAACCAGCTCCCAATTCAGATCAGGGAGACAGACACCCTCTCTACTTTTAAGATTAGGCTTAAAACTTTCCTTTTTGCTAAAGCTTATAGTTAGGGCTGGATCAGGTGACCCTGAACCATCCCTTAGTTATGCTGCTATAGACGTAGACTGCTGGGGGGTTCCCATGATGCACTGTTTCTTTTTCTTTTTGCTCTGTATGCACCACTCTGCATTTAATCATTAGTGATCGATCTCTGCTCCCCTCCACAGCATGTCTTTTTCCTGGTTCTCTCCCTCAGCCCCAACCAGTCCCAGCAGAAGACTGCCCCTCCCTGAGCCTGGTTCTGCTGGAGGTTTCTTCCTGTTAAAAGGGAGTTTTTCCTTCCCACTGTAGCCAAGTGCTTGCTCACAGGGGGTCGTTTTGACCATTGGGGTTTTACATAATTATTGTATGGCCTTGCCTTACAATATAAAGCGCCTTGGGGCAACTGTTTGTTGTGATTTGGCGCTATATAAAAAATTGATTGATTGACTGATTGAATGTAAAGATGTAATTTTTGGTATTATTTCTAAAAATACCTCTCCCCAAAAAGCGTTTATTTTAAATCTAATCCTAATGATGGCCAGATGTTAGATTCATTGTTGTAAATACTCTCATCAAAAACATAAACTTGTTGTATTTAACTCCCTACTGACGTATTACTTGAAACTAGCACTGAAAACCAAATCGATATGTGACCAGTTTGAACTGTAAAAAATATTTGTATTTTTATATTTATTTTGTATATTTTGGAACACTTGAGCCTTGTATAATTAATTTGAACTGTAAAAAATATTTGTATTTTTATATTTATTTTGTATATTTTGGAACACTTGAGCCTTGTATAATTAATTTGAACTGTAAAAAATATTCTGTATTTTTATACTTATTTTGTATATTTTGGAACACTTGAGTCTTGTATAATTAATTTGAACTGTAAAAAATATTCTGTATTTTTATATTTGTATATTTTGGAACACTTGAGTCTTGTATAATTAATTTGAACTGTAAAAAATATTCTGTATTTTTATATTTGTATATTTTGGAACACTTGAGTCTTGTATAATTAATGTGAACTGTAAAAAATATTCTGTATTTTTATATTTATTTTGTATATTTTGGAACACTTGAGTCTTGTATAATTAAACCTCGAGCCTTGTTGCTGTTATTTTTTGTATATTTTCAATAAATATTTTCTTTAAAAAAAAAAGTGCGTTTGCAGACATGACCGCTGATCTGTAGGCCACGCCCCCTGCGCTCTTACATTTCAAAATAAAAGCTCACGTCACATATAAAATGTCCGGTTTTGTTTCGCACAGGAAGGAGAGGTGGAGTGTACTGTGTTTACAGCTCATCTTTCTTTATTCTCTCTCACACACACAGCAGGAGGACTTCAGGACTTTTAAGCCGTCACCAGGAGCACTGCAGGATGAACACTTTTGATGTGTGAAATGAATGTATCACATTTCTTACCATTGTTAATTTATTTACACACAAACACACACACAAGGAAAAATAACCAACTACAAACAATAAAGCAGGGGATTTCAGAGCCAAAAAAAATGCCCAGTAGGAGCTGAGGGTCAGTCAAAGGGTCAGTCAGTGCTGCAGCTGGCAGGACACGCTGCAACATCCAGGGTGGGATCCTCAGAATATGAACCCCGCAGCTCTCCCAACGTCCCACGTCCAACAGAACCTGTGGGTATGTCAATAACAAAAAAAATTACATTGTCTTGTTACTATATCATAGAATTTATATATATATATATATATATATATATATATATATATACATATATACGAGGTCTGTGAGAAAAGTATCGGACCTTTTTATTTTTTTTCAAAAACTATATGGATTTGAATCACGTGTGATTACATCAGACAAGCTTGAACCCTCGTGGGCATGCGAGAGTTTTTTCACGCCTGTCGGTTACGTCATTCTCCTGTGGGCAGTCTTTGAGTGAGGAGTGGTCCAGCCCTCTGGTCGGAATTCCTTTGTCTAACAACTTGCTGAGAGACTGTCGCTTTTAGGGCTTCCCACGGAGCAGGACGTTGCGCAGCGCTCTAAGGCGCCGTCGTCAGCTGTTTCGAGCTGAAAACCTCCAAATTTAAGCCTCTGTTGACCCAGGATGTCGTGAGAGAACAGACAAGTTTCACAAGAGCTCGGGATCAGCAGTTTATCCGGACATTCCACTGTTAAAGGAGATTTTGTAATGAAAGACGTGTGGACGGATTGGTGCGTCGGCAGGCAGCCGGCGCGGTGCGCCACTACAGGAAAATCACCTCCGTTGGAAGCCTTAAGGACAACTTGGAACATGTCCAGCTGCTAAACAATTTCTCAGATACTCACTCTACTGAAAGCCATCAAAAGCCGCCTGGTTTTTACAAATGGTTATCAACATAGAGGTGTTTTTCCTGTGGCACGCGCCAATCCGGCCGCACATCTTTCATTACAAAATCTCCTTTAACAGTGGAATGTCCAGATAAACTGCTGATCCCGAGCTCTTCTGAAACTTCTCTGTTCTCTCACAACATCCTGGGTCAACAGAGGCTTAAATTTGGAGGTTTTCAGCTCGAAACAGGCTGACGATGGCGCCTCAGAGCGCTGCGCGACGTCCCGCTCTGTGGGAAGTCCTTAAAGCGACAGTAACATTCCATAATCTCTCATCAGCCGTTAAAATTTTCACCGAAAACCAGCTGAATTTCTCGAATGGTGTCCACTTCGATCTGCCTCACAGGTTCTGAAAAAATTTTGATAAAGCAAAGCGCCAGTCTCTCAGCAAGTTGTTAGACAAAGGAATTCCGACAAGGGGGCTGGACCACTCCTCACTCAAAGCCTGCCCACAGGCGAATGACGTAACCGACAGGCGTGACAAAACTCACGCATGCGCACGAGGGTTCAAGGTTGGGTGATGTAATCACATGTGATTCAAATTCATATAGTTTTTGAAAAAAATAAAAAGGTACGTTATTTTTCTCGCAGACTTCGTATATCTTATGTACTATTCATGAGCATGGTGTAAATATTGTTTTTGTTTTAGTCATTTTCCTTGTGAATTGTGTGTGAATACCTGACATGCAGCTTTTAAAAGTGCAGTTACACTGAGTGCAGTTTTCTACAGAGAACATGATGTAGAATTTGTCTTTGTATCTGCCGGAGAACTTGCTCCAGGTAGCAACACCTGTATCACATAATATGGGAGATGAACAGACCAGATGTTTGTGTGAGAAACGTGCTGAGATGCTGAATGTCAGCAACTATAAAAAGCATAATTTTTACTCACTGTCAGGCCCCCAGAAGTGTGCTCTCCTCCTGGAAGGCCGACCTGTGACACTGTCCCTGAAAGAGGAGCACACTGGGGTCATAAGGTCAGCAGTGCTGCATCACCGTCATGGAGGATCACCTCAGGAAGTCTGTTCTCCAGACTAATTCTTGGCTTCTGAAAATGATATCTGAAAGTCAAAATGACATGTTGGACTTTTTAATTTAAGGGATGTTAGAATCATTTATTTTATGAATCATGCTCAGTTCCTTACTGACCTCCAGGTTCCCTGCTGACATACAGTTTCCTGAATGAGCACATTATTTATTATTTCCACAGTTCATTGAGTAGACTAGTCATAGTAGTTTGACCCAAACATTCAGTCTGGTGAACTTCGACCACAGTCAGAGACTCTTCCAGAGGGCTTGTCCATGGAGCATTTTTGAAGCATTTTGTAAGGTGACGTGTTGGTGCTCCGCGCCCCTTACCAAAAAATAGTACTGATAAGTATATAAAAAGTAAACTAGAAGTATACTTGAAACATACTTGCATATACTACTTTTTGGTAAGGGGCTGTGCGACCCAGCAGGACACCCAGCCTTCCTCAGCACATTCTTAGTTTTTTTTTAGCCAGTGTTTTAAGTCATTTCTTTGTTTTTTTAAGTCGGTGTGGGAGTGAACCTGTCAGGGTTAAGTTTATTGCTACTTTTTCACTCTTCCTTATGTCACGCTGTGAAGGGACACGGCAGGTCACAGAGTTTCTCTCAGTCAGGAGCTCATCTTATCTTTACGGACGTCTTCTGCCGGTGATGTCCCTGCCAACATCCTGACGAAGCTCCATAAATTGGTTAAGTCAGTTAGAAAACGGGGAAGGAGAGGTCCGCCGTAAGTTACCGTCCCTTCCCACTGTCCTGCTGTCAAATGTGCAATCTATCAGGTGTCCTGATGAGATGTCGTTCCTGTCAAGAGGCCAGCCCAACCACTGCCCGCCCCCCCGGGTTGACGTGCCTCTCTTTACTGTGCAACTGCACATGCGCATTTCTTTCTGCAATGGACTCCCCGACCGAGCGACCAAAGAAAACCCACATAAGTTTTGTCTTTACATGAAAATACAACAGCATTAAGTGTCTTTTCAATTTTAAAAAGTTTTAATTTCCATGTGCACGCTGTAGGACACAACTTTCGAGAGACTGTTTCTGAAATGTAACAAGAACTTGCTGCCTCTCCTTCAGTGGGGCGTGTGCTCAGTGTCACTGGATTGCATGAAAGACTCATGTTTAGGAAAGACAACAAGAAGGTGATGTATTTCTTTACCTTATTCTTTTGTTAGTAATCGCAATTTGATTGTAATTGTTGAAATGTAATCGCCATTTCATTGTAATCTGACTTTCCAATTGTAATTGCAGAATTGCAAAAAATTGTAATTATTACAATTTTAATGTAATCGCCCCATGTCTGATATATTATCAATGAAGAATGCCAAAGACAAAAAGAGTACACATTAGTCATACGTTTGCACCAATAATGATGTTTGCCACTTGAGTTGATGTGGCTGATCTACTTTTCAACTTGGTAAAATGTTTTCCCAAATTTCCAAAGACTATATGTATCATTATGCCCTAGTTTAGATAGGAAGCCCTAGCTGTGAGCATTCCGGATGTGGTTGCCACATTTTAAACACCAGTGCCATTTTTTTAAATCTCACCCAATTGCACTAGCATAAAGATGTTAAAGGTGGATGACATTCAGTGATGTGATCTCGTTTTAAAGTTAGTATTGGTATCACAATTAAGTTTTTTTTATTATTTAATATGCATTTCACCAGGTAAAACATTAAGAACAGTTTGTTATTTACGATGTAGACCCAACCGTGTCCAGTTGTTACCACAGCGGTAAGTCCTGTAAACTGTCTCCTGTCTTTTCCACCCCAGGTCCAAACTGTCTTGTGCCCTGTGCTAAACTCTCCAGCCATCCTTGTGTTTTTGACCACAGCTTTGTGTCGGACCTCCGCCTGCCCACCCGACTTGCGCCTTTTGCCTGGACCTTTGTGTAACCTCTTTGTCTGGTTAGTCACTTCATTGCACCCATTTTTGTGTTACACAGTCAGGTTATTCATCTTCACAAGTGACAGTCAGTATAGTAGATATGAGGACATTTGCAACTACATCTCTCTGGGAAAAATAAAATACCCAGAGGGGTTTTCCAAATCTCAGAAATCTACTCTGTGTCATGGTATGGCCTGTGTTTTCTTTATTTCCCACTCAGGCGGAGCTGAGCACCTTGACACCTCACCTGCAGCTCATTTCCACCTGATCAGGAGCTGCTGTATTTAAAGCCTGGTGACGCAGCTCATCATCACCAGAGGCTTGAATGAATGAACAGAATAACCCAAACTACCTTCTGCTTCTGTTCAGCCTTCAGCCTACTTCTCAGGGGAATCCAGGTCCTCTATTTTCCGCAACAGGGCCTGCGAGTCTGGCGTTCCCTCACACCGCCCTGTTTGAGCTTCTATGCTAGTTTGTATGATCAGCTTCCACCTGCTGCCTCTGAAACCTTCTCTGCTCTGCACCTGCCAGTGACGTTTCTGATCAGAAACTTGGCCTGGAAGTATTCTGTTGTGTAATCTGACCTTGAACAATCTTAAAATAACTGTCTGCATTGTGAAGTGCTTTGGACTCACCTCCTCCTCAGAACCTCAGCTCCATCTGTGGTACAGTCTTCACGGTGGCTTCCTGGTTCCACCGCCTGGAGTGGGCCGTGTCCTCCACTCGACTGCCTAATTATATTATTCTGTTGTTTTGGGTTAAGTGTGAATAAATCTTCAGTTATTCATTTTTTCCTTTCTGCTTCCTTGCATTTGGGTCCAATTCAAATCCCATGTTGGCCTAACTCCAAACCCAACCGTAACACTCTGAGAAGATAAGTGGAAAAGTTGACCTTAAGATGTACATATATATATATATGTTCTTTTGACACTTTGTTTAACTTCATATGGATGCTTGTTGCAGAAGGAGAGCTCTTTTTCAGAAACGGGCAGGGGTGGTTCTTTAACTATCGGCACTATTGGCCTTGTAAATGTAATTTCCACCACACCATTGGCTTACAATATAAAGCACCTTGGGGCAACTGTTTGTTGTGATTTGGCGATATATACATGTGCTCTGATGTCACTGTTTATCTCCATAGAAACTACCCAAACAATCTTTCATACAAACTGTTTAAAGGGACATTACAGTGTTGTGGTGGAAATTACGGCAATAGTGTGGGACAACTACATTTTGTTTAAAAAAAATCACAACAGTTGTATGACATTGAATACCCCAATTATGTTTTGATTATTTTACTATTTTATTCAGAGATATTTTAAAACATTAGAAAAAACATTTCTTTACCATTCATTTTTATCATTGAAGATCAAAAGTCTGGGTGTGGGACAAGCACAAAACGGCAATATTTGCATATAATGATGCTGAAAAAAGGTGAAAAAGTCATCATAGACTACTTAAAACACTTTCATTGTAAAGATAATTATAAAAGTGTGAAATTTCCCCTTTTTTTCTGTTTTTCATACAATATGATCAAAGGACATAAGTGCCCGTAGTCTAAGAATCACCCGCAGTCAAATCCAAAAATGATGCAAGACAACTGTTTGAGTTTCACTCCTCTCCCATTGGGGGCCACACAGGGACAGTAAAAACATGCTCTGCCATGTGCTCCAGGTTTTACTGGCATGACTGTTGGCACTGACACATGGGTATGTATCTGGATGTTACGTCTTTTGCACAAAAATCACCTGGTCGTGACAATGTTTGTTTGTTTTTTTCTTAAAGGGTTCACGGTGTGACAGTTCTGTGATCACGAAAACCTTTGACAGCTGCACAACCCTTAAAAAAGATAAAGGTAAATTTTACCCAATGTTTCTTTACTTTTAGGGGAGGTGATGGTCTAGTGGTTAAGGTGTTGGGCTTGAGTCCAGAAGATCATGGGTTCAAATCCCCACCTGACTGGAAAATCACGAGGGCCCTTGGGCAAGGTCCTTAATCCCCTATTGCCCCCCGTGTGTAGTGAGCACCTTGTATGGCAGCACCCTGACATCAGGGTGAATGTGAGGCATAATTGTAAAGCGCTTTGAGCGTCTGATGCAGATGGAAAAGCGCTATATAAATGCAGTCCATTTACTATACCCCCCTTTTTTTTTCTCCGTATCAACATAATCCTTTTCGTTTTGGTGTCAGCTGTCTGGGACTTGCTGGGAACAGATCTCACTGGACCTCCCCCCCGAGAACTGTCTGGCAATCAGTACACTTTTACAGCCTTCCCTTTAAAAACAATCATCTGAACACAGGAAACTTTGCAAAGTAAAATTTCCTGTGCTGGGACGGCATTTGATCCCAGTCGAAATAGAGTGAATTATACTCTGTCAGAGCTAAATAACCTCAAAACAGTGTAAAATCAACTCTTATTGGAGTAAAACCACTTGCATTGAACAGACTGAACGGTCCTCCGTCAGCTCCGCCTTCACTGTGCTTACGTCATCAGCTGCAGTTCACCAATAATCATCTCGTTTCTGCGTAAAACTGACTTTAGAATGATTTAAGATATTTTACCTTGTTGTCTGATGGTTAATAATCATTTGATCGTTTTGGGTGGAGAGACTCTGTCACACGGCGGCTGGGCTCCAGCATGACACATGCACAGTGGAGACAGAGTGGACCGATGTTTAGGGGCGGAGCGCTCGGTCTGCGACACCTGTCGAGCTGATTCACTCTATGATGGAGTGTAACTGTTTAGACTGGGATCAAATACTATCCCAGCAGAGTAAATTTTACTCAGCAAAACTTCCTGTGAAGTAGCTCAGAAGATCTGTCAAATGATCTATCGCCATGGTTGCCCAAAGCAGATTTTATCTCATTGGGGCCAGAATTTGTGAAGGTGTGTGCATTTTTCGTGCACATACTTAACACACATACATACCCAAAGGAATTTGATATTTACTATATTTAAGGAAGTATGCAGTGTGTGTGTGTATCCTTTATCTTCAGCTCAGCCACAACCTCTGTGGCCTTTGGGGTATAAAGAGGAGCGTAAGAGCTGCTGATCATCCAGACATTCCAGTCTTTGTCACATCAAACACCGACAGCTAAAAGTCTTCAGTCACCTGCTCCCATCCAGAGTGGACCAGCTGACTGAAGCTGCTCTACTCACCTGTCTCATTCTTGAGGCTTCATCCATCTGCTTGTTCCTGACCCCGACAGTCTTTTTTTTTTTCTCTGTCTTTTAGAGCTGTGACAAAGTTGGTCAATGATCAACAGAACAACTGGGATGTGTATTTGGATGCAGTTTTGTTCTCACTGAGGCCAAAGGTCCACACCTCCAGCACCAAACACCCCCCCTTTCCTGTTGACGTACGGAAGGGAGGCCGTGTTCCCGTCCATGTGCCACTAAATTTGGGATGACGGCTTGTGGGTCTGTAGCTAAAGTAAACACTGAGCACTACTAACACATTTTAATAGAAAAGAAAATATGCTTGTACGAGCAGATTACATCAAATCTGAATCATCTCGTCATTTCAGCTTTCATTCAGTGTTCCTGGGGAGGAGAACACATACAAGACATTTATTGGTGAGAAAACACAATCAAATGGAGGAAGCAGGTGTAGCCCAGGCTTCATAAATGATAGCAAAGTAGTAAAGAGAGAAGGAAATCATTTAAAAAGAGGAGTGGGAGTCAATTTTTAGCTATATGAATGTGAGTGATAGCTGGCATTTACAGGGTTAACTCCATTTCCCTAAGCAGAAGGGGTTTCGCAGCCTGATGACAGCCGACCGCGTTTGTTGAGCGCGGCACGCAGAGAGAGACCACACACGTGCGTGTGAGAGCGGCCCTGCTAAAAGTCATCCATATATTAAAACTGGGGGGAAAAAACGGTTCACAGTTGCCGTAGGTCAGACTTACGGAGTTTTGGTTGACGTTAACTGCTCGGCGGTAAGTCCAGTGTATGTTTCGCATCGAGTAAAAGTGGGATAGCTGTAGCTAATATTAGCTGCTAAGCGTTAATGTAGTGCCACGTGGGTGTTAGCCGCTAAGCTAGTTCTGACTGAATCATATACACCTGTGTGGTAACACCTGTGTGGTAACACCTGTGTGGTAACACCTGTGTGGTAACACCTGTGTGGTAACACCTGTGTGGTAACTGAGCTAACAGTTGAGCCATTGGCGTAACTCAGGCAAGATGTTAAGCCATCGTATGTGCGCATGTACGTGCGTGTGAGAAAAAAAAGGGATGAGATTCATGTTCATCACTTTTTGGAGTAGTTGATGATGGAGCATTTGACTTAAGTTATCTGTGAGAAGTTATAAACTATAGTGAAGTGAAACCTGTGAAGAAAAAAAAGGGGAAATTGTATTCTGTTTTCCAATTAATTATCTTTATGAGTTTTTGGATTTATATAGGTCATATTGTTATCAACTGTTTTAACAATGAATTTGTGGCCTTGAGTAGTTGAACTTTACTGATCCAAGTGAATGTGACCTGATTCGCAGGTCAGGTTTTTGAGAGATCTTACGACTGATGCTGAGAGCGGACGGCCGTGTACCAGGAGTCAGTTTCAGAAAAAAAAGAGAGATTTGCAGCCAGTGGTTAGCCACCAGAAGGCTCACCAGGTACCAGCCTGGAGATCCAGATCCAAGGGACCAGATGGCCAGCCAGGGTTGAGGAGAAGGACAACTGCATTCACCTCCCTACTTGTGGTGTGGTAGGATAAAGTTGAACACAACCATAAGGGCCCCAACGAACGGACGAACTTGAGTTCAAGGAAAAAAGAAAAGAAAAAAGTGACCAAAAGAGAGAGAGGAAAAAAGCCACAACAAAGGACGCATGTTTTTTTGTTTGTTCACTTCTGCGCGCATTTTATTTTTCCTGTTCAGTAAATAATCCTGTGTTACACTGTTCCTGTTAATGACCCAGAATATATATTTCTTAAACATCAGTTTTGAGTGAGTGTGTTTAATGTTGATGACCCCACTTGGGCTTCGTGAGCGGCTGTCTAGAAATTCTGATAGCTGGTCCAAATTGGAACTAAACCATATCATTACCGGTAACTCCATCAGGCAAAGAAGGGTTGCACAAGCAGACGTGGTTGCACAAGCACACGTGCTCAGGAAAACACCTGAGGCACAACTAAAGCAGCAAACTGCTTATGAGGAAAAAAAAATTCTAAAGAAGCACAAGGATGTGGTGGACACAGTTGGACAAGAGGTTCTTCTTTTCAACGTGAGAAAGGTGTCATGATCCGGCCCTTTTGGGCCAGTTGTTATGGTTCTGGACTGTTTTCCACTTCTGTGCTGGAAGCCTTCTGGTTTGTCTTGTCATGTTGTCTTGTTTCATTTATTTTGTTATATCATTTGCCTGCCACGTGTATATAGTTTTACTATATTATTTATTGTTCGTGTTCACTCTTGGTCCCTTATGTTGTTTCTTTAGTCTTAGTTTAATTCTGTTTACCACATATATCTTATACTTTAGTCACAGGTTTTGGTTATTTATCATAAAGTGTTATCTGCTTGTTACATTTTCTGTTTCCGTTATCTTGATTTACTTATTTATTATTACTTATTTACCAAGCTGCCTGTCCAGCTGATGGTGCAGTTCTACACGGCCATCATCAAGTCCATCCTCTGCTCCTCCATCACGGTGTGGTACACCGGGGCCACAACCAGGGACAGACACAGACTGCAGCGCATTGTGGCCTCTGCTGAGAAGGTGATCGGCTGTAGCCTTCCATCTCTCCATGACTTGCACGTCTCCAGGACTCTGGGCCGAGCAGGTCGGATCACAGCTGACCCTTCTCACCCTGCACACGGTCTATTCAAACCACTCCCCTCAGGCAGGAGTCTACGGTCCATCCGGACCAGAACCTGCCGCCATAAGAACAGTTTCTTCCCCTCTGCCATTAGACTCATGAATACCTCATAACTCAGTCACCTTAACCTTAACTCTGTCACTTTATCATTTTATCACGGGTCACTTTAGACAAATGTACTTTGGTTTTTAATTGCACTCCTCCCACTGCACTGTTCTGTTTTTCTGTTGCACACAGCCTTTTGTGTTTCATATTTTATTTTAGTACATATTTTATCTTAGCATTTTATATTGCTTTCTGCTTAATGTTGCACCATTATATCAAAGCAAATTCCTAGTCTGAATTCTGTTCATTGGCAATGGCAATAAACGTCTTCTGATTCTGATTATTGCATTATTCTGTAGTCACCAGGTTTGTTTATTCTGTTATGCTAGCAGATTATCATTTATTGTATTCACTTGTATGTCTGTTAATAAGCAGGCTCTCCTTCTGCAAACTTTCCATGATTTGGCAGTTTGTCCTTTCTGCTGAAATTCAAAATGAGTGGCAACATGGGAGCCTCTAAACAACTCTCAAAAGACCTGAAAACAAAGATCGTTCAACATCATGGTTTAGGGGAAGGATACAAAAAGGTATCGCAGATATTTCAGCTGTCCATTCCACTGTGAGGAAACACAAGACCGCAGGCACAGTACTAGTTAAGGCCAGAAGTGGCAGGCCAAGAAAAATATCAGATAAGCTGATGTGAAGGATGGTGAGAACAGTCACAGTCAACCCACAGACCTGCTCTAAAGAACTACAACATGATCTTGCTGCAGATAGTGTCTCTGTGCATCATTCAACTGTACAGCGCACTTTGCACAAGGAGATGCTGTAATGCAGAGGAAGCCTTTTCTGTGTACACGCCACAAACAGTCACTTGAGGTAGGCTAAAGCACATTTGGAGAAGCCAGCTTCATTTTGGAATAAGGTGCTGTGGACTGATGAAATTAAAATTGAGTTATTTGGACAGAACAAGGGGCGGCATGCATAGCTGAAAAAGAACACAGGATTCCAAGAAAAACACTTTCTACCTACAGTAAAATTTGGAGGTGGTTCCATCATGCTGTGGGGCTGTGTGGCCAGTGCAGGTACTGGGAATCAGTCACATGGATTCCAGTCAATATCAGCAGATTCTTGAGAACAATGTTCATGAATCGGTGACAAAGTTGAAGTTGCTCCAGGGCTGGATCTTTCAACAAGACGACGACCCTAAACACTGCTCAAAATCTACTAAGGCATTCATGCAGAGGAACAAGTACAACGTTCTGGAATGACCATCTGAGTCCCCAGACCTGAATATTATTGAAAATCTGTGGTGAGTTTTTAAATGGGCTGTCCATGCTCAGAAACCAACAAACCTGAGATGTTTTGTAAAGAAGAATGGTCCAAAATACCTTCAACCAGAATCCAGACTCTCACTGGAAGCAATAGGAAGCGTTTAGAGGCTGTTATTTCTGCCAAAGGAGGATCTACTAAATATTTATGTATTTTTTCTGTTGGGGTGCCCAAATTTATGCACCTGCCTATTTTGTTTAAAGAATTATTGCACAGTTTCTGTAAATCCTAGAAACTTCATTTCACTTCTCAAATATCACTCTGTCTGCTATATGATTAACTGAAATTGCTGATCCAAACAACAAATGATTTATAAAGGAAAATCATGGAAATCATCAGGGGGGCACAAACTTTTACTACCACTGTAAATAGAGTGAAAGTGTATTCTTTTCACTCATATACTGCAGTGAAAGTCTGTTCTTTTCACTTAGTTTAACATATTTAAGCCGTAAATTTCAGTACAACTGTCGATGTGGTCAGTTTGAGTGCCAGCTGTTGTGTTTTTTGTAGTGTTTTATTAAAAACACCTGGAATAATCTGTCTTCTTGTGGACAAACGTCCTGTCGTCACCAAAATCTGGTCTTATTTAATGCTGTACATGAACAGTAGGTCCACTTAACATACAATTACTCAGTAAATAAGCAGCTCATAACTTTCAATGTTGACACCAAAGTAAAGGGATATGAGAACCACCGCACAGTTCCCAAAAATGATTTAATAAACACCCGAACCCAGGTTAGTCTGTTAGCTTAGCTGGTTCAGGCTTCTTTTGTCAGACGGCAGAGCCGCAGCTAGCTCCACCCCTTCATGCATTAATGAGTTTGTGGTGTAGCCAGACTCATCGCTGCTGCCAACATGGCGAGGTCCAGGTAAGGGTGGAGTCTCGGAAGAAAACCTACAGGTGATGTCATGCAGACTTTGTCCAGTAATCTATATTATGTCATGTGACTTCCTGTTCCCAGAATGAGACTGAGATGCTCATTGCTTCTGCTCCAATGACAGAACAATCTATTATGTTTCACAAAATATTTGTACAATATATTAAAGTGCAAATGTTAAGTACTGGTATGTCCTTTGACCTACAGATTAGAAAAATGACCAAAGATTTATTCGGGCTTTCATGATATTGTTAAGATTCACCGTTTAAATTGTACACTGAGCTGTTATTCTCACGGCGGGTTTGGATTTCAAACCTTTGGTTATTTCAGTCAAACTGAGGAAACAAATTCATGTTCTTTCTTCTTTCCCAAACCTTCTGCCTCTGGATCCAGGCTGAAGTCACGCACTCTGCAGAGGTCGTCTTCGCCAAGTGGACACGAGAGTCCGTCTTCACTGGTACATGTCCGGAGATCAAACTACAGGTTTGACATAAAAAAGAAACAGGAGGAGCTGCTGCTCTTTAAATTCCAGCTTTAATTAAAACTATGTTTACTGTGTTCAGACAACAGGTCAAAGTAACACACTGGGTTTTGGTCCTGATGCAGGTTTGATCAGAAATTTGTCAGCATTTGAAAGAAAAAAATACAAAGTGAACTTTAGTAGAAAAAAACAGTGAACATTTTCAGGAGAACGACAAAAGGGACAAATTCTGTTCAAATTAAGAGCGCAAACATCTTTCAACTGTCTTAACGTTGCCAAAAAATGTTTTTAACTAATTCCAGGGTCATGTGACAGGACCAACACCGACACAGGTCTCCAGGCCTAGAAACAGGAGGAAGTCTTTATGCTAAGCTAGGCTAAACTAGTCCTGGATTTCTCCAAATGCCCAAATTAAAGGAAGTCCCGCCACCTCCTGGGCCTGAAGAATGTCCTCGTGATGGACTTGTCTTTTTTCCTTTCCTAAAGCTGCCTATAAGTCTGGAAATTTTTTGACAGATGTAATTGAAATATACTCATCATCCAAGAGGTTAAAAAGGGGATTTGTCTGCTTTTACTCAAAATCAAAGTCATAGTCAAAGTCCAGAGAGGTCATGTCTGAGGGAAGGCCCAGTGCTTCAGGGGTTATCTCCAAAACCTGAACTTCATCCTCATGAGAGCTCCCCTTCTCTGGCAGAGACACAGAACCTTCATTCAGATCCCGTCCCTTTAAAGCTGGTACCGCAGACTCTGTGTGTCCTGTATCCAGCTCAGGGTCTGACTCTTCTTTACTCTGCTGGAGCTGTTGCCTTCGGGTCTGGTATCTGGTTTGTCTGATAGGTTTGGTTGGGACTTTCTTCGCAGTTGATTTACCCCTGCTTTTTGGGCCCGGCTTTGCTTCAGATTGTGGTACTCGAGCTGTGGGAGGAAGGGAGAGGGAAGTCTCTGGGATGGACAGGGTCTGTGAATCCTGGTCTCGTGTGGGTTCAGTTTGTGGAACAGGATGCGAGTTTGTTAGAAATTGAAGAACCACTTTGAGTTTGGGTTGAGGTTTATCCTCAGTTTGTGGCAAAGACTCAACCATAGCAATATTTGTCTGTGGAAAAACGTGGGGCTCAGATTTCTGAACTAAGGATTGTGACTGGACTGAAATGCATTCTGCAGTTATTTTGGGTGGAGCCAAGCCAGATTCTGGAATTGGTTCAGTCTGAAAGGCTACGTTTTGTAGGGTTGGTTTGGAGGAGTGGATCTCTATGGAATTAGGCTGCTTTTCAGGCTCTGTTTCAAGGTGGGGCTGGCTTGGAAGTTGGGGTAAGGGCTGGGCTTCAGGCTGACTCAAAGGTTGGGGTAAGGACTGGGCTTCAGGCTGACTCAAAGGCTGGGGTAAGGACTGGGCTTCAGGCTGACTCAAAGGTTGGGGTAGTGGCTGCTGGGCTTCAGGCTGACTCAAAGGTTGGGGTAGTGGCTGCTGGGCTTCAGGCTGACTCAAAGGTTGGGGTAGTGGCTGCTGGGCTTCAGGCTGACTCAAAGGTTGGGGTAGTGGCTGCTGGGCTTCAGGCTGACTCAAAGGTTGGGGTAGTGGCTGCTGGGCTTCAGGCTGACTCAAAGGTTGGGGTAGTGGCTGCTGGGCTTCAGGCTGACTCAAAGGTTGGGGTAGTGGCTGCTGGGCTTCAGGCTGATTCAAAGGTTGGGGTAGTGGCTGCTGGGCTTCAGGCTGACTCAAAGGTTGGGGTAGTGGCTGCTGGGCTTCAGGCTGATTCAAAGGTTGGGGTAGTGGCTGCTGGGCTTCAGGCTGATTCAAAGGTTGGGGTAGTGGCTGCTGGGCTTCACGCTGACTCAAAGGTTGGGCTTCAGGCTGACTCAAGGGTTGGGGCAGGGGCTGCTGGGCTTCAGGCTGACTCAAAGGTTGGGATAGGGGCTGCTGGGCTTCAGGCTGACTCAAAGGTTGGGATAGGGGCTGCTGGGCTTCAGGCTGACTCAAAGGTTGGGATAGGGGCTGCTGGGCTTCAGGCTGACTCAAAGGTTGGGATAGGGGCTGCTGGGCTTCAGGCTGACTCAAAGGTTGGGGTAGGGGCTGCTGGGCTTCAGGCTGACTCAAAGGTTGGGGTAGGGGCTGCTGGGCTTCAGGCTGACTCAAAGGTTGGGGTAGGGGCTGCTGGGCTTCAGGCTGACTCAAAGGTTGGGGTAGGGGCTGCTGGGCTTCAGGCTGACTCAAAGGTTGGGGTAGGGGCTGCTGGGCTTCAGGCTGACTCAAAGGTTGGGGTAGGGGCTGCTGGGCTTCAGGCTGACTCAAAGGTTGGGGTAGGGGCTGCTGGGCTTCAGGCTGTCTCAAAGGTTGGGGTAGGGGCTGCTGGGCTTCAGGCTGTCTCAAAGGTTGGGGTAGGGGCTGCTGGGCTTCAGGCTGTCTCAAAGGTTGGGGTAGGGGCTGCTGGGCTTCAGGCTGACTCAAAGGTTGGGGTAGGGGCTGCTGGGCTTCAGGCTGACTCAAAGGTTGGGGTAGGGGCTGCTGGGCTTCAGGCTGACTCAAAGGTTGGGGTAGGGGCTGCTGGGCTTCAGGCTGACTCAAAGGTTGGGGTAGGGGCTGCTGGGCTTTAGGCTGACTCAAAGGTTGGGGTAGGGGCTGGACTCTAGACTGAGGTTGTGCTTTTGCAGATTGTGGGGATACAAAAGGAGATTTCTTTGCTTCTGTTGCTGACTTTGTGACAGAGGAAGGTCCGGACTGCCCAATGCTACTGTAAAAAATATCAAATAAAGCCTGGGCTTTGGCTGCAGCCAGGTTACTCTTGACTTTTTCCGATTTCTGACTCCCTTCACATATGTTCAGAAAAGGTGGAGGCTTAACAAACACAGTACGTGTCTGCTCGCTTTCTGGCACACCTGGAGCTGCCACATCAGACACAATTTTTATCATCATCTCAGATGGCTGTGTCGGTTTACTGACCTGTGCTGCAGGTTTAGCCTCTGATCCTGCTGGTTTACATACAGACAAGACTGGGTTAACTCCTGAGGTTAAAGGTGCAGAAACTGGTGGGCCTGACGCAGCTAGTTGTGGCAAAGGTTTAACCTCAAGTGGGGGCACAGGGTTAACGCCTGGTGGGACATCTTTAGCTTCAACTTGTATAGGTTTAGACACTGGCTGCAAAGGTTTAGCCTCAAATAATGCAACCTTAGATCCAAGCAGATCAGGTTTAGACTCAAGTAATATAGGTTCAGACACTGGTGGGACAGGCCGAGCATCAAATGTAGCTAAACATGGAACAGGTTTAGCTTCCTCTGGTGTAGTCTGATCAGCAGAAGCTGTTGGGGCAGGATCAGGAAAAAGCGGGATGCGTTTTAGAGGCTCTACTCCAGGAGCATTTTGGGGTCTGATGGAGAGGAAGGTATTCAGAGATGCAGGTTTACAAATGAGAGCAGTTTTCCTCAGGACTGCAGCAGGGCCAGGGAGGTTGGGCCGAATGCGTCCCCGGTTGGCACTACTGGAAACCCAAGAAAGTGGCATGGTAGCCTTTCCTGCCAACTTCTCAGCTATCTCCTTTGCAGCAGCCACAGATTTGGAAAAAGGGTCTGCTGAAGTTGGGCTATGCTTCAAATCTTCTTCATCATCTTTGATGAACTCAGCAGCCACTTTCTCTGCCTCTTTGGCTAGGACATTCTCTCTTTTCTTCCAGTTGAACTTCCCGTAGACTGAAGTTGAGGCTGACGGTGTTGGTTTGGAGATCTCCAGACTCTGTTTGCGGAGCTTGGCTCTCATGGCTGGACTGGGCCCAGAGATGATTTTTGGTGGATCGTAGGGCTTTGGTGGGGGATTGGTCTTCTTCTTGAGGTCCAGTTTTCCCTCATCTCGCTCAGTGGCATGTTTGGAATCGGAATACTTGCTGTATTTGTACTTGTTATCACAGTCTCTGGTTCCATACTTGGACCGCTCCTCATATTTATTGTCATATTCCTTGCGACTGCGAGAATGATATTCTTCTTCTCGACTGTACCTGTGTCTGTCATCATCTTTTTTGCCATGTTTGTCCCTCTCCTCCTCTTCTCTGCTGTACTGATACTTTTCGTCCTTTTTACTGAATTTGGACTTTTCATCTTCCTCTGTCTTGTTGGAAGCAGACTTCACTTCTAGGTTCTTTGTATTTCTCAAGTGCTCTTTTCTGCTCAGCTTCTCATCTTCCTCCTTTTTATGTTTTAATTTCTCCTCCTTCTCACTATTATCCTCTTTAGTTTTTTTCTCCTGTTCCTTCTTGTCCTTCTTGTGTTTGGACTTTTCTTCCTTCTCTTCGCCTTCATGTTTGCGTTTCTTTCCACTCATTTCTAAGGTCAGTCCAGCCTGGCGATCCAGATTCCGCCTCTGCTCGTACAGTGGATCCTCATACATTAGTTTCTGTGAAATGGATGAAACAGACAGGAAGTTAAATGGAAATCAATTCTGATGGGGCCATTTTTTTATTTTTTTGTTCCTACAGAGATGGTCAATATTCCAGTCAGTCAATGATCTAAAACCTCATTTTAAATGCTACCATTTGGTTTTGGCCAAAGTCAATATACTACATGGATATTTTAGTCGCGGAGTGTTTGAACACAGTGGATCAGTGGATTAGCACTGCAAGAAGTCTTGGGCTCGATTCCGCTCATGCCCAGTTCCTTTCTGTGTGGAGTTTGCGTGTTCTCTCCGTGCGTGTGGGTGTGTTTTCTCCAGCCTGACTAAGACAGAGTCTCTACAGGACTGTCCCTGCCTGCTGCTCCTTGTGGCTAGATTTAGTCTAACTGTAATTAGGATGACTAAATGCAGAGGACAAACTTTGTTGTGTCGAGGTAAAATGACAAGACATCCTTCTTTGTCTTCTAGACCTCGCGGGTGGGCTGGTTCAGGTTGTAAGACCTTGTTGGTCAGATTCTGTAGAGACTTTCAAGTCCAGACATAAGACACACTTATTTTCCCTGTCGTATGGCCAGCATACTGGCATAGTATGTTACTATGCTTTTTACTCTTAAATTCATTTTATTAGTGAACGGAGCGGGCTGCGGCCTCAACTTTATCTAAAGTCTGGGTCTTTTAGTGAAGCTTAGGACTAGTGGTTTTTCTTGTTGTTTAATGCTGATAAATTATACTGTATTTCTTGTCTTTCTGAAGTCTGATTCTGTTTTTTCTCTGTTTGAGGTGCTGCTCCATCCAGAGATGGGTGTGGTGTCAACTTCTGCAACCCTCCCATCCTGTGCACCGGCAAAATTTCCTGTATATTAACTGATACGGTACCCCAATTCAAAATGTGGTTGTCTGAAACTTTAAACATCTTGCATATGGAAAAGATTCGGTATTCTCTTCAGGATAAAGCAGACATATTTATCAAGATTTGGCAACCTTTTATGGACTATTTAGGAAAACAGAACTGTTTCATAGCAGCTGTTCAAGATGCCACCTAAAACAAACAAAAAAAAATGTTTTTTTGCAAGAAAATTTTTTTTTGCAAAAACTACATGGATTTGAATCACGTGTGATTGCATCAGCCAAGCTTGAACCTTCGTGCGCATGCATTAGTTTTTTCACGCCTGTCGGTTGCGTCATTCGCCTGTGAGCAGCCTTTGAGTGAGCAGTGGTCCACCCTCCTCGTCGGATTTTCATTGCGAGTAAAATGTCTGAACGATTTGGAGCTTTGCTGCATCAAATTTTTCCAGAAACTGTGAGAAACAGCCAGGTGGAAACCATTCGGAAAATTCAGACGGCTTTCAGGGACGATTCTATGGGGATCACACAGATTAAGGAGTGTTACAACCGGTTTAAAGACGGCGCACAATGGCTGAGGGTGCGCTGCGCTCCGAGCGACAATCGACAGGCTGAAATGACCAGATCATTTCCAAACTGAACGCTGTGTTGATTCGGGACGTCGTCTGACTACTACAGAAATGGCAGAAGACGTGGACATCAGCACTTTTTTGGCACATTCCACTGTTAAGGAGTTTTTGTCATGGAAAGAGGAGCGGAGGAATTCGCCACGGAGCCACTAATGGCGCAGGACAAAAGCACCTCTGTGTTGGTCTCACAGGACATGTTGTAACATGCTCAGCTCTGCACCATTCGGAAGATTCAGACGGCTTTTGGTGGCTTTTCAGTCGTGTGATTATCCAAGAAATTGTGGACGAGCTGGACATGCCACAACATGTCCTGTGAGGCTTCATCACGGCGTTGCTTTTTGTCCCGCGCCATGAGCGGCTCCGTCTTGACGCGCGAATTCCTCCCCTCGTCTTTTCATGACAAAAACTCCTGTAACAGTGGAATGTGCCGAAAAAGTGCTGACGTCCACCTCTTCTGCCATTTCCTCAGGTAGTCAGACGACGTCCCGGATCAACACAGCGTTCAGTTTGGAAAAGATGTGGTTGTTTCAGCCTGTTGATCGCCGCTTGATGCGCGGCAAGCCCTCCGCCATTGTGCGCCGTCTTTACACCAGTTGTAACACTCCTTAATCTGTGTGATTCCCATAGAATCGTCCCTGAAAGCCGTCTGAATTTTCCGAATGGTTTCCACCTGGCTGTTTCTCACAGTTTCTGGAAAAATTTGATGCAGCAAAGCTCCAAATCGTTCATTTTACTCACAATGAAAATCCAACGGGGAGGGTGGACCACTGCTCACTCAAAGCCTGCTCACAGGCGAATGACGCAACCGACAGGCGTGAAAAAACTCACGCATGCGCAAGAAGGTTCAAGCTTGGCTGATGCAAGCGCATGATTCAAATCCATATAGTTTTTGCAAAAAATAAAAAGGACAGATACTTTTCTAACAGACCTCATATTATATATATATATATATATATATATATATATATATATATATATATATATATATATGTATGTATGTGTGTGTGTGTGTTTATTTCTCTGTCTTCAAAGAAAAAAATGTGTAGCTGTGTAACAATGTCAGTCCTTGTGTGTGTTATTTGATTTCTGTTTGTTTGTTTTTGCATACTTGCCAGGAATGTTTGGGGGTTCTTTACTGTTCAGTTGTTACTACTGTGTTCACTTTGTATATAAATCTGCAAAACTTTAATAAATACATTTGGGAAAAAAAAATTTCCTGTATATTTGTTTTGTGAATTGTTCTGTAATTTGTGTCTGTATCATGGCCCAAGCAGAGGGTCACCCCTTTGAGTCTGGTCTGCTTGAGGTTTCTTCCTCAGAGGGAGTTCTGTCTTACTGTTGCTCTGGGGGTTAGTAAGGTTAAACCTTACTTGTGTGAAGTGCCTTGAGGTAACTTTGTTGTGATTTGGCGCTATATAAAGGAAAATAAATTGAAATTGTTGGTGGGCTGGTTCAGGTTTACGATCTCGCTGGTGGGCAGCACCTTGGGATGACATGTATAAATAAGTTGAAGGTTCGTCTGTCAGGATTTCAGGACGTTAAAAGTGGTTTTCGGAACAGGATCCAACAGGTCAGCACCAGATGTTTTCAATCACTCGCATCTTGCATGGTCCATAACATGTTGATTAGTGTTTTCTGAGATGGTGCCCAAAGAAACCAAAAAAATATTCAACCTGGATAGGATTCTGGTCTGTTTTGGGGCCACAGACAGACAGATGAAGACATTCACAGCCACGGTCAGTTTAGAGTCACCTGATCACTGAACTTGCATGTCTTTGAAAGCTGGAGGAAGTGGAGCACCTGGAGGGAACCCATGCGAATATGCAGAAAACATGCTAACTCCACACAGAAAGGACCAGGTGGGAAGCGATCCCATGACCTTCATGCTGAGGCAACAATGGTAACCACTAAGCCACCGTGCTGCCCAAGCTGAAACCAGATTATTTTAAAATGACTGGTAAGGTTTGACTTTACCTTTGTGACACCTTTTGGAGCGACATGGTGCTTTGGTGCCAAATAAATTAACTGAATTGATGATTAATGAATTATCAAAGAGTATGTGACTACTTCAATAATCAATTAGTAATCAATACCTTGTATTTCTCATTGTGAGCGTGTCTCGTGACATGTTCTTCTGCACAAATGGCATCTCCGTAAAACTCTTCACACAGCAAGCAGAAGAACCCTGAGACCGGGATCATGAACTCTGCCCCTGCAGCAAAACAAACCACACAACATTTTGAATTCTCCGATAGAGATAAATTTAAGTGCCAATAGTGTTTACCTGACCGACACCTCTGACCGGATCCTGTCATAACAGAAGGTTTCAAATATTAAAGAAGTGTCAGAGTGCAACCCGGTGGCAGCACGTCCTCAGTGAGGCTACAGAGCCAAATGTGAGCCGCCAACAAATCTGTGGTGAGCAATTAAAAGTCTTTTCTAAAACAGCTGCCTTCACAAAAACAAGACATGAAGTGACAATGGAGGTCTGGACTGGAATCCCCCATCCACTTTGATCCCAGTCCGTCGTGTCACTGTTTTCATTATAGACAGAAATCACAGCCAAGATCGTCAACCTGGAAGCAGAAGACGGCTAACGACATTCAGCGGCTCAGGCACAAGGCATCATAAATGATTATAAGATCAGGAACCAAAGAGACCAGGAGACTACCTTTGGCTGGTTTAGTCAGGTTCTCTGCTGACGGCGGCTTCTTGGCTGCTGTACTCGAACTGGAAGCCCAGGGTCGGTCATATGGGTCCAGAGTCTGTAGAAGCCCAGAAGACAGGTGAGATGAAAGAAGGAAAGGGAGCTGCAGGTGTATGAAAGACAAAGCGAGTCCTTCCCATGAAAAGTTGTTTAATGACCTCAACGGAAAGGAGTAACAAACCTTTCTGTGTATTTTACTGTGCATGTGCGTGAAAAAGTCAAACATGGAACCACAGGTGACGTTACAGTTTCGACACCAATGGTTTCCAGCATCATAGTACTCAAACGGATCTGGAGGAGGCCTGGAACACGGAGCTGATTCTGGGGCAGAGCTCTGCTAAGAAACAAAGAAGACAATCATGAAGCAAATAAAGAAAATTCAGGAACAAGTCAGACCTTAAAACGGCCCAAAGTAACCAAAGTTCTTACCTTCAGCACATTCCAGCCTCCGAGACATTAGTCAACACAAACGCACGACGCCATCAACAAAAACGCACGGGCGTCTAATGAAGCAAACATGACCTTTCTAGTTCCCGATCTCGAAATTCCCTACAAACTGTTAAACCCCACCATTAATTCAAAGGTTAACTTTATTCCAAAGCAGCGAACAGAAGCTAAGCTATGCCTGAATCACAGGTTCAATAAAAATAATAATAATAATAATCAGAATTCAGCTGTCTGTTCTCTAAAGCGCCCCCTGGTGTCAGACAGGATCAACTGCAGATGTGCCGATGTTCCCTGGCAGCGTCCAAAGTGGATCCAAAACACAGGAAGAACAAATACCGCACCACGCAAAGAAGAAATAACCCAACAGAATAAAGACGGTTTGGAGGGGCTACGATGTCAAAAGACATGAAAGGATCATTTTCCTCACGTTTTAGTTGTTGGACCCAAAAAAACAAAAGCAAACTGAAAAAGCTGCTGTTTTCCACTCCAAATTCCTCTGGGGCCTTTACGTACACACACACACACACACACACACACACACACACACACACACACACACACACACACACACACACACACACACACACACACACACACACACACACACACACACACACACACACACACACACACACACACACATATATATGTGTATGTATGTCAGAAAACAAAACAATTCATGATCATTTCTTCAATCAACAGAGAACAAATCTATAAGAACTGCCATGCCCGGCCTGGGTCGAGGCCTTAGTCCTTATTTTGCCTCTCCTTTTGGCTCACCTCCTGCCCCAGCTTGGATGTGTTAATTATTTTTTCATCATTATTTCTCTGTTCTGTTTTGATTTGTCACTTTGTTTTTTTTTTGTTACTTTTCTTACTTTGGTCATGGTTTAGTTCCATTCTTGTTTTATTCAGTCAGTCTGTGTTGTCATTGTTTATCATTTGTTTTTCCTTGTTCCATTGCTTATATGATCTTTGTGCTTTAATGTCAGGTTTTGTTTATCACTTAGTCGCCGTCTTATTTTCTGGTCTGTTTAGTCATTTTTGTTTTCTTAGTCAGTTCCAGTTCAGTTTGGTCTTAGTGTTTATTTTCTTATCAGTTCTCATGTAGTTTGTTCTAGTTCTTATCTTCATGCCTGATTTTTCACTCTCACTCTTGACACCTGCTCTGGTGTCTCTGTATCCTACATCACTTCACTTTGTGCATTCGCTTCCTCCCCATCTTGTACAGTGTTTACTCTTTGTTCACTAGCCACGCCCCCTTTCCAGATTATTCCTCACGTGCACCTCGTTAACACCACCTGTCCCTGGTTTCACACCAATTAGTCCACCATCATTTAAACCACAGGTGTCAAACTGATTCCCGAAAGGGCCAAGAGGGTGCAGGTTTTCTGTGTACCCACCAACTCCACAAAGTAACTGATTAACCCTATTCGGTACTTTAGTGAGCACAATATGGAGAAAGCAAATTGCCATGAGGTACAATGGACCCCAAAAGTCCTGAACAGCGTTAATATCACTTTGAGCAGGTGGGATGACTTAATCATTGAAATCACCTGGTGGAGTTGGAGGTTACAAAGAAAACCTGCCCCCTCTTGGCCCTTTCTGGAATCAGTTTGACACCTATGACTTAAACCCTCACAGTCTCACAGTCCCTCACCAGTTTGTTGTCGCTTCTTGCACACATCCCAGCCTTTTGTTCTCAGTCCTGTTTTTGCCAAGCCGTGTACCAATTATTGCTCTGTTCTCCTCGACCAAGCCTTTTGCCTCATCTTTGATTACTGTGTTTGCTCGTGCCTTGACCCCTGCTTGATCATGACTGCTTTTTTGTCCGACCCCAACTGTACCTCTGCTCCGCTGCTTGACCACCTGTGCACCGAACCCAAGCCTGAAATAAAGACCAGGTTTTTTCCTGCTCCCACGACAAATCTTGGAGTCTGTATTGCGAGTCCAGCCGCGACGGCTGTCGGGCAGCCGCCCGCCCAGACAAGAACAGTCATTCAAGAAAATATACAGGTAACGAGCTGAGGCACTTGGCTGAAGCACTCAGTGAGAGAATAAATAAGACCGTGTTACAGCTTTTAACCAGCACACGCTTACAGTGTTTTTCTACACACTGTAGTTCCAGTTACCTTGTATATATTACCTTTCTTTCTTTGGAAAAAGCTCTATACACATTAAATGCAGAAAGTAAAATAATTCATGCAGTTGCCACATTCTGACATTTAAAGCTCAGTCAGTCTTTTGGAAGTGCTGTGTGAGTGCAAAAACTATCAAACGTGCTGTTTCCTACATGTGTGAAGATGACTGTACATTTAAAGTTATTGTTTCATGTAATTAATGATGACTGTGCACACTCTAATACAGTAGGTGGCATTATGCACCTCTAAAGCTGGTTTGTGATCTGTCACTAAGCAAAGCAGTTTTCATTTTATTTTCAAATGGATCATGCTTTAAGGCAAGCGATTCGCGATGGATTTAATGGTCCTGAAATTGTCAGAAAATGTTGGCAGCATTACAAAAAACGACGCTGATGGCTAATGTTAGAATGAGTGAGTGAAATGGCTTGCTGTCATGACAGCAGATCTAAGAAGTTTGTGTTCCATTATCTCCGTCGAGTGAAAGTTTCTTGTAATTTTGGTTAATGATAATGTGTTGGCAAGTATCATGGCTTAGCTGAAGTGAGTTTCACTCAAACGCTAACCCCAACATTCAGCTTTTATCCACCGTTACTGAGGCAATAATGTGGTCACAATTTTCAACACCCCACCAAAGCCACCCACTGAAGAAAACCACCGTCCAGCCAAAAACAGGGTTTAATGAAGCTGACCCCGAGCCAACACCAGCTACTAACAGTGTCCAATAAAACCGATTTAAAATATGCCCAAATGAAGCCCAGCGAGCCTAGAAGACACCAGCAAACCAAACTCAGCATAGACAGAATCAAAAATGGTAGAGTTCTATAAACATCTCTCTCACACGCACACATGCACAAAGAAAGAAAGAAAGAAAGAAAGAAAGGAGTAAAACCAAATGAAAGAATTAAATAGTGCAATCCTTTAAGACTCGCACTGTTTGTCACATGATGCTGTACTGTAATACCACAAGCTTAAACACAGCAATAACAAAACTGCACATGCAATTTTCAGTATTTAATACTCTGTATCCTTTCAGCAATGATAATGAAAAATAAACTCTGCACAAATTTTTTAATATCACTAGCAGGCAACAACTCTGGCTTGCTCAAATTTATGACTCAAAAAAAAAAAAAAAACCCTGACGTGAATAGTATCTTACTCACTCACTCATCTTGAATAAACTTACTCCAATTAAGGGTCACAGGGGGCGGAGCCTATCCCCTTTTACTATTACCTAAAAAAGAGGTGACTAGGTCCTCTGAGGTGTTTTGTGGGGGGACAACCGCTGCAATGCATGATCCTGTCCCCAGACAACAGAAGTAGGAGTTGTGTCCACATTCACTGTGTTACATAGGACCTGTTCCTGGTGGATGTTGGACTCTGTCAAGGCTGCCCCTTGTCACCAATATCGTTCATGATCTTTAAGGACGGGATTTCAAGGTGCAGTCAGGGACAGGAGGGTGTCCAGTTTAGTGCTCTCAGAGTTGCACCTTTGCTTTTTCTGGACGATGTGGTTTAGCTAATCAAATGGTGACCTCTGAAGTTAATGAGCAGGTCTGAGGCTAAATGTGAAGCAAATGGGACGAGAATCAGTGCTTCCAAATCTGAGACCATGGTCCACTCTCAGGAAAGTGTAGACTGTCCCCTCTGGGTCAGGGGAGAGTTACTGTCCTGAGTGGAGGAGAAGTATCTCAGGGTCTTGTTCATGAGTGGAGGTAAGGTGGAACATGAGATCGATGTTTTACAGAGGCTGTATAAGACCGTCGTGTTGAAGGAGCTGAGCCAGAAGGCGAGGGTCTTGATTTATGGTCCTATCAATTATCCCATGGTCATTATGTAATGATGAATAACATTTCAGGTACAAGCGATGGAAATGATATTCCTCCATCAGGTATCTGGGCTGAGACTCAGGGACAGTGTGAGCAGCTTGATCATCCGGCTGGACTCTGAGTAGAGCCGCTGCTTCTTCACATCAAAAGGAGACAATTGAGGTGGTTGAGGCATCTAGTTGAGGATCCCCCTGGTGGTCTCCCTAGAGAGGTCTTATAGGCACGTCCAAGTGGGAGGAGGCCCCAGGAAAGACCCAGGATGCACTAGAGGGGTAGAAATATTATTTAAAAATTGACTACAGACCATATTTTGTAAGGTTTCTTCCCACTGATTCTCACAGTGCTTGAAACTGGTGACACCAGAACAAATAACCGGTGGTTACAGGATCTCCTCCCACAGAAATTAAACTCATTCCCATCAGAGATGCGTCTGATGAGGGTTGGATTGTCCGCGAACTTCAGGAGCTTTACAGACTGGTGATTGAAGGTGCAGCTCTTGGTGTACAGGGAAAAGAGTGGAGGAGAAAGACCCCAGCCTTGGGGGATTTGGTGTTGTCGACCAAGCGGTCCCCTCTAAAACTCGGCCCCCCCTGCCTTCACTGTGCATGCGTTACTTCAAAGCATCAGCAGTCATTTCGAAATGTCAGCTGTGGTTCACTGATTATCACCTTGTTTCTGCTTCAAACTGCCTCCAGTCATCATCTGTCTCAGCCACAGGTATCTGAAGCTTTTCTACAACAATCATTTCCACATAAATTCAGGATTATTTCATCATAAAAGACGGACAAAGCGCCGCAGACGTAATGCTGTGCCTTTCAGTGTATCAGTCGTGAAATTAGATGATTATCGCCTCGTTTCTACTTCAAACTGACTTTAGAATGATTTAAGAGGTTTTACTTTATCATCTGATGGTTAATCACATTAATCCATTTGATCACTTTGGGTGAAGACAGTCAGACTGGTGCTGCTGAGCACCAAAATGATGTATGTGCAGTGAAGGCGGGGGGCAATTGGGGGGAGGACCCTTCGGTCTGTATCACTGGTGTAACAGTATAACAGTATAGAAGATATCCTAGGATATCTTCCACCCCACCCTGGAACTCTTCCCTACCCCTGACAGGCAACGTTCCAACATTCCACTCTTGGAATTAACTCCAAAATGAGTTCAGACAAAGAGCTCGTGCCACTTCACACTTTTACTCTTGATGGCTCTGACCTGTAGATGTTTTACCTGATTCTATTATCTCCTTCAAGTGTCTGTTTTCTATGTAAATGCACCTGTGTGTGTGTGTGTGTGTGTAACTCTGCCTCTTGGCCAGGACACACTTGAAAAAGAGATTCTTAATCTCAGTGAGTTTTATCCTGGTTAAATAAAGGTGATAAGGCCCAGTCAGCCTTTAAACTCTGTATTTCATGGATGTTTTATGGTCCCAGATGAAGCAGTTTGATTGATGGTGAGTGATAGCTATTGGTTTTCTTTCTGTATCTATCTATAACTATCAGCAATAGTAATATTTCCTATTCTGAAGTATCCTTAAACCCCCCTTCTAAATATACTCCACAAATATATGGACCTGATTGACAACCTGAAATATGTGATGTGATGGAAAATACTCCAATTTAATTTTGCATAAAATATCCAGTGTATGTATCAAACACACACACAAACACATACACAATAGTATGCAAAGAAACATATGTTTAAGAAACATAATGAAAATGAGGGGCCTATAATTTGTTTAGCTGAATTAGTGTTTCACCTTCCTGTGACCTTGACCTTTGACCTTGATCCTTTTGTGTACTGAAAAGTACCTTACTAGGGCTGCTATACGTATTTCAAAAATTGGGACCAGCAAAGTTGTGTAGTTAAATTTAGTGTTTGACCTTCCTGTGACCTTGACCCTTTTGTGTACTGAATGGTACCTTACTAGGGCTGCTTATATGTGAAGTTGCAAGAGTCTGTGATGTAAACTGTGTGCTGCACAGCGAGTTAAAGGTGAAAAATGCAATGATGACAAAGAACCAAACAAAAACCATACATATTAAACATATCTTGCAAAACTTCGTTTTAGCAAGACACTAGGGTGTGGGGTAAGATATCCAGGGTGGGGGGTAAGATATCCTAGCACCCCCCCCCCCCCGGGGTGTAAGATATCCAGGGGTGAAGATAAACTGTTACACCGGTACTGATGTGTGTTGGAGACGTGTCCTCCCAGCATCACATGCTGCCTCTCAGTGGACAGGAAGTGAGTGATCCACCTGCAGGTGGAGTAGGGCACACCAAGCTGAGAGAGCTCGTCCTGCAGCAGGGCCAGGATGATCGTGTTGAAAGCAGAGCTCAAGTCCACAAACTGGCTGTGAATACTTATGTACAGCGGGACAAATAAGTACTTGATCCACTGTCAATTTTGCTGGTTATCCCACCTACAAAGAATGTAGAGGTCTGTAATTTTTAGTGTAGGTACACTTCAACTGTGAGAGAATCTAAAAAAAATAAAACAATCAGTAAATCAAGATCAGTATTTGATCCACTAGAAAAACAATTTCAATTCAATTTCAATTTATTTTCATTTATATAGCGCCAAATCACAACAGAGTTCCCTCAAAGTGCTTCACACAGGTAAGGTCTAACC
This sequence comes from Thalassophryne amazonica, assembly GCF_902500255.1. Taxonomy (NCBI): domain Eukaryota; kingdom Metazoa; phylum Chordata; class Actinopteri; order Batrachoidiformes; family Batrachoididae; genus Thalassophryne; species Thalassophryne amazonica. The sequence continues at coordinate 5,590,311 of NC_047115.1, read as the reverse complement.
TTACCAACCCCCAGAGCAACAGTGGTAAGAAAAACTCTCCCTGATGAAGAAACCTCAAGCAGACCAGACTCAAAGGGGTGACCCTCTGCTTGGGCCATGATACCGACATAAATTACAGAACAATTCACAGACAAATATACAAGAAATGCTATTGGTGCACAGGACAGGAGGATTGCCAACACGAACACAACTCCCATCTCTGGATGGAGCTGCACCTTAGAGAGAAAAAAACAGAATCAGGCATCAGAAAGACAAAAAATACTGTATAATTTGTCAGCATTAAACAACAAGAAAAACAGAGAAATACTAAGGTGATCACCGGCCACTAGCCCGAAACTTCACTAAAAGACCCAGAATTTAGGTAAAGTTGAGGCCACGGCACGCTCCAATTACTAATAAATGAATTAAAAGAGTAAAAAGCGTAAAACAAAACTGTACCAGTATGCTAGCCATATGAAATTGAAAATAAGTGCGTCTTAAGTCTGGACTTGAAAGTCTCCACAGAATCTGACTGTTTTATTGATGCAGGGAGATCATTCCACAGAACAGGGGCACGATAAGAGAAAGCTCTGTGACCCACAGACTTCTTATTCACCTTAGGGACACAAAGTAGTCCTGCAGCCTGAAAACGTAAAGCCCGGGCCGGTACGTAAGGTTTAATTAGGTCAGCTAGGTAGAGAGGTGCCAGTCCATGAATAATTTAAAAACAGACCTTAATATTTGGTACAGTAGCCTTTGTTTACAGTTACAGAGGTCAAACGTTTCCTGTAGTTTTTCACCAGGTTTTCACACACTGCAGCAGGGATTTTGGTCCACTCCTCCATACAGATCTTCTCCAGATCTTTCAGGTTTGGAGTTTCTGCTCCCTCCAAAGATTTTCTATTGAGTTCAGGTCTGGAGACTGGCCAGACCACTCCAGGACCGTGAAATGCTTCTTACGGAGCCCCTCCTTAGTTGCCCTGACTGTGTGTTTGGGGTCATTGTCATGCTGAAGACCCAGCCATGACCCATCTTCAATGCTCTTACTGAGGGAAGGAGGTTGTTTGATACATGACCCCATCCATCCTCCCTTCAATACGGTGCAGTCGTCCTGTCCCCTTTGCAGAAAAGCACCACCAGAATATATGGAGCTAAATCCAGGCCAAAAGTTTTGAAATGTGAAAATAAAAAAAGATTGAAAAAATACATTTAAGCTGAAAATTCAATGTTTGTTCTTGAATTTTATCATCATTTAAAAAGTATTATTAAAATAAAAATAAGTGTAAGATATATATTTTTCAGTTTAAATATATTTTTGAATCAGCTCTGTAATTATTTTGATCAAATAACTTATTTTCATTCACATTTCTTTTTTTCACCTACAGATCTTTTTTTCACTTTCAGATCTTATTTTTTCAGTTTCAAACTTTTGGCCCCGTTTTGTCATGGGAGGGTGTGGCTTTGATTGAGAGGGGTGTGGAACTGTGAGCGACAGGAGAGCAATCAGTCCTCACATGATGTTGCTTTCAGGAAACATATATATCTTACACTTATTTTGATAATACTTTTTAAATGATTATAAAATTCAAGAACCAACACTTGTTTCAAAATGTATTTTTTCAATCTTTTTTTATTTTCAGATTACAAAACTTTTGGCCTGGATTTAGCTCCATAAGAGTATGATGTTTCCACCCCCATGCTTCACGGATGGGATGGTTTTCTTGGGGTTCTTCTCATCCTCTAAACATGGTAAGTGGAGTTGATGCCAAAAAGCTCTATTTTGGTTTCATCTGACCACATGAAAATTCAGTAAGGTATATCTTGTATATTATATTCTAAGGTGGAACTATGCCAGTATACTAAGGTATATCTAAATATCTAAAAAGGAAGAGTAAAATAGGAGAGTAGAATAGAGCCACTTAGGTGCCTGGTCTTGAGCATGGGCGCAATTTGGTGGGGGATAGGGGAGACATGTCCCCCACACCTTTTCAACCGGGGGGACAGAATATGGTATGTCCCCCCACCTTCTGACATATATGTGTGTACTTGAAACATGCTATGTCAGTCTTATGTGCAAACCATGTCAGTCTTATGTGCAAAACCATGTCAGAATGGTATCTTTGTTTCTGCAAGTTTGTATTTTTAGCAGCATTGACTTGTTTCCAACAGCTGTTTCTTGTTTGTCACATTCAGAATTTTCTGGGACTGCATTTGCCCAGATTTGAAACCAAAAATAGTTGCCTCTAGGGATTAGTGTCTACACATAAGTATCAATGGACCATATGCTAATTTACTAAATTCTGAAAGTTAGAAAAGGAAATCAGAAAAGCTATCTGGGACCTCAGAAAGCCCATCTGCAATTATTGCTTGATCTCCAAAATCAGTCTATGCAAGTGAAATTATGTTCAGTTTGACTGTTGTCATTAGTGTCACTTCGAAAATTAAAAATTCATAAGTAATTTATCCTAAACTTATGATCTGTTGTTTTTTCAAACTTATGCAAAAATAAATCTTGAGAAAAAAAATACAGTATGTGATAGTTAATAATTATTAAGAGCCTGTTCTTTCATATTCATGAATACATTTTACCACATTGCAGTTGTTTTTTTAATGAAAACTCAACCTATCATTCTTTTTGAGTTCTACACTTGTGGTGATACCTTATTTACACCAAGATGTTAATAAAATCAATGCTGGCTATTCTCAGAATAAAGTACTTATATCCACAGTTTCAAATTGTATAAGTCAAATGGTGTCCACTTTATGGTCTTCTCAAAACATTAAAATTACTGTTCTGGATGCTCAGAATGCATCTGAGCTTATCTAGAAACCGTTGGCTTCTGGCGGCCTTGTACTTTGTCCCCCCCAATTTGTAGTTCTAAATTGCGCCCTTGGTCTTGAGAACCAGGGATGGTGACATGACCTTCTCCCATGCCTCCTCTGGATCATCCAGATGGTCACTGGTGAACTTCAAACGGGCCTGGACATGTGCTGGCTTGAGCAGGGGGACCTTGCTGCCCTGCAGGATTTTAAACCATAACAGCATCATGTGTTACTAATGTAATCTTTGTGACTGTGGTCCCACCTCTCTTCAGGTCATTGACCAGGTCCTCCTGTGTAGTTCTGAGCTTTCTCAGAATCATCCTTACCCCACAAAGTGAGATCTTGCATGGAATCCCAGATCGAAGGAGATTGACAGTCATCTTGTGTTTCTTCCACTTTCTAATAAATAATCATAACAGTTGTTGTCTTCTACCAAGCTGCTTGCCTGTTGTCCTGTAGTCCATCCCAGCCTTGTGCAAGTCTACAGTTTTGTCCCTGGTGTCCTTAGACAGCTCTTTGGACTTGGCTATGGTGGACAGGTTGGAGTGTGATTGATTGTGTGAACAGGTGTCTTTTATACAGGTAACAAGTTCAAACAGGTGCAATTAATACAGGTAAAGAGTGCAGAATAAGAGGGCTTCTTAAAGAAAAACTAACAGGTCTGTGAGACAGAATTCTTGTTGGTTGGTAGGTGTTCAAATACTTATTTGCAGCAGTAACATATAAATAAATTATTAAAAAATCATACATTGTGATTTCTGGATTCTTTTTTTTTTTTAAGATTATGTCTCTCACCTAAGATGAAAATTTCAGACCCCTCCATGATTTCTAAGTGGGAGAACTTGCAAAACTGCAGGGTGTTCAAATACTTATTTTCCTCACTGTATGTATATATATATATATATATATATATACACTCAACAAAAATATAAATGCAACACTTTTGGTTTTGCTCCCATTTTGTATGAGATGAACTCAAAGATCTAAAACTTTTTCCACATACACAATATCACCATTTCCCTCAAATATTGTTCACAAACCAGTCTAAATCTGTGATAGTGAGCACTTCTCCTTTGCTGAGATAATCCATCCCACCTCACAGGTGTGCCATATCAAGATGCTGATTAGACACCATGATTAGTGCACAGGTGTGCCTTAGACTGCCCACAATAAAAGGCCACTCTGAGGGAAATGGTGATATTGTGTATGTGGAAAAAGTTTTAGATCTTTGAGTTCATCTCATGTCCACATTGTCACTCTTGCTTGCCTCTACTGGTGGTTGGCTCTCAATGCGGTATTGTATCACTTCCTGTTCCGGAGCACAGCGGTGTTTTTCTGTATCTGTTAGCTGTTTAATCTGCGCAGTTAGATTGATCTAGTTATCTAGATTACGATTTGTTTCCCAGTGTAATCTTTACATGCCTTAACTAAAGCACTCCTTCTGCTGAATCACCTCTAAATTATTTACACATTATTCACTTTGCGTGTTTTAAGGAATCCGCTAGCTTAGCGTAGCTACTAGCTCTTAGCCGATTTAGCATGGCGGCTTCTCCTGTCTCTCCCGCACTTTTCTGCTCTGGGTGTGAAATGTTTAGTTATTCCTCGGCCTCCTTTAGCAGTAACGGTACTTGTAATAAGTGTAGCTTATTCGTAGCTTTGGAGGCCAGGCTGGGCGAATTGGAGACTCGGCTCCGCACCGTGGAAAATTCTACAGCTAGCCAGGCCCCTGTAGTCGGTGCGGACCAAGGTAGCTTAGCCGCCGTTAGTTACCCCCTGGCAGATCCCGAGCAGCCGGGAAAGCAGGCCGAATGGGTGACTGTGAGGAGGAAGCGTAGCCCTAAACAGAAGCCCCGTGTACACCACCAACCCGTTCACATCTCTAACCGTTTTTCCCCACTCGACGACACACCCGCCAAGGATCAAACTCTGGTTATTGGCGACTCTGTTTTGAGAAATGTGAAGTTAGCGACACCAGCAACCATAGTCAATTGTCTTCCGGGGGCCAGAGCAGGCGACATTGAAGGAAATATGAAACTGCTGGCTAAGGCTAAGCGTAAATTTGGTAAGATTGTAATTCACGTCGGCAGTAATGACACCCGGTTACGCCAATCGGAGGTCACTAAAATTAACATTAAATCGGTGTGTAACTTTGCAAAAACAATGTCGGACTCTGTAGTTTTCTCTGGGCCCCTCCCCAATCGGACCGGGAGTGACATGTTTAGCCGCATGTTCTCCTTGAATTGCTGGCTGTCTGAGTGGTGTCCAAAAAATGAGGTGGGCTTCATAGATACTTGGCAAAGCTTCTGGGGAAAACCTGGTCTTGTTAGGAGAGACGGCATCCATCCCACTTTGGATGGAGCAGCTCTCATTTCTAGAAATCTGGCCAATTTTCTTAAATCCTCCAAACCGTGACTATCCAGGGTTGGGACCAGGAAGCAGAGTTGTAGTCTTACACACCTCTCTGCAGCTTCTCTCCCCCTGCCATCCCCTCATTACCCCATCCCCGTAGAGACGGTGCCTGCTCCCAGACCACCAATAACCAGCAAAAATCTATTTAAGCATAAAAATTCAAAAAGAAAAAATAATATAGCACCTTCAACTGCACCACAGACTAAAACAGTTAAATGTGGTCTATTAAACATTAGGTCTCTCTCTTCTAAGTCCCTGTTAGTAAATGATATAATAATTGATCAACATATTGATTTATTCTGCCTTACAGAAACCTGGTTACAGCAGGATGAATATGTTAGTTTAAATGAGTCAACACCCCCGAGTCACACTAACTGTCAGAATGCTCGTAGCACGGGCCGGGGCGGAGGATTAGCAGCAATCTTCCATTCCAGCTTATTAATTAATCAAAAACCCAGACAGAGCTTTAATTCATTTGAAAGCTTGACTCTTAGTCTTGTCCATCCAAATTGGAAGTCCCAAAAACCAGTTTTATTTGTTATTATCTATCGTCCACCTGGTCGTTACTGTGAGTTTCTCTGTGAATTTTCAGACCTTTTGTCTGACTTAGTGCTTAGCTCAGATAAGATAATTATAGTGGGCGATTTTAACATCCACACAGATGCTGAGAATGACAGCCTCAACACTGCATTTAATCTATTATTAGACTCTATTGGCTTTGCTCAAAAAGTAAATGAGTCCACCCACCACTTTAATCATATCTTAGATCTTGTTCTGACTTATGGTATGGAAATAGAAGACTTAACAGTATTCCCTGAAAACTCCCTTCTGTCTGATCATTTCTTAATAACATTTACATTTACTCTGATGGACTACCCAGCAGTGGGGAATAAGTTTCATTACACTAGAAGTCTTTCAGAAAGTGCTGTAACTAGGTTTAAGGATATGATTCCTTCTTTATGTTCTCTAATGCCATATACCAACACAGTGCAGAGTAGCTACCTAAACTCTGTAAGTGAGATAGAGTATCTCGTCAATAGTTTTACATCCTCATTGAAGACAACTTTGGATGCTGTAGCTCCTCTAAAAAGAGAGCTTTAAATCAGAAGTGCCTGACTCCGTGGTATAACTCACAAACTCGTAGCTTAAAGCAGATAACCCGTAAGTTGGAGAGGAAATGGCGTCTCACTAATTTAGAAGATCTTCACTTAGCCTGGAAAAAGAGTCTGTTACTCTATAAAAAAGCCCTCCGTAAAGCTAGGACATCTTTCTACTCATCACTAATTGAAGAAAATAAGAACAACCCCAGGTTTCTTTTCAGCACTGTAGCCAGGCTGACAAAGAGTCAGAGCTGTATTGAGCTGAGTATTCCATTAACTTTAACTAGTAATGACTTCATGACGTTCTTTGCTAACAAAATTTTAACTATTAGAGAAAAAATTACTCATAACCATCCCAAAGACGTATCGTTATCTTTGGCTGCTTTCAGTGATGCTGGTATTTGGTTAGACTCTTTCTCTCCGATTGTTCTGTCTGAGTTATTTTCATTAGTTACTTCATCCAAACCATCAACATGTTTATTAGACCCCATTCCTACCAGGCTGCTCAAGGAAGCCCTACCATTATTTAATGCTTTGATCTTAAATATGATCAATCTATCTTTGTTAGTTGGCTATGTACCACAGGCTTTTAAGGTGGCAGTAATTAAACCATTACTTAAAAAGCCATCACTTGACCCAGCTATCTTAGCTAATTATAGGCCAATCTCCAACCTTCCTTTTCTCTCAAAAATTCTTGAAAGGGTAGTTGTAAAACAGCTAACTGATCATCTGCAGAGGAATGGTCTATTTGAAGAGTTTCAGTCAGGTTTTAGAATTCATCATAGTACAGAAACAGCATTAGTGAAGGTTACAAATGATCTTCTTATGGCCTCGGACAGTGGACTCATCTCTGTGCTTGTTCTGTTAGACCTCAGTGCTGCTTTTGATACTGTTGACCATAAAATTTTATTACAGAGATTAGAGCATGCCATAGGTATTAAAGGCACTGCGCTGCGGTGGTTTGAATCATATTTGTCTAATAGATTACAATTTGTTCATGTAAATGGGGAATCTTCTTCACAGACTAAAGTTAATTATGGAGTTCCTCAAGGTTCTGTGCTAGGACCAATTTTATTCACTTTATACATGCTTCCCTTAGGCAGTACTATTAGACGGTATTGCTTAAATTTTCATTGTTACGCAGATGATACCCAGCTTTATCTATCCATGAAGCCAGAGGACACACACCAATTAGTTAAACTGCAGAAAAACTAATTCATGCATTTATTTCCTCTAGGCTGGACTATTGTAATTCATTATTATCAGGTTGTCCTAAAAGTTCCCTAAAAAGCCTTCAGTTAATTCAAAATGCTGCAGCTAGAGTACTGACGGGGACTAGAAGGAGAGAGCATATCTCACCCATATTGGCCTCTCTTCATTGGCTTCCTGTTAATTCTAGAATAGAATTTAAAATTCTTCTTCTTACTTATAAGGTTTTGAATAATCAGGTCCCATCTTATCTTAGGGACCTCGTAGTACCATATCACCCCAATAGAGCGCTTCGCTCTCAGACTGCAGGCTTACTTGTAGTTCCTAGGGTTTGTAAGAGTAGAATGGGAGGCAGAGCCTTCAGCTTTCAGGCTCCTCTCCTGTGGAACCAGCTCCCAATTCAGATCAGGGAGACAGACACCCTCTCTACTTTTAAGATTAGGCTTAAAACTTTCCTTTTTGCTAAAGCTTATAGTTAGGGCTGGATCAGGTGACCCTGAACCATCCCTTAGTTATGCTGCTATAGACGTAGACTGCTGGGGGGTTCCCATGATGCACTGAGTGTTTCTTTCTCTTTTTGCTCTGTATGCACCACTCTGCATTTAATCATTAGTGATTGATCTCTGCTCCCCTCCACAGCATGTCTTTTTCCTGGTTCTCTCCCTCAGCCCCAACCAGTCCCAGCAGAAGACTGCCCCTCCCTGAGCCTGGTTCTGCTGGAGGTTTCTTCCTGTTAAAAGGGAGTTTTTCCTTCCCACTGTAGCCAAGTGCTTGCTCACAGGGGGTCGTTTTGACCGTTGGGGTTTTACATAATTATTGTATGGCCTTGCCTTACAATATAAAGCGCCATGGGGCAACTGTTTGTTGTGATTTGGCGCTATATAAAAAAATTGATTGATTGATTGATCTCATACAAAATGGGAGCAAAACCAAAAGTGTTGCGTTTATATTTTTGTTGAGTGTGTGTGTGTGTGTATGTATGTATGTATGTGTGTGTATGTGTGTGTATATATATATATACTCAACAAAAATATAAACGAAACACTTTTGGTTTTGCTCCCATTTTACAAAATTAAACAACTGAATGAACATCCTCCGAGGCCGGTGATTCCATAATTTTTGCCAGGGGTTGTACAAGCGGCCGAAATGGGCTTCCTCAGGAGGGTGGCTGGTGTCTCCCTTTGAGATAAGGTGAGAAGTTCGGTCATCCATGGGGAGCTCGCAGTCGAGCTGCTGCTCCTTCCCGTTTAAAGGAGCCAGCTCAGGCGGTTCAGGCATCTGGTAAGGAAGTGTAGTTTTTCCAGCCGACTGATTCTGCTCTTTTACTCTGTCCAAGGTATGTACAATGTTGCTTAGAATTGCAGGACTGACTGCTACAAACTGCTGGGTCTGGACTGCCTGTGAGATGTCAGGCGAATAGCTGTGCAGTCTGCGTATGGAATGGACGCTGTTGCAGGAACAGGAAGGCTGGATGACCCCTGCCTGTGGTGCAAACACTTGCGGGGACTTGTCATCAAAAGAATCTTTTTTTTTTGTCAAGTTGTGTTGTTTGATTTCCTGTTTTCTGTTTCTTCAGCTTTGTAAAACTTTGCAAAAACCTTGTAACTGTCAGAATGGCCTAAGCAGGGGGTCACCCCTCTGAGTCTGGTCTGCTTGAGGTTTCATCTCAAATCATCAGAGAGAGTTTTTCCTTACCACTGTCACCTGTGTGCTTACTCTAGGGTTGTAAGGTTAGACTTTACTTATGTGAAGCACCTTGAGTCAGCTTTGTTGTGATTTGGTGCTATATAAATTAAATAAATTGACGTTCAATTGAAATTAGGGCTGAAATGATCAATTGTGCAACTCGATTACAAAAAATGTTGGGGCTTCATTTAATGCTGGAGCATACACAACAGGCCTGAATGTGGCACTGTTACACTCCCACAATAATAACAATAATAATAATAATTTCCTTTATTTGTCATTGTACATACATACAACGAAATTTGTACTCTGCATTTAACCGTCCTAATTACAGTCAGACACAATCTAACCACTAGGAGCAGTTGGAGCCACAGTCTGGCACCCGGGGACCAACTCCAGATGTTGAGAGGCTGCCTTGGTCAGGGGCAGAGAAAGGAGCAGACCCTAAAAAATGGAGAAGACAATGTGGAGCATGCGCATAACCAGTGTAAGGAGCTCATCAATGGAGCAGCAGAAGCTACAACTTTCCAAAAAGCAGCACAGTGAGTATTGTGTATTGTCAGCGAAGTAATGAGTTTGTGTAGAAATAAAGAAAAAAATTAAAAACACGGTGCTGTTTTGGTCCACTAGCTGTTCTCCACCTCACAGACAAAGCCAAAGGATGCGCTGTTTAAGTGAATTCAATTTAAATATTCAAAAAATGCCTTTATTCACATTCAATCAGTTTTCATCAACCGGGTGAACAGCGGATTTATCAAAGTGGCTTTTGAGGAAAAGCTGGACTCCAGAGTTCAGTTTTTCACACAGGCTATGATCACATTCATACGCAGTCTGTCTGCTGACTGAGGATTTCACGACTGCCCGCGGAAGCTCTGAAACTCGTAACGACATGAAAAGATAAATATTATCCTGAAAAACAGAGAAGGAACACCCTAAATTTGAAAATCTGCATGATGGTGCAGTGACACTGCACCATTGCTTAAGGAGAGCCCTGGACGACTGATGTTGTTTAAAAATACTAAATTACTTTCTATCCAATTACTTGATGAATCAATAAAAAATAACTGATACAATGCTGGATTCCAAGAATGTTCCGATAGCTGCAACCCAAATCTGGACTATTTTCATTTTTTAAATCTCGTCCTTCAAAGTTAAAATTTGGGTGAAAAACTTCATGAATCTAAGATTTTTGGAGTTTCACATTCAACAAATCTGTGGATGTGTTTAATGATCATTCAGGCATCAGTGTGAATGATCATGGTTTTAGTGTGAAGCACAAACGTCTGCTGCCCAATCTGCTGATGCATCAAAATTACTCATTTATAACTTGATGGATATTTTGATTACCCCCAACCCGCCTCCCAAAATCATTCCACCTGCATTATTTTTTTGTTGTTGATGTCATTAAAAAAATATTTCTGGCCTCGTGGGAGACAGAGGAAAAGGGATTTATCACAGGATACTGCACAATCCATGTTGTGGTGCAGTATGGCACTGGTGATGTCTACAACTTCCCACCCCGAACAGGGACAGGTAAATAAATGCCACATTTACCTCCCTCTCCTGTGATTCGACCTTTGTCGAGATAGTAGCAGGTGCCTGTTGAGCTTCAGGACTCCATTGATGTTCCCGTTTCTTCTTCTCTGGTGGGTGTGTCTCATCCCTTTGGTCTTCCACCAATTTGTTGGTTTTGCTGGGTCGATCAGAAGGGCTCAAGCCGAGGATGAGTGCCACCTTTTCGATCTCACTGCATTTCTTCTCAGCAGTTTCATGCTCTTTGCGTAGGTTGGAAATCTGAGCCATGACTTCCTCCTGAAGATGACTGATCTCCCGAAGCAGCGGATCTTTGTGTCCATCCTTCTCTCTACGCTTTTTCCTCAGAAGCTCCCCTGGGGTAAAAAGGTAAAGGAAGGTAAATGTTCCTTTGGCACATACAAACTGGAAATGAAAGAACTAGAGCTCTTGAAGAAGATTTGGATGATGAAGAACAAAACAACATTCCATTGTTAAATCCTTGAAATAAACCAACGTGTAGCTGTGACACCATCAGGGAAACCTCATACCTTGCTGCTTTCTGAGTCTCTCGAGCTCCCTCATCAGGTAATCTTTCTTCTTCATTCGGACCTCTCTGTCTGCTTTCAGCTTCTCTCTCTCCTCTAGAACCTGAATAAAAGTTTAGCATTGGATGAGAATCTTTATTTTCTCTCTCGTCATACAGTGAGGAAAATAAGTATTTGAACACCCTGCGGTTTTGCAAGTTCTCCCACTTAGAAATCATGGAGGGGTCTGAAATTTTCATCTTAGGTGCATGTCCACTGTGAGAGACATAATCTTAAAAAAAAAAAAAAAAAAGAATCCGGAAATCACAATGTATGATTTTTTTTATAATTTATTTGTATGTTAATGCTGCAAATAAATATTTGACCCCCTACCAACCAGCAAGAATTCTGTCTCTCACAGACCTGTTAATGTTTCTTTAAGAAGCCCTCTTATTCTGCACTCTTTACCTGTATTAATTGCACCTGTTTGAACTTGTTACCTGTATAAAAGACACCTGTTCACACACTCAATCACACTCCAACCTGTCCACCATAGCCAAGACCAAAGAGCTGTCTAAGGACACCAGGGACAAAACTGTAGACCTGCACAAGGCTGGGATGGACTACAGGACAACAGGCAAGCAGCTTGGTAGAAGACAACAACTGTTATGATAATTTATTAGAAAGTGGAAGAAACACAAGATGACTGTCAGTCTCCCTCGGTCTGGAATTCCATGCAAGATCTCACTTTGTGGGGTAAGGATGATTCTGAGAAAGCTCAGAACTACGCAGGAGGACCTGGTCAATGACCTGAAGAGAGCTGGGACCACAGTCACAAAGATTACATTAGTAACACATGATGCTGTCACGGTTTAAAATCCTGCAGGGTAGCAAGGTCCCCCTGCTCAAGCCAGCACAAGTCCAGGCCCGTTTGAAGTTCACCAGTGACCATCTGGATGATCCAGAGGAGGCATGGGAGAAGGTCATGTGGTCAGATGAGACCAGAATAGAGCTTTTTGGAATCAACTCCACTTACCATGTTTAGAGGATGAGAACAACCCCAAGAAAACCATCCCAACCGTGAAGAATGGGGGTGGAAACATCATACTCTGGGGGTGCTCTTCTGCAAAGGGGACAGGACGAATGCACCGTATTGAAGGGAGGATGGATGGGGTCATGTATTGTGAGATTCTGACAAACAACCTTCTTCCCTCAGTAAGAGCATTGAAGATGGGTCATGGCTGGGTCTTCAGCATGACAATGACCCCAAACACACAGCCAGAGTAACTAAGGGAGTGGGAGTCAATTTTTCAGTGATATGAATGTGTGAGTGATAGCTGCCATTTATAGGGTTACCTCCATTTCCCTATGGTCAGCGCGGCACGCAGAGAGAGAGAGAGAGAGAGAGAGAGAGAGAGAGAGAGAGAGAGAGAGAGGAGAGAGAGAGAGAGAGAGAGAGAGAGAGAAAGAGAGACCCCGCTGAAAGTCATCCATAAGTTAAAACGGAGGAAAAACCAGTTCAAAGTTGCTGTAGGTCGAACTTACGGAGTTTTGGTTGGTGTTAACTGCTCGGCAATAAGTCCATTGTATGTCTCACGTCGAGTAAAAGTGGGTTAGCCGTGGCAAATATTAGCTGCTAAGCGTTAATGTAGTGCCTCGTGGGTGTTAGCCGCTAAGCTAGTTCTGACTGTGAATCATATACACCTGTGCTAACTGAGCTAACAGTTGAGCCACTGGAGTAACTCAGGCAAGATGTTAAGCCACTGTGTGTGTGTGTGTGTGTGTGTGTGTGTGTGTGCGCGGAGCCTCGGTGTGAATATGCGTGTGTGTGTGTGGGGGGGGGGGGGATAACATTCATGTTGCTTCATCACTTTTTGGAGTAGTTGATGATGGAGCATTTGACTTAAGTTATCTGTGAGAAGTTATAAACTGTAGTGAAGTGAAACCTGTGAAGGAAGAAAAAAGGAAATTGTATTTTATTTTCCATTTAATTATCTTTATGAATTTTTGGATTTATATAGGTCATATTGTTATCAACTGTTTTAAGTATGAATTTGTGGCCTTGAGTAGTTAAATTTTACTGAGCCAAGTGAATGTGACCTGATTCACAGGTCAGGTTTTTGAGAGATCTTACGACCGACGCTGAGAGCGGACGTCAGTGTACCAAATCAAATCAAATCAATTTTATTTATATAGCGCCAAATCACAACAAACAGTTGCCCCAAGGTGCTTTATATTGTAAGGCAAGGCCATACAATAATTACAGAAAAACCCCAACGGTCAAAACGACCCCCTGTGAGCAAGCACTTGGTGACAGTGGGAAGGAAAAACTCCCTTTTAACAGGAAGAAACCTCCAGCAGAACCAGGCTCAGGGAGGGGCAGTCTTCTGCTGGGACTGGTTGGGGCTGAGGGGAGAGAACCAGGAAAAAGACATGCTGTGGAAGAGAGCAGAGATCGATCACTAATGATTAAATGCAGAGTGGTGCATACAGAGCAAAAAGAGAAAGAAACACTCAGTGCATCATGGGAACCCCCCAGCAGTCTAAGTCTACAGCAGCATAACTACGGGATGGTTCAGGGTCACCTGATCCAGCCCTAACTATAAGCTTTAGCAAAAAGGAAAGTTTTAAGCCTAATGTTAAAAGTAGAGAGGGTGTCTGTCTCCCTGATCCGAATTGGGAGCTGGTTCCACAGGAGAGGAGCCTGAAAGCTGAAGGCTCTGCCTCCCATTCTACTCTTACAAACCCTAGGAACTACAAGTAAGCCTTCAGTCTGACAGCGAAGCACTCTATTGGGGTGATATGGTACTATGAGGTCCCTAAGATAAGATGGGACCTGATTATTCAAAACCTTATAAGTAAGAAGAAGAATTTTAAATTCTATTCTAGAATTAACAGGAAGCCAATGAAGAGAGGCCAATATGGGTGAGATATGCTCTCTCCTTCTAGTCCTCGTCAGTACTCTAGCTGCAGCATTTTGAATTAACTGAAGGCTTTTCAGGGAACTTTTAGGACAACCTGACAATAATGAATTACAGTAGTCCAGCCTAGATATTGTGCAAATGCAAAAAAGCAGTCCTACATGTTTTCTTAATATGTGCATTGAAGGACATATCCTGATCAAAAATGACTCCAAGATTTCTCACAGTATTACTGGAGGTCAGGGTAATACCATCCAGAGTAAGGATCTTGTTAAACACCATGTTTCTCAGATTTGTGGGGCCAAGTACAATAACTTCAGTTTTATCTGAGTTTAAAAGCAGGAAATTAGACGTCATCCATGTCTTTATGTCTGTAAGACAATCCTGCAGTTTAACTAATTGGTGTGTGTCCTCTGGCTTCATGGATAGATAAAGCTGGGTATCATCTGCATAACAATGAAAATTTAAGCAATGCTTTCTAATAATACTGCCTAAGGGAAGCAAGTATAAAGTGAATAAAATTGGTCCTAGCACAGAACCTTGTGGAACTCCATAATTAACCTTAGTCTGTGAAGAAGATTCCCCATTTACATGAACAAATTGTAATCTATTAGATATATATGATTCAAACCACCACAGCGCAGTGCCTTTAATAACGATGGCATAATCTAATCTCTGTAATAAAATGTTATGGTCAACAGTATCAAAAGCAGCACTGAGGTGTAACAGAACAAGCACAGAGATGAGTCCACTGTCTGAGGCCATAAGAAGATCATTTGTAACCTTCACTAATGCTGTTTCTGTACTATGATGAATTCTAAAACCTGACTGAAACTCTTCAAATAGACCATTCCTCTGCAGATGATCAGTTAGCTGTTTTACAACTACCCTTTCAAGATTTTTTGAGAGAAAAGGAAGGTTGGAGATTGGCCTATAATTAGCTAAGATAGCTGGGTCAAGGGATGGCTTTTTAAGTAATGGTTTAATTACTGCCACCTTAAAAGCCTGTGGTACATAGCCAACTAATAAAGATAGATTGATCATATTTAAGATCGAAGCATTAATTAATGGTAGGGCTTCCTTGAGAAGCCGGGTAGGAATGGGGTCTAACAGACATGTTGATGGTTTGGAGGAAGTAACTAATGAAAATAACTCAGACAGAACAATCGGAGAGAAAGAGTCTAACCAAATACCAGCATTACTGAAAGCAGCCAAAGATAACGATATGTCTTTGGGATGGTTATGAGTAATTTTTTTCTCTAATAGTTAAAATTTTATTAGCAAAGAAAGTCATGAAGTCATTACTAGTTAAAGTTAAAGGAATACTCGGCTCAATAGAGCACTGACTCTTTGTCAGCCTGGCTACATTGCTGAAAAGAAACCTGGGGTTGTTCTTATTTTCTTCAATTAGTGATGAGTAGTAAGATGTCCTAGCTTTACGGAGGGCTTTTTTATAGAGTAACAGACTCTTTTTCCAGGCTAAGTGAAGATCTTCTAAATTAGTGAGACGCCATTTCCTCTCCAACTTATGGGTTATCTGCTTTAAGCTGCGAGTTGTACCACGGAGTCAGGCACTTCTGATTTAAGGCTCTCTTTTTCAGAAGAGCTACAGCATCCAAAGTTGTGCTCAATGAGGATGTAAAACTATTGACGAGATAATCTATCTCACTCACAGAGTTTAGGTAGCTACTCTGCACTGTGTTGGTATATGGCATTGAAGAACATAAAGAAGGAATCATATCCATAAACCTAGTTACAGCGCTTTCTGAAACACTTCTACTGTAATGAAGTAAATGTAAATGTTATTAAGAAATGATCAGACAGAAGGGGGTTTTCAGGGAATACTGTTAAGTCTTCAATTTTTATACCATAAGTCAGAACAAGATGTAAAGAATGGTTAAAGTGGTGGGTGGACTCATTTACATTTTGAGCAAAGCCAATTGAGTCTAATAATAGATTAAATGCAGTGTTGTGGCTGTCATTCTCAGCATCTATGTGGATGTTAAAAATCACCCACTATAATTATCTTATCTGAGCTAAGCACTAAGTCAGACAAATGATCTGAAAATTCACAGAGAAACTCACAGTAACGACCAGGTGGACGATAGATAACAACAAATAAAACTGGTTTTTGGGACTTCCAATTTGGATGGACAAGACTAAGAGTCAAGCTTTCAAATGAATTAAAGCTCTGTCTGGGTCTTTGATTAATTAATAAGCTAGAGTGGAAGATTTCTGCTAATCCTCCTCCTCGACCTGTGCTTCGAGCATTCTGACAGTGTGACTCGGGGGTGTCGACTCATTTAAACTAACATATTCATCCTGCTGTAACTAGGTTTCTGTAAGGCAGAATAAATCAATATGTTGATCAATTATTATATCATTTACTAACAGGGACTTAGAAGAGAGAGACCTAATGTTTAATAGACCACATTTAACTGTTTTAGTCTGTGGTGCAGTTGAAGGTGCTATATTATTTTTTCTTTTTGAATTTTTATGCTTAAATAGATTTTTACTGGTTATTGGTGGTCTGGGAGCAGGCACCGTCTCTATGGGGATGGGGTATTGGGGGGATGGCAGGGGGAGAGAAGCTGCAGAGAGGTGTGTAAGACTAGAACTCTGCTTCCTGGTCCCAACCCTGGATAGTCACGATTTGGAGGGTTTAATAAAATTGGCCAGATGTCTAGAAATGAGAGCTGCTCCATCCAAAGTGGGATGGATGCTGTCTCTCCTAACAAGACCAGGTTTTCCCCAGAAGCTTTGCCAATTATCTATGAAGCCCACCAAGCTGACTCCTGGTAGCTTGGACTCAGCTCTTAAAAAAGAGACCAAAAGAGAGGAAGAAAAACCACAACAAAGCACACAATTTTTTTGTGGCCTTGAGTAGTTTTTTTTTTGTTTTTTTTTAATGTTGATGATCCCACTTGGGCTTCGTGAGCGACTGTCTAGAAATTCTGATAGCTGGTCCAAATCGGAAACTGATACTGAATCATATCATTATCGGTAACTCCATCAGGCAAAAAAGGGTTACACATTTCATGGTCCTGGAGTGGCCTGGCCAGTCTCCAGACCTGGACTCAATAGAAAATCTTTGGAGAGAGCTGAAACTCCAAACCTGAAAGATCTAGAGAAGATCTGTATGGAGGAGTGGGCCAAAATTCCTGCTGCAGTGTATGAAAACTTGGTCAAGAACTACAGGAAACGTTTGACCTCTGTAATTGCAAACAAAAGCTACTGTACCAAATATTAACATTGATTTTCACAGGTGTTCAGATACTTATTTACAGCAGTAACATACAAATAAAGTATTTAAAATTATACATTGTGATTTCCGGATTTGTTTTTAGATCATATCTCTCACAGTGGACATGCACCTAAGATGAAAATTTCAGACCCCTCCATGATTTCTAAGTGGGAGAACTTGCAAAATTGCAGGGTGTTCAAATATTTATTTTCCTCACTGTATGTTGCCAGCACAAACCTTTTGTTTTTGACTCTCGTTGTTCTGGTCCTCAGATGTCATTTTGTCATGGTTGCTGACTTTAGAACTTCCTTTCTTGTTCTCCTGAGAGACACATTTCACTGAAAATACAGACAGAACATGTTGAGTTTTTCTCTGCAAGATGCTATGAAGAATAACACAGAAAAAAAACTGAACGGAGCAGAAAGCACAACAGAATTAAGACTTCTCTGTTTCCTCTAATTGACACTGATTTAGTGGTTTTGATTTGCACTTTTACTCCTTGTTTGAATTGCATTTTTTTTGTTTTACCAATCTGACTTTCATTGCTGTTAGGTGGGCGAAGAAGAGGAGGAGAACGTGTCCAGAGACGGTGGCAGAAGAGAAAAACTAGAAGGGTGGAAGTGAGAGTCAAGACTTTGAATGTTGGCAGTCTGGCTGGTAAAGGGAGAGAGCTGGCTGATATGATGGAGAGCAGAAAGATAGACATATTGTGTGTGCAAGAGACCATATGGTGTTGGGTCATTTTAAGGAAGAGTATGTTAAAAGTGTGTTGGAGGGTGTCTGACAGGGTGATGAGTGTGAAGTTGGAAATTGAAGGGATGATGATGAATATCATCAGTGCATATGCCCCACAGGTAGGTGGTGAGATGAAGGAGAAAGAAGATTTCTGGAGTGAGTTAGATGAGGTGGTGGAGAGTGAACCCAAGCATGAAAGAGTGGTGATAGGAGCGGACTTCAGTGAGCATGTTGGTGAAGGGAACAGAGTTGATGAGGAAGTAATGGGTAGATATGGTATCAAGGACAGGAATGTGGACGGACAGATGGTAGCTCATTTTACAAAAAGGATGGAAATGGCTGTGGTGAATGCCTACTTTAAGAAAAGGGAGGAGCACGGGGTGACATGTAAGAGTGGAGCAAGGTGCACACAGGTGGACTACATTCTGTGTAAGAAATACAAGCTAAAAGCGATTAGAGACTGTAAGGTGGCAGGAGAAAGTGTAGCTAGACAGCATAGGATGGTGGTTTGTAGGATGGCTTTAGAGGTGAAGAAGAAGAGAGTGAGAGCTCAACAAAGGATCAGATGGTGGAAGCTGAAGGAGGCAGACTGTTGTATGAAATTCAGTGAGGAGGTGAGAGAAGCACTGGATGGAAGGGAAACAATTTTGGACAACTGTAAAAGTACTGCAGATGTGGTGAGGGAGACAGACAGGAAGGGACTGGGTGTGACATCTGGACAGTGGAAGGAAGACAAGGAGACTTGGTGGTGGAACGAAAACGTCCAGAAAAACATAAGGAGAAAAAGGTTGGCAAAAAAAAAAAAATTGGGATAGTCAGAGAGATGAAGAAAGTTGACACGAGTAAAGATATGCAGTGTAAGGCAAAAAGAGAAGTGGTAAAAGCTAAGGAAAAGGCATATTGCGAGCTGTACAAGACACTGAATAGTAAGGAAGGAGAAAAGGACTTGTACCGATTGGCCAGACAAAGGGACAGAGCTGGAAACGATGTGCAGCAGGTTAGGGTGGTAAAAGATGCACATTGGAATGTGAGGACAGTATGTTGAGAACGTGGAGGGAATATTTTGAGGACCTGATGAATGAAGAAAATGAGAGAAAGAAAAGGCTGGATGTGGAGAGAGTAAATCAGTAAGTATAAGGGATAAGTAAGGATGAAGTCAATCAATCAATCAATCAATTTTTTTTATATAGCGCCAAATCACAACAAACAGTTGCCCCAAGGCGCTTTATATTGTAAGGCAAGGCCATACAATAATTATGTAAAACCCCAACGGTCAAAACGACCCCCTGTGAGCAAGCACTTGGCTACAGTGGGAAGGAAAAACTCCCTTTTAACAGGAAGAAACCTCCAGCAGAACCAGGCTCAGGGAGGGGCAGTCTTCTGCTGGGACTGGTTGGGGCTGAGGGAGAGAACCAGGAAAAAGACATGCTGTGGAGGGGAGCAGAGATCGATCACTAATGATTAAATGCAGAGTGGTGCATACAGAGCAAAAAGAAAAAGAAACAGTGCATCATGGGAACCCCCCAGCAGTCTACGTCTATAGCAGCATAACTAAGGGATGGTTCAGGGTCACCTGATCCAGCCCTAACTATAAGCTTTAGCAAAAAGGAAAGTTTTAAGCCTAATCTTAAAAGTAGAGAGGGTGTCTGTCTCCCTGATCTGAATTGGGAGCTGGTTCCACAGGAGAGGAGCCTGAAAGCTGAAGGCTCTGCCTCCCATTCTACTCTTACAAACCCTAGGAACTACAAGTAAGCCTGCAGTCTGAGAGCGAAGCGCTCTATTGGGGTAATATGGTACTACGAGGTCCCTAAGATAAGATGGGACCTGATTATTCAAAACCTTATAAGTAAGAAGAAGAATTTTAAATTCTATTCTAGAATTAACAGGAAGCCAATGAAGAGAGGCCAATATGGGTGAGATATGCTCTCTCCTTCTAGTCCCCGTCAGTACTCTAGCTGCAGCATTTTGAATTAACTGAAGGCTTTTTAGGGAACTTTTAGGACAACCTGATAATAATGAATTACAATAGTCCAGCCTAGAGGAAATAAATGCATGAATTAGTTTTTCAGCATCACTCTGAGACAAGACCTTTCTGATTTTAGAGATATTGCGTAAATGCAAAAAAGCAGTCCTACATATTTGTTTAATATGCACTTTGAATGACATATCCTGATCAAAAATGACTCCAAGATTTCTCACAGTATTACTAGAGGTCAGGGTAATGCCATCCAGAGTAAGGATCTGGTTAGACACCATGTTTCTAAGATTTGTGGGGCCAAGTACAATAACTTCAGTTTTATCTGAGTTTAAAAGCAGGAAATTAGAGGTCATCCATGTCTTTATGTCTGTAAGACAATCCTGCAGTTTAGCTAATTGGTGTGTGTCCTCTGGCTTCATGGATAGATAAAGCTGGGTATCATCTGCGTAACAATGAAAATTTAAGCAATACCGTCTAATAATACTGCCTAAGGGAAGCATGTATAAAGTGAATAAAATTGGTCCTAGCACAGAACCTTGTGGAACTCCATAATTAACTTTAGTCTGTGAAGAAGATTCCCCATTTACATGAACAAATTGTAATCTATTAGACAAATATGATTCAAACCACCGCAGCGCAGTGCCTTTAATACCTATGGCATGCTCTAATCTCTGTAATAAAATTTTATGGTCAACAGTATCAAAAGCAGCACTGAGATCTAACAGAACAAGCACAGAGATGAGTCCACTGTCCGAGGCCATAAGAAGATCATTTGTAACCTTCACTAATGCTGTTTCTGTACTATGATGAATTCTAAAACCTGACTGAAACTCTTCAAATAGACCATTCCTCTGCAGATGATCAGTTAGCTGTTTTACAACTACCCTTTCAAGAATTTTTGAGAGAAAAGGAAGGTTGGAGATTGGCCTATAATTAGCTAAGATAGCTGGGTCAAGTGATGGCTTTTTAAGTAATGGTTTAATTACTGCCACCTTAAAAGCCTGTGGTACATAGCCAACTAACAAAGATAGATTGATCATATTTAAGATCGAAGCATTAAATAATGGTAGGGCTTCCTTGAGCAGCCTGGTAGGAATGGGGTCTAATAAACATGTTGATGGTTTGGATGAAGTAACTAATGAGAATAACTCAGACAGAACAATCGGAGAGAAAGAGTCTAACCAAATACCGGCATCACTGAAAGCAGCCAAAGATAACGATACGTCTTTGGGATGGTTATGAGTAATTTTTTCTCTAATAGTTAAAATTTTGTTAGCAAAGAAAGTCATGAAGTCATTACTAGTTAAAGTTAATGGAATACTCAGCTCAATAGAGCTCTGACTCTTTGTCAGCCTGGCTACAGTGCTGAAAAGAAACCTGGGGTTGTTCTTATTTTCTTCAATTAGTGATGAGTAGAAAGATGTCCTAGCTTTACGAAGGGCTTTTTTATAGAGCAACAGACTCTTTTTCCAGGCTAAGTGAAGATCTTCTAAATTAGTGAGACGCCATTTCCTCTCCAACTTACGGGTTATCTGCTTTAAGCTACGAGTTTGTGAGTTATACCACGGAGTCAGACACTTCTGATTTAAAGCTCTCTTTTTCAGAGGAGCTACAGCATCCAAAGTTGTCTTCAATGAGGATGTAAAACTATTGACGAGATACTCTATCTCCCTTACAGAGTTTAGGTAGCTACTCTGCACTGTGTTGGTATATGGCATTAGAGAACATAAAGAAGGAATCATATCCTTAAACCTAGTTACAGCGCTTTCTGAAAGACTTCTAGTGTAATGAAACTTATTCCCCACTGCTGGGTAGTCCATCAGAGTAAATGTAAATGTTATTAAGAAATGATCAGACAGAAGGGAGTTATCAGGGAATACTGTTAAGTCTTCTATTTCCATACCATAAGTCAGAACAAGATCTAAGATATGATTAAAGTGGTGGGTGGACTCATTTACTTTTTGAGCAAAGCCAATAGAGTCTAATAATAGATTAAATGCAGTGTTGAGGCTGTCATTCTCAGCATCTGTGTGGATGTTAAAATCGCCCACTATAATTATCTTATCTGAGCTAAGCACTAAGTCAGACAAAAGGTCTGAAAATTCACAGAGAAACTCACAGTAACGACCAGGTGGACGATAGATAATAACAAATAAAACTGGTTTTTGGGACTTCCAATTTGGATGGACAAGACTAAGAGACAAGCTTTCAAATGAATTAAAGCTCTGTCTGGGTTTTGGATTAATTAATAAGCTGGAATGGAAGATTGCTGCTAATCCTCCACCCCGGCCCGTGCTACGAGCATTCTGACAGTTAGTGTGACTCGGGGGTGTTGACTCATTTAAACTAACATATTCATCCTGCTGTAACCAGGTTTCTGTTAGGCAGAATAAATCAATATGTTGATCAATTATTATATCATTTACCAACAGGGACTTAGAAGAGAGAGACCTAATGTTTAATAGACCACATTTAACTGTTTTAGTCTGTGGTGCAGTTGAAGGTGCTATATTATTTTTTCTTTTTGAATTTTTATGCTTAAATAGATTTTTGCTGGTTATTGGTAGTCTGGGAGCAGGCACCGTCTCTACAGGGATGGGGTAATGAGGGGATGGCAGGGGGAGAGAAGCTGCAGAGAGGTGTGTAAGACTACAACTCTGCTTCCTGGTCCCAACCCTGGATAGTCACGGTTTGGAGGATTTAAGAAAATTGGCCAGATTTCTAGAAATGAGAGCTGCTCCATCCAAAGTGGGATGGCTGCCGTCTCTCCTAACAAGACCAGGTTTTCCCCAGAAGCTTTGCCAATTATCTATGAAGCCCACCTCATTTTTTGGACACCACTCAGACAGCCAGCAATTCAAGGAGAACATGCGGCTAAACATGTCACTCCCGGTCTGATTGGGGAGGGGCCCAGAGAAAACTACAGAGTCCGACATTGTTTTTGCAAAGTTACACACCGATTCAATGTTAATTTTAGTGACCTCCGATTGGCGTAACCGGGTGTCATTACTGCCGACGTGAATTACAATCTTACCAAATTTACGCTTAGCCTTAGCCAGCAGTTTCAAATTTCCTTCAATGTCGCCTGCTCTGGCCCCCGGAAGACAATTGACTATGGTTGCTGGTGTCGCTAACTTCACATTTCTCAAAACAGAGTCGCCAATAACCAGAGTTTGATCCTCGGCGGGTGTATCGTCGAGTGGGGAAAAACGGTTAAAGATGTGAACGGGTTGGCGGTGTACACGGGGCTTCTGTTTAGGGCTACGCTTCCTCCTCACAGTCACCCAGTCGGCCTGCTTTCCCGGCTGCTCGGGATCTGCCAGGGGGGAACTAACGGCGGCTAAGCTACCTTGGTCCGCACCGACTACAGGGGCCTTGCTAGCTGTAGAATTTTCCACGGTGCGGAGCCGAGTCTCCAATTCGCCCAGCCTGGCCTCCAAAGCTACGAATAAGCTACACTTATTACAAGTACCATTACTGCTAAAGGAGGCCGAGGAATAACTAAACATTTCACACCCAGAGCAGAAAAGTGCGGGAGAGACAGGAGAAGCCGCCATGCTAAATCGGCTAAGAGCTAGTAGCTACGCTAAGCTAGCGGATTCCTAAAAACACGCAAAGCGAATAATGTGTAAATAATTTAGAGGTGATTCAGCAGAAGGAGTGCTTTAGTTAAGGCACGTAAAGATTACACTGGGAAACAAATCGTAATCTAGATAACTAGATCAATCTAACTGCGCAGATCAAACAGCTAACAGATACAGAAAAACACCGCTGTGCTCCGGAACAAGAAGTGATACAATACCGCAGTGAGAGCCGACCACCAGTAGAGTCAAGTAAAAAAGTAAAAAAAAAAAAAAATAAAAAGGTAAAAAAGTAAAAAAGTCTTGAAAAAGACTATTAGTTCAAAGTCCAAAGCAGCAGGTAGCAGTCTCTGTGTAAACAGTCCCAACAGAGAGCCAAAATTAACAGATACAGCAAAACACCGCTGTGCTCCGGAACAGGAAGTGATACAATACCGCAGTGAGAGCCAAACCAAATAATGACAACAGATGTAAATCCAAATGACATTCCTATTTTTAAAAACAAGGGTGATGTGCAGAGCTGCAGTAACTACACAGGCATAAAGTTGATCGCGGCAGCAATTCACGAACCCGGTGGTGGACGCCGGAAGTAAGGGATGCCGTCAAGCTGAAGAAGGAGTCCTACT
Organism: Thalassophryne amazonica; assembly: GCF_902500255.1. Taxonomy (NCBI): domain Eukaryota; kingdom Metazoa; phylum Chordata; class Actinopteri; order Batrachoidiformes; family Batrachoididae; genus Thalassophryne; species Thalassophryne amazonica. The sequence continues at coordinate 5,565,981 of NC_047115.1, read as the reverse complement.
TGTCTTTGTTGGTAAGTGGGACCCCGGAGACAGCTAACAGGTACCGGCAGGCCAAGCGTGCCGCAGCCCGTGCAGTCGCAGACGCAAAAACTCGGGTCTGGGAGGAGTTCGTGGAAGCCATGGAGGAGGACTATATGTCGGCCTCGAAGAAATTATGGCAAACCGTCCGACGCCTCAGGAGGTGGAAGCAGCTCTCCACAGGCACTGTCTATGGTGCTGGTGGGGAGCTGTTGACCCTGACAGGGGATGTTGTCGGGTGGTGGAAGGAATACTTCGAGGATCTCCTCAATCCCATCGTCACATCTTCCAAAGAGGAAGCAGAGACTGGGGACTCAGAGGTGGACTCATCCATCACCCAGGCCGAAGTCACCGAGGTGAGAAAGCTTTTCGGTGGCAAGGCTCCTGGGGTGGATGAAATCCATCCTGAGTACCTTAAGTCTCTGGATGTTGTGGGACTGTCTTGGTTGACACACCTCTACAACATCGTGTGGCGGTCTGGGACAGTGCCTCTGGATTGGCAGACCGGGGTGGTGGTCTCTCTGTTTAAGAAGGAGGACCGGAGGGTGTGTTCCAACTATAAGGTCTATTCCAGAGAGGAGAATTTGACTGATAGTTGAACCTCGGATTCAGGACCTTCAGCGTGCACTGGGGCGGTCTGCAGCCGACTGTGAAGCGTCTGGGATGAAAATCAGCACCTCCAAATCCAAGGCCATGGTTCTCGACCAGAAAAAGGTGCCTTGCCCTCTTCAGGTTGGTGGAGTGTCCTTGCCTCAAGTGGACTTGTTTAAGTATCTCTGGATTTTGTTCACGAGCGAGGGACAGATGGAGCGTGAGATCGACAGACAGATCGGTGCAGCATCTGCAGTGATGTAGTCGCTGTATCGGACCGTCATGGTGAAGAGAGAGCTGAGCAGGGGGGGCAAAGCTCTCGATTTACCGATCGATCTACGTTCTGACCCTCGCCTATGGTCGTGACCGAAAGAATGAGCTCGGAGTAGAGCCGCTGCTCCTCCACGTCAAAAGGAGCCAGCTGAGGTGGCTCGGGAATCTTTTCCGGATGCCCCCTGAACGCCTCACTGGAGAGGTGTTCCGGGCACGTCCCATTGGGAGGAGGCCCCGGGGAAGACCCAGGATACGCTGGAGGGACTATGTCTCTCGGCTGGCTTGGGAACGCCTCGAGGTTCCCCCGGAGGAGCTGGGGGAGGTGTGTGTGGATTGGGAGGTCTGGGCGGTTTTGCTTGAGCTGCTGCCCCCGCGACCCGACTCCAGCTAAAGTGGAAGAAAATGGATGGATGGATGGATGGTTTTATATACAAAATAAACAGAACACAGAAACACATTCTCATGAAAATCTGTATGCAAGTGGAGGTTTTGCAGCCCTGAATTTCACTTCAGTACATGCACAGTATAAATAGCTGCATCACACTTAAAAAATTCAGTGATTGTAAACACATTTTAATTGCATGAATAGAATTACTGGACACACCCCTGAGCACTGGATATTGCTGAGCGGTACGAGTGCTGTGGGCTTTGGGGCTCGCTGGACGCTGTCTGGACCCGGACAGATTAGTCCATTTAACATTAACTTATTGACATGTTTCTTCGTCTTGCAGTGTTCTTCCAAGGTTTTGTTGAAGAAATCCGAACATAGCGTGCAGAGAGCTTTACCGGGGAGCTCAACCTTGTGGACAAATAGCCTGTGTCCCATCCATGTTCTGCTCCAACCATGCCCTCTAAAATCTATTTTTACACCACCACTGATGTCTTTAATGCGGTCTTCGTCCTCTCTCTCTGTAATTTTGGCCATGTTAAAGACGCTGCTCGACAGCCCAAACTTGCAGACAATCAAAATGTCCATGTCTGGGTACTTTCAGTGACTTTTCATATTACAGACATTCTGACTGGCTGAAAGTTGGCTGTTGTAGAAAAAGTAACCAATGACATTGCACATTTTAGCTTGCAGTTTCAGCAATGCGGTTCCCGTGCATATGAGGAAAGGTTTAACCAGCACAGCTGGTCCTGCTGCAGCTCTCCCTCAATTTTTATCAATGTATTTATGCCAATCTCAGCAATGGCCCAGAAATCCAGAAAGGTCAGAAATCCGCAAATCTGTGGAGAATTCTCATCATGCACTCGCACAAATCCAACCAGGGGAAATTTAACTTGCACACTCTCAATTTGTGCATTCTGGAGCTTTGCCTTGGATGGACAGCAAAAGACACAACAGCATGCAGAGTTTTTCTTTAGCTGAGAAACACATAATATACAATCACCCTGAAGAAAGGGGGGGGGGGGGGGGGGTATAAATAAATCCACATTTGATCCAGCCTCAAGTGACAGCTGGAGGACAGCACAGCACTTACTTTCTTACGTACTGATGAACAATCTGCAACTGACCGCAGATGAACAATGTGTGTCTGTGTCCATCGTTATAATTATTAACTGAGAAACCATGATGTTCCTAAACAGCAGAATTTAGTGACAGCGGAGGCCCTGCAAGCCCAAGTTTGCTGCTGTTCTATTTCATTCCTCCTGACCGACAGAGGGCGGTACTTAGCACCTGGATTACCCCATGTGCAGCGGTAAAGTCTTATACCAACAAAGTCACACCAGTGGGCGTGACCTGGATGTCGTCAGCCAACAGTATATGAGAGCACGTCACCCAGTATTCATTCCTTTTTCCATCTCCCGCATCAAGAGCAGAAGGTCAAAATTAATTTGGATCGCTCATCTTATCAGAGCCTTGCAACCTTCTTGGAGCTGCGCATATGCACCTTCCAGTGGCGGCAAGACAAGAAGTTCTTTTATCAGTTACACTGCAACTCTCCTTGAGCTATCCTGTTTACTACGAGTGAACGAGGTGATATGTAGTGGATAAGCTGTGGGTCTTGAGACCGGAAGATCCTCGGTTCAAATCCCAGCCTGACCAGAAAACCACTAAGAGCCCTTGGGCAAGGTCCTTAATCCCCTATTGCCCCCGGTGTGTTTGCGGGACAAGCTGGGACATGTACTGTCTGCTTATTGCGACTGTCTCCTGCTCAGTTAATACAGCAGCTGTATCCTGGACATACCGTGCTGACTTTGGCAGCTGTAATGCGAATGTTTCTGCTCCCTGCTACACCACCATTTGGGGTGTTAAAACTGTGACACTTGGGTGTGAGTCAGAGACACTGTGAGTGTTTTCTACTCATTGAACACCAATTTGGGGCTCTACCACTGTAACACCTGGGTGTGAGTCTGATGTAGTGCGAGTGCTTTCGACTCCCTGAACACCAATTTGGGGCTCCTACCATTGTGCCACCTTGGTGCGAGTCAGAGGTGCTGTGAGTGCTTTCCACTCGCTAGCGCCAAGTTAAGTGGCTGGTGGACAGAGTGAGTTTTCTGCTCCCCATTTAAACGCATTTTGCCAGAGTGTTTGACTGGGTTGCATCCTAAGCGTGCTTCACTTACTGCTGCACACACACACACCAATGGCAACACACACCAATTTGCTCAGATGCTCACTGTCAACACTGGCATCACTGAGTCCATCATGTCCTCCTCCATCACAATCTGGTATGCTGCTGCTACTGCTAACTACAGGAGCAGACTGCAGCGTATCATTCACACAGCAGAGAAAGTGATCGGCTGCAATCTGCCGTCCCTATAGGACCTGTACATCTCCAGGGCATGAGGCAAGCAAGGAAGATAATGGCCGATCCTTCTCACCCAGGGCACAAACGTTTTGTGACCCTCCCCTCTGGCAGACGGCTGAGGTTCATCAGGTTCATCAAGACACAAAAACAGCTTATTTCCTTCTGCAGCTGGACTTATAAATAATGCCAGAGACCCCATTCAACCTGCCTCCCCCCCATTCCCACTAAGTACAGATTGATCATGCCAGCACTGAAAGGTACTGTACATCTGCATGCCTTTGCACAGCCCCATTCCACTGTGTTATATTTAACTGACAGTGAACACAGTTTTGCCTATTTGACTCGCATACTTCTTTCAGAAGTATCTTTTTTCCTTTTCCATTTATTATTGGTGTTTATGCACCAATGACACCAGATCAAATTCCTTGTGTGTGTGGCATGTCGGTGTGCAGGGTGCCTTTAAGGTGAATAGTGGGTGGCACCAACACAACCCTGAAAGCTTGGAGTGTGCTCATACACACACCACCTAGAGTGGGATTCGTGGTGGCGGCATGCTGTGCGCTCCTGCGCGACTCCGTTTGAGCAAGTTCTACACCCAATGCTGTGTGTTTTAGTTGTTTCTTCCAGGTCTGTCTTGTGCTCTTCCTTAGCTTTCATGCTTGTCTCGGCTCCAGGGCAGCAGTCTGGCCTGTGTGTGCGTCTCCTTCCTGTTTGTTTGGCGTGTGTGTTGACGGGCACACGCCATACAATACACTGAATTTGATTTGATCTTCTCCCCATTCTTTTATAGATTACTTAGTGTACTGCAGTTTTATTTCAGAAGATATGGAAACAGGCTCAGTGACTGAAAGCATCTTGGTCTGTTACGAGCTCACAGAGCTGGCAACTTGCTTCAGGCAAATTGTTTGCTGTTGTGACGCTCTTCTGAACTTTACACGGTTGTATACATTTCTTTTATTTCTGTTTAGCACTCTTCTGGTTGTTAAGTGCATCTATTCTGAATCTTATTTAACTACAGTCCTGTTGTGAATCGCTGGCGGTTAGCATTCGCTAGTGGTTAGCTTTCGGTAGCTAGGTCGACCCCCCCGTTACTTTTATAGATGTTTCGGGTTTTTTTACCCGTTTAATACTTCTGTTAGTTTTTCAGTGTAACTGCTATGAATTTTAGGTCATTATTTTACTCTGGATAAATCTTAGGGGCGGCTACCATTTTCACTAGCAGTTAGCTTGCGTTAGCTAGTTCGACACCCCCTCCCCCATTTCTTTAATACTTCTGTTAGTTTTTTAGTGTAACTGTTGTGAATTTTAGCTTAGTACTTTACTCTTGTGTTAATCTTAGGAGTGGTTTACTTGTAGGAGTATTTTTTTTTACTGTTCCTACAAGTCTAATATTTCTGCTGTTTTTTCAGTGTAACTGCTGTGAATTTTAATTCATTACACCCTCTGTAAATCCTGCGTGATGTTGGAAGATAGGGTGGCGAGAGCCACGTCTGTAAGTTAGAGCAGCTTCTTAGCTCAGTGGAGTTAGATGTTAAGGGCACTCCACATGAGGTTAGTGCTGGGCTGCCTAGCAAGCCCATTAGCATCAGCCTAGAAATGCTGGCTGTGGAGGACGGTTTTTGGACTGTGGCTAGGCGGAGGAAGCCCCGTTGGGCTTAGTACCCGGTTGTGGTACCCCGATCACACTCGCCACTGTGAACCGTGAATCGGTTCTCCCCCTTGGATTTGCCTGATGTGAATTTTCTGAGCCCACAAGTGACTTCCACTCCTGTCTCCAGGCTGAAATGCCGGACTTGAGTGATAGGGGATTCTATCACCCGCAAAGTCAGGTTAGAAGAATAAGTATTAGAAGAAGAAGAATTATTCTTCTTCTCTACAAGAGTCAAGACAGAAGTCAGACCATCAGAGCAAGAATTTTAGCTGAGGAAGCTTCTGCGATTTGAAGCGAAACGTCGTCGGGTAAAGCAACCCAGTCCAGTCGAAGATTCAAGCTTCTCTACTATGGAAACCACCTGGACAACTGTGAGCCTACACAGAAACTTTTTGACGTTGAATTAAATTGACTTTTGATTATTAAGAAAAGTTTCACTGCATTTAAGCTAATTTATGTAACTAATATTTATTGGATCTTAAAATGTATTTGATAAATTATGAGTCGTATTTACATTGTATTTGAGTATATTTATAATGCTATTTTGCTGATTGTGTGTACACAGGATAGACTTGAACATTAGAAATACTAGTATTATTTGATTTTGACTAATTTGGAGAATGTCTGACAGACATGGGTCCTGTTTTAAGCAGGCCACGATTTTTGATGGTGAGCCAAAGAAGGAGCAGGCCACGAGCCTCAAGACTGCACTTTTCAAGTGTGAAGATAGAGCCACTCCTGCCAGTCTGGTAGGGGGCTCCTTGCAGCCCACAAATTCGTTCCACACACTCTATGAGTATTGAGCCCACTGCTCCACCTCACATCATTTGCCCTACAGACTTTTGCACTGAACTCCTCTGGATATTTTTTTTCCCTGCTCACTACAATCCCAGAGTGGGTTTGATGAACTTGGAGTGGGTGGGAAAATTTATTCTGTTGGGACTTTATCTCTTTATATGGATTTTGTTGTTGTTGTTATCCACCATTTCTGAATTACAGTTACAGATCTGTCAAGAATTTAATTATTTCTGTTGTGCGTGCTTGTGAATGGCCATTCGAATTTAAGTGTTGTTATATGTTCTGTTTGTCTTCTTGTTTGTTGTCTTTGCATTTAAAAGAAAAATATATGGTACCAACCAAGCTAAACTTCCAGTCTCTGTCAACTCTCTCCCAGAGTCGTTCATAGATCTTCTGGTCCACTAGCCCATATACAAATATAGACACATATACAGCTTGCATATATCATACATATGTGCTACATATAGGTTTTCCAAAGTACTCAATATGCTCAGAATGACCAGTACATGTTTAGGAAGGTCACAGAAGAGTGTAAAATTCTAATTTTGATATTTTAAGAAAAAACATTAGGTCAAACGACCTACATACAGTCCAGAATCACCACATATTTAGTATCTTAAACTTTGTTGTGGATGTTCCCTGATAATCTTTAAAACATTTAAGGCCTCTAGATACTGCTGTCTGCCAAAGATACAAGGTTTGTTTTCTATTTTCCACTTTAAATGCATATTCCTTTGATAACAGTAAGACCGAAAATAAAAATTTCCTATTTGGAAAATGTTCATTTTCTTTTGATGCACAGTAATATGTTGACTCACTTATTTTAGCCATTTCCTTTTCAAATATCAAAATAGAAATTTTACACTTTTCTTTGACCTTTTTCAACATGTTCAACACCTTGGAAAATCTCTAGCTGCTGCTGTTTAGAAAATACATCTGCACTTGAAGTAACACTTGGGATTAAAAAAAAGGGCGTGGGCATTTTGGGCTGTTAGTCCAGGACAGAGATTTTGGCACATATCTCAAGTTGTTCTTTGGGGTCATATTAGTCTGGAACAGGTGCGTTAACCTCTCCTAAATGATGTGCACACATCTCAGCTAGGTCCTCTACTAAGTCCATCACCAATCACAGTGAGCCACCCGACAACCCAACCCAAGTTACCACCTGCCACATCGACACACTCAGAATTATCACAATAACAGACTACAGCCCACACAACATGTAGAAACTGAATATAAGAAACTGGCCCTGATGTTTAGTTTCTTCCAATTTTTCCTGGAAGTATGTTATTTTGCTGACAAAGAGCCACCTTTAGGGTTTTATGATCTGACTTCACAATAACACCAGTTTAAGAAGTAATGCCAAGCTCTGATGGAAGTGAATAAAAGGTTTTAGCACTATATTTTATTTTTAACCAAATTGTTGTGGTACTGCCAGGTTTTTATTTTATATACGTGTACGGAAGAAAGTTGTATTCACTTTAATAAAAAAAGAGAAAATGTCTTTGTCAGATTTTTTTAATTATTATTTTGTTAATGGAGATGATCATTTCAGAGAGGGAAGTGATTGAACATGTATTCCTTCAATGCCATCGTTGTCCTGCTCCCACTGGAACGGCTCTGCATCCAGACCTGTGATCCAGGCTGAGGAGACATGCCATCAAAGTGACCAGCGTTCTCCAACCAGTAGCCCCCTCCACCTTGACTTCAAAATCCCTAAAGTGTTTTCTGCTGTCACACAGAGTGAGCTGAGGTTCACATGAACAGATTTCTCCTCTGGGCTCAGATGTGGAGAATTTATGAAGCCTTTCAGCAACCAGTCAAGTGGATCTCCAGGTCACCAATGATTTGTAGTCGTACGTCTTCTCCCTCAGTGTTTTTCACACACTAAAACAGAAAATGGTTATGTATTTTAAAATTCTGATGCTTAATGAGTCATTATATCCTTAAGAATAAATCAGGGAGAAAAAGCACAAGGTGTAGTGGATGTGACTTTTTTTCTCTCTTAAAGGTCTGAAAGGTACCTTTGGCAGTTGTTGAGCTCTCAAAAAGGTCTGAATGGCACAAAACATTGGAATCTTGGGTTTTTCCAGGCATTTTACAACTGATGTTCCAAAAGCTAAAAGCAAACAACTTGTTTTAGTTGAGTAAAGTAGGAAATGTAAAAAGACCTCACAAGGTTTGTTTCATTTATTCATGAAACTGCTTTATTGTCATATTTTTAAAAAGTTCATTGTTTAAAATAAGTTTTGTGAGATTTCATAGTGGGCTCTACCTAAAAGCCACAGGAAAAACTTAGCAGAAGTCATAAAAGTGTTAGATGTGATGTTATTGATTGTGGGTCAATGAAAACGACAGACGTTCAGAAATAACCTACCTGCATGTGTCTGTGTGTCCTGTCAGTTAGTCCCATTATTTGAGAGACATGATGCTTTTCCTCGAAGCTCCGTCTGATCTCCAAGGCTTCATTTTCATTTGGCTCATAAATCAGCTGTTTAATCCGTCGGTGTTTACATTACGGCTTTACTAACCATGCTCCGTGCTACATCACGTAAAAACACATTCCGCCGCGCTCGTTTCTTTCTGAACAAGTCCTGAAGAAGAAGCGTGTTCCTCTGATGCTGCAGTTTCAAAAGAAACGCGCAAAGAATAACAGTAATCTTGATTACTCCAGAAAACCAATCCATTGTTTACACGGGGGGCTTCCGGGTACAACCCATTTGCGTATGTCACCAGCGGCAGATGTCACAACGCAAAGCATTATGGGATTGCTCTACTGACTGAATCGGATCGTAATCTCGTTGCAAGAAAACACGCACAGCAAGTGGATTACTTTAGGACACGTTCATGTAAACAGGACAATCTGATCCACCAATTGGATAGAATTCAATCAGATCAGAACTAAAGTGTCCATGTAAACATAGCTACTGTCTTCACTGTGAACTGTGGCTTGAATTCAGAGTTTGGGGGTCGTCTCACAAACTGTCTGTGACCCTTGGACCCAAAAAGAACAGTTTTACTCTCATCAGTCCACAAAATATTCCTCCATTTCTCTTTAGGCCAGTTGATGTGTTCTTTGGCAAATTGTAACCTCTTCTGCACGTCTTTTATTTAACAGAGGGACTTGCAAATAAATTAGCTTCTCACAGGTGTCTTCTGTCACAGCACTTACAGGTAACTCCAGACTGTCTTTGATCATCCTAGAGCTGATCAATGGGTGAGCCTTTGCCATTCTGGTTATTCTTCTATCCATTTTGATGGCTGTTTTCCATTTTCTTCCACGCGTCTCTGGTTTTTTTTGTCCATTTTAAAGCATTGGAGATCATTGTAGATGAACAGCCTATAATTTTTTGCACCTGCGTATACGTTTCCCCTCTCCAATCAACTTTTTAATCAAACTATGCTGTTCTTTGAACAATGTCTTGAACGTCCCATTTTCCTCAGGCTTTCAAAGAGAAAAGCATGTTCAACAGGTGCTGGCTTCATCCTTCAATAGGGGGCACCTGATTCACACCTGTTTGATCCACAAAACTGATGAACTCACTGACTGAATGCCACACTACTATTATTGTGAACACCCCCTTTTCTACTTTTTTTTACTATTAGCCCAATTTCATAGCCTTAAGAGTGTGCATATCATGAATGCTTGGTCTTGTTGGATTTGTGAGAATCTACTGAATCTACTGGTACCTTGTTTCCCATGTAAATAAGAAATATACTCAAAACCTGGATTAATCTTTTTAGTCACACAGCACTACTATTATTCTGAACACTACTGTATCACTACAGCGATGCATCAACTCCTCAACAAAGGCTGAATTTGAAGCTAGACTGCCTGATGTCTTAGTTTAACATTTGGCAAATACCAAATCAGTAGACAGTCTTGTGGATAGTTTAAACTCAGTGCTCAAAACTACACTCGACATGATTGCGCCACCTGTGTTAAAACTGGGCTCCACCAAAACACAGTCACCTTGGTTCAATGATTACCTGCGTGGTCTCAAGCATAAGGATAGAGGTCTAGAACGGAAATGGCGAAGTTCAAAATTAGAAGTATTCCACCTTGCGTGGCATGATGCTATCTTAGACTATAAGAATGCATTCCTGGCTACAAAGCGGACCTATTATTCTGATTTGATCAACAAAAACAAGCATAGCTCAAAGTTCTTGTTCGACACGGTGACAACACTTATTCATGGACAACCACCTGTAAGTCGCTCTCCTTTTACAGCACAAGATTTCCTGGATGACTTTGAGAAGAAAATAGAAGACATCAGGTTAAACATATACCAGCATGCCTTTACCCAGCCATTACACCCTACTATTGAGGTGGGCGCCACTACTGAGGTATTACCTAGATTTAAAGAATTTGATACTATCTCACTAGGCATGCTGACTGATGGGGAATTTCCAAGATATTATCAATTATTACTGTCTTTGCTTTGATTACTGTCTTTGACTACTGTCTTTGATTTTGTCTTTGATCCTGTTCTTCATATACACATATATACAGTGAGGAAAATAAGTATTTGAACACCCTGCAATTTTGCAAGTTCTCCCATTTAGAAATCACGGTGGGGTCCGAAATTTTCATCTTAGGTGCATGTCCACTGTGAGACACATAATCTAAAAAAATTAAAAAAAATTAAAAATCTGGAAATCACAATGTATGATTTTTTTTATTAATTTATTTGTATGTTACTGCTACAAATAAGTATTTGAACACCTGTGAAAATCAGCGTTAATATTTGGTACAGTAGCTTTTGTTTGCAATTACAGAGGTCAAACATTTCCTGTAGTTTTTCACCAGGTTTGCACACACTGCAGCAGGGATTTTGGTCCACTCCTCCATACAGATCTTCTCTAGATCTTTCAGGTTTGGAGTTTCAGCTCCCTCCAAAGATTTTCTATTGAGTTCAGGTCTGGAGACTGGCCAGGCCACTCCAGGACCTTGAAATGCTTCTTACGGAGCCCCTCCTTAGTTGCCCTGGCTGTGTGTTTGGGGTCACTGTCATGCTGGAAGACCCAGCCATGACCCATCTTCAATGCTCTTACTGAGGGAAGGAGGTTGTTTGCCAAAATCTCACAATACATGACCCCATCCATCCTCCCTTCAATACGGTGCAGTCGTCCTGTCCCCTTTGCAGAAGAGCACCCCCAGAGTATGATGTTTCCACCCCCATGCTTCACGGTTGGGATGGTTTTCTTGGGGTTGTTCTCATCCTCTAAACATGGTAAGTGGAGTTGATTCCAAAAAGCTCTATTCTGGTCTCATCTGACCACATGACCTTCTCCCATGCCTCCTCTGGATCATCCAGATGGTCAATGGTGAACTTCAAACAGGCCTGTATATGTGCTGGCTTGAGCAGGGGGACCTTGCTGCCCTGCAGGATTTTAAACCATGACAGCATCATATGTTACTAATGTAATCTTTGTGACTGTGGTCCCAGCTCTCTTCAGGTCATTGACCAGGTCCTCCTGTGTAGTTCTGAACTTTCTCAGAATAATCCTTACCCCACAAAGTGAGATCTTGCATGGAATCCCAGACCGAGGGAGATTGACAGTCATCTTGTGTTTCTTCCACTTTCTAATAAATAATCATAACAGTTGTTGTCTTCTACCAAGCTGCTTGCCTGTTGTCCTGTAGTCCATCCCAGCCTTGTGCAGGTCTACAGTTTTGTCCCTGGTGTCCTTAGACAGCTCTTTGGTCTTGGATATGGTGGACAGGTTGGAGTGTGATTGATTGCGTGTGTGAACAGGTGCAATTAATACAGGTAAAGAGTGCAGAATAAGAGGGCTTCTTAAAGTAGACCTGCATTGAAATAAATGTGGTCAGATTTCAGAAAGAAATAGCTGGTATGTATTTATAAGACCCTTGTGAATGCAGTAAAGTAAATCTGTAAGCCCAAATTTGTAATTCAGCAGAGAAATCTTCGTTTAAAAATGACAAATTTGCAGCTAAAATTTAGCCCTCTGTGAAAACAGTTTGTACAGCCGTATCATTTCCATGATGTCAGGGACAAGACAATGCGCTCCCGCCTTCAGTCCGATCCCGCACTGAAATTGATTTTATCTGTTAGTAATGTTACTTATACACGTCCTGGTTTCAACATCCAAAAGTAAGCTGCAATGAATGTGAGATACAGATCTGTGTGCTCAGATCAGCAACGACATCGACAGCGGGCGCCGTTCTTCCTCTCCCGCTCTCTGCCTCCGCTACGCTCGCTGTTTTAATGCGAAGCGGCCGGTACACCTGTTCCTGCAAGGACAGACTTCTTGCGGCAAAATCCACAGCACCGCACGTCTCGGCAATTGGAGCTCCAGAGCTCCATGGACGCTGAGAGAGGTTTATATATTTTTAATGACTGGGATTCTTTGCGGGTCTCGCCTCCATATCCCGTGACGGTACCGGAGGTGAAAGACAGTAGATTTTCATTGCGACACCACTCAATCAAATGGGCGTATGAAAAAGTCCCCCAAAATAATTTTCAAGCACAAATAAAAGAAATGTGTACTCACCAAACGTGCCGCAAGACAATATGAAGTTTTAAAAAAAGTAGATCCTTCCATATAAGACAAGAAAAAGGTGCAGATACAAACTGATATAAATCCACAAATTACAACTGGCGCAATGCATGCTGGGAGAAGGTCTTGTCCATGATGTCTTGGCAGCGTCCATGATGAGAGGAACAATTTGCGGAGGGCTAAATGTTAGCTGTAAATTTGTCATTTTCAAATGAAGATTTCTCTGTTGAATGACAGATCTGGGCTTGCAGATTTACTTTACTACATTCAGAAGGATCTCATGTGTAAATGTAAGTCATTTTTTGTTCAAAAAATCTGACTGCATTTTTTTTCAATGCAGGTCTCCTTTAAAGAAAAATTAACAGGTCTGTGAGAGACAGAATTCTTGCTGGTTGGTAGGCGTTCAAATACTGATTTGCAGCAGTAACATACAAATAAATTATTTAAAAAATCATACATTGTGATTTCCGGATTATTTTTTTTTTTTAGATTATGTCTCTCACAGTGGACATGCACCGAAGATGAAAATTTCAGACCCCTCCATGATTTCTAAGTGGGAGAACTTGCAAAATCACAGGGTGTTCAAATACTTATTTTCCTCACTGTGTGTGTGTGTGTGTGTGTGTGTGTGTGTGTGTGTGTGTGTATATATATATATATATATACACACACATATATATATATATATATATATATATATATACACACACATATATATATATATATATATACACACACACACACACACACACACACACACACACGAGTGATTTCACTTAATATTACTCTCTTAGTTAATCACTAAATTACTAAAGTAAGTATTCACTGAACTGTTAAAGTAATCATTAAACTGACTTCCGGTCGGGACTCGATGATAGCGGCAGCGTAAAAACATTGCTCCCCGACTTTTAAGTTGGGTGAAGCCCTGAGTGAGAGAGCACACAGAGCACTCGGACCACGTCCCCCTACAGGTGCCCCTCCACGCTCGATTATTGTGAAGCTGTCAAGTTACAAATGTAAAGAGGAAATTATAAAGAAGGCGTGGGGAATGAGAGGCTTCATGTTTGAGGAGCAACGGGTGTACGTGGATCATGATTATGCACCCGAAGTCATGAAAAGGAGAAAGGAATACGCTGAAGCAAAGCGAGTGCTGAGAGAGAAAAAAATCAGATTCCAGACGCCCTTTCCCGCGAAGCTTCGCGTTTTCTATGAAGATGAAACTCGCTTGTATACCACGGCAGCAGAGGCAACTAAGGATATGGTGGCGAGAGGTTTCCAGATCCGGATCATCAGACCTGTAGGTGACCCCCTGGAGAGGCTGTCTCGTCTGATGTGGCGCTCTGTTCAAGGAGGGGACAGACCGGACCAGACAGCATCTTTGGGATATAAGGAGAAACTGCAAGCCTTCAACTACAGAAGAGCGGGGGAAGAGGACCAGTAAGCCACTGGACCAATAGGACCTTCTCTCATCAAGACAACAGTGTGGTGTTATGGAAATTATGTTGAAAATGACTGTGTATTCGTTTACAACAGAGAGGGAGCCTTCCTCTATTTAGTTAATTTATCAGTCGGGGAGTTTATGTTTATTTCAAAGTGGACAAAAAGTGGGAGGAATGAACAGGGCCAAATATGGTCACAAGGGCCCCCTACCCTACGGGGTTAGGGGTTATCCCTCAGAGCTGGTACTTTGCTCTACAAAGGTCTCCATTTGGACCTCATGTTTGGAAGTCCTGAGTATATTTAGTTCAAAGTTGTTCTTCTGTATTCATTACTGTTCCAAATGTTTGTTTTATGTAGCACACAGGGTGAAAGGAATAACAATATTTACATTATGTAACATAGAATGGCATCACAGAGTACTCATATAAAAGTAGCCTCATACAATGTTAATGGTCTCCTCAGTCCAATCAAGAGGGGCAAGGTGTTGAGCAAGATGAAAAAAGAGGGTGTGGAAGTGCTATACTTACAGGAGACCCATATGACTGATAAAGAACATGAAAAACTCAAGAGAAATGGATATAATCAGGAATTTTCATCTTCATATCAGTCAGGGCATAGAAGAGGGGTTTGTATATTAATATCCAATAGAATAAGTTTCGAAATGCTTAAAACTATAAAGGATAAGGAAGGTCGATATGTAATAGTTATAGGTAGACTAGAGGGAGTTCTGGTTACATTGCTCAATATCTATGCCCCCCAGGCTCGAACTGGAGTTTCTTCAAACTCCTCTTTGAGCTGGTGATAACTGAGAGTGAAGGAGTGTTAATAGGGGGAGGTGATCTAAATCAGCGTCTTAATTCGAATTTAGATTCGACAGGGAAAACCCAACAAAAGACCACTACTGGTAAAAGAATTTTTAAATTATTGTCAGAACATGGGATTTTAGATATATGGCGGGACCTAAATCTACTCAAAAAAGATTACACCTATTATTCAGCTCCTCATGCTCTGTATTCACGAATCGATTATTTTTTAATTAACTCAAAAGATCGTTATAGAGTAAAAGAATGTTATATGGGGGTCATGGACCTATCGGATCATTGCCCAATATTTTTAAAAATATTCACAGGGACTGAAAAGAAAACAACAGTATGGAGACTAAATTCAAGTTTGCTCAATGGTCAGATGAAAGCGGAAATTGAGAGGAATATTTGCGAATATGTTAAAGAAAACGATAACGGTGAAGTGTCTCCACCTATACTATGGGACGCATGCAAGGCGGTATTGAGGGGAAAGCTGACAGCAAAATCTGCTCACATAAAAAGAATGAGACAAGCTGAACTAAAACAATTACAAGCAGATTTGGAAAAAAAGGAAAGAGAGCATAAAAACAAAGTTGATGATAAAACTAATGAAGAATTAAAGATAATACGGGCAAAAATTAATGACATTTTCTCTCAAGAAATCCAGAAAAAAATGATTTACACAAAGCAAAGATATTATGAGGCGGGGAGTAAATCTACAAAATTACTTTCGTATAAACTTAAAAAGCAACAGACATTAAGACAAATTTCTAAGATGAAAGACCCTAAAACAAAGCAAATGGTATACAAAACAGAGGATATACATAGATGTTTTGAAGATTATTATGCCAAGTTGTATGCACAAACAGAAAATAATAATGAATCTCAAATAGACACATACTTAGACAAGTTACATTTGCCACAAATAACAGAGGAGCAGAATAAGAAATTAATTGCTCTAATAACGGTGGAAGAAATCAATTCAGCCATATCTGACACCAGTCCTGGTGCAGATGGTTATGGCTCCGAATGGTATAAAGTATATAGGAAAACTTTAATCCCTTTATTACAAAAAAACTTTCAATTGGATTTTACAGGGTGGGACAATTCCAGATTCTTGGAGGGAAGCAATTATTTCCGTTATTGCAAAAGAGGGTAAGGACGTAACAAATTGCTCTAGCTACCGACCTATTAGTGTACTTAATGTGGATTATAGAATTTTTACAGCAATTTTAGCTCGAAGAATGGAGGACATATTACCAGATATTATCAGTTTAGAACAGACTGGATTTATAAAGAAAAGGCAAACACATGACAATATTCGCCGTACATTACTTATTATGCAACACATCAAAGAAAGAAACCTGGAGGCCGCCATACTGGGAATGGATGCAGAAAAAGCATTTGACTCCGTTAAGTGGGAATTTTTATTTAGAGTAATGAAAAAATGTAATTTTCATGATGGTTATATTGAGACTGTTCGATCTCTGTATGTGGACCCAATAGCAAGGATCAAAGTCAATGGTAGTCTGTCAAAGGTAATCAAATTAGAGAGGGGTTGTCGTCAAGGCTGCTCAGTCAGTCCGTTATTATTTGATATTTTTTTGGAACCGCTAAGCCAGAGGATAAAACAGTGTGTCAATATCAAGGGAATAACCGTATCAGGAATAGAGCAGAAATTAGCGTTGTTCGCAGATGATGTCTTGATCTATCTGGAGAACCCAAGCTCATCACTACCAGTCCTGATGTCATTCTTGGCAGAGTTTGGAAAACTGTCAGGATATAAAATTAATGTGCAGAAAACTCAAGCTTTATCATATAATTATATACCAAACCAATTTATAAAACAAAATGATCCAATTAATTGGGAGCAGCAATCAATGAAGTACTTGGGCATTCACCTTACAAAAGATCTTGGACATTTGAAAATCTCAAATTATGATAAGGTGATGTCTAACATCAAAGCCAACTTTTCAAAATGGAACTTAATCCCTTTCTTAGGCCTGGTGTCAAGAGTTGAGGTGATTAAGATGAATATTTTGCCACGGTTGTTATATATATTTCAAAATCTTCCTATTGAATTAACTGAGAGGGACTTTAAAGAATGGGACAAATTAATATCTAGATACATATGGCACGGGGCAAGACCACGCATTAAATATAGAACTTTACAGTTGCCAAAAAAACATGGAGGTCTAGCTTTACCATGCCTCAAGAGCTACTATCAAGCTGCTCAGTTGAAGGTGTTGATGGGTTTGTGTGATCCAGAATATGTAGCGAAATGGAAAGATATTGAGGGGAAAATGGAGCCACCAGTACAAGCCCTGTTGTGTGATTTGCAATTACAGGTAAACTGGAGACAAAATGTGAACCCTTTGCTGCAGGTTTCTCTGGGAATCTGGTCTGAAATTTTGAAAAAGTATAATTTAGTTGAAAAATGCAGGCTTTTGAGATGGATCGCATATGATACTGATTTTGTACCAAATGCATTGGACAGCACATTTAAATTGTGGGGAAATGGTCCAAGAATGCACTGGGAGATAATCAAAAGAGATGATGTAATGAGTTTTCAACAAGTAAGAGATGTCTTTCATCTTGGAAATCAGGATTTCCATAGGTACCTGCAGCTAAGGCATTATTTAAAGCAAGAAATGAAAAATAAGGATATGAATATTACTCGGTCAAATATACTCAAACTTATCCTAGATGCTTATAAATCAGAGTTAAGTTACAAAGTTATTTCAAAATTATATACAGCTTTAGAGGAGTTAAAGGGGGATGCCACAGGATATGTCAAAGAAAGGTGGGAGAGGGAAGCAAACATTTTAATTTCAGAGGGGGACTGGGATCAAATACTCCGGGATCAATGGAAAACAACAAGCTCTCTATTCTGGAGAGAATATGGCTGGAAAAATGTAATAAGGTTTTTCTTAACACCTGCAAAAGCAGGTGAAAGAAAATATGTAGACACAAAATGTTGGAGATCATGTGGGGAAGACAAAGCGGATCATTTTCACATCTTTTGGGGTTGCCCTTTAATGACTCAGTATTGGTCTGAAATCAAAAACATTATAGAGGAAGTAGTACGGGTCAGAATCCCGTTAAGTTTTGAAATGTTATATTTGACTAATATAGAAATGTTACATTTAAGAAGAAAAGATGACTATAAAATTATGAGAATCATGCGTTTAGCTAGTAAAAAAGCAATCACCAAAAGATGGCGAACAGATCGGATCCCAAAGGTGGAGGAATGGGTTGATGTCATGTTAAATATATACACTATGGAAAAAGTAACAGCATCTGTTAGATTGGAAGTTGACAAATTCAATAATGTATGGAAAGGATGGCTACAATACATTAGACAATATAGATCTGACTTTATATAGGGAGGGGGGTACAAAAATGTGTAAATGCTGTAGGTGAATCTGCTTTCTATGTTTTCAACATATTTCAATGGACTTTCACAAAGTGGACTTATGAATAAGATTATTTCTTTACACCCGGGTTCAATGCTACAGTTCTCGTTAAAAAAAAAAAAAAAAGTAAGTTTTCACAAATGTTAATTATTTTGTGGGATGCTACCAAGTTCAATCGGTGCAAATGTTTATGTGTAAAACTGTATCCTTTTGAAAACTAAAATAAAGTATAAATTAAAAAAAAAAGAAAAAAAAAGTAATCATTAAACTGCTCTCACGGGAAGATGAACTTTTGCTCACATGGAAAGTGTGAGAGTGTAGACCATGTTTTTGCTAAGCACAGATGTACATTTTAATTAACAGTCCAGCCTTGAGCAGAGAGCGATGTGACCTGCACACCAGCTCAGGGTTGAATGCTGTTTTCTTCATGTTATGAGAAGACCCATGAGACTGGAGGCTTAAAGCCATAACAATTTTCATATCGATGTGAGAACAGACTTCGAGTCGCCACTTTGTTTTAAATGGACTGCATTTATATAGCACTTTTACATCTGCATCAGACGCTCAAAGCTCAGGGTGCTGCCATACAAGGCGCTCACTACACACCGGGAGCAATAGGGGATTAAAGACCTTGCCCAAGGGCCCTTAGTGATTTTCCAGTCAGGCGGGGATTTCAGATGACCCTACTAGATCTGTTGTGACCTTGTGCGTGAATGGAGTTGATACTGAATTTTTGTGTGACTCTGGAGCATGTGTGACTGCCTGCAGGGATCGTGGGTTGGGTCTCAGGAATAGGGGTTGCTATTTGGATGTGAGAACTGCCAGTGGAGGGGTTGTACGTGTGCCATTGTCACAAAATGATACAATTTTTTCCCTAAGGGGGGTAAAACCTGCAAAGTGTCAGTTCTCATCCATCCATCCTGTCCCTCTAATCTCCTGGGACGTGATGTCATGACAGCACTGGGACTCAGCATCATTGCAACCCCAATAGGCCGAATGATTATTAAAAGGCAGGACAAATTAATGGCAGGAGACCTTTATGTGACAGAAACCCTAGGGTTCCCGCGCTATTGTTTGTCCTTTGACATATCCCCAGAGCCTCCACATTGCGTCCCAGAAACATTATTGAGACAAGCCAAGGTACTTCCACATCCCAATTTTACTGAGTTTATGCCAAATGACGGCCTGCATGTAACCATGCACTAAAACTGTCTCCTGGATTCGAGGCAATTACTGGTTACATCTCTTTCTGCGTTGACTCAACCATTCCGCAAAAGATTATTAAGAAATACCCGAACAATAAATTGTATGTCACACGGGAAATACGGGAATGTATTAATAGGAAGAAAGCTGCTTTTAAATAAAGGGACATTGCAGGGGTTAGGGTCGCACAGAAAGACCTGAACCAGAAGATGAGAGATGCTCGACTGCAGCATAAGGAGCGCGCAGAACAGGACCTTTCCAGAGCAAACAACAACAGACTGTGGGATTCTATTTGGGGCATGACAAACATGGACACAAAAAGGAAACCTGTCACTGACAATAATGAATTTGCAAAAGCCAATGAGCTAAATGATTTTTATTTGCGTTTTGATAACCAGGAAGAGTGCAAGGAAATTTTAAAGAGATTAGGTGTAATTTGCATGAGGACAGAATTTTAATTGACCCACAATCAGTTACTCAAGTTTTAAATCGATGTATACTAATAAAGTGACAGGGCCAGACAATATGTCTGCTTTTCTTTTAAAAACATTTGCAGAGGATCTCACTCCAGCTTGGCATCAACTCTTCCAGCTCTCTGTTGATACTTATTCGGTACCTGAGCTTTGGAAAAGATCAGCAGTTATTCCAGTCCCCAAGAAATCACACCCCCAAGTCAACAATCATTTTCGGCGGGTGGCCCGAACCTCTAATGAAAGCACTGGAGAAACTGTTAATTCAGGAGCTTACTGCAGAGGTGGAGCCACACCTGGATCAGTATCAGTTTGTGTACAAAAGGAAGTGGAGTCTGAGTGATGCCATTTTAACTATAATGAACTTGGTTTTAAAGCATCTTGAGAGTTCCTCTGCATATGCAAATTAGTTTTTATTGATTTTAGTTCTGGTTTTAACTGTATCCGGTCACATATCCTTCTTCAAAAATGATTCAGCTGAATGTAAACCCTTTTTTAATTAAGTGGTATCACTCTTTTCTGACAAACAGGTCACAGCAGGTGAAGGTCAATTCTGTCTGCTCTGATATTGCATTAAGCAGAACTGGAGTCCCTCAGGGCTGTGTTAGTTCACCTTTTTTATTTACACTGTATACCAATGACTGCATCAGCTATCAGCCAAACCAGTATGTTGTTAAATTTTCAGATGACACTGTCATAGTCAGTCTGCTGAACACTAGTACTAATTCAAGTTGTCACAAATCTGGAGTGGACAGGTTTGTGAACTGGTGTGACGTCCATCAATTGTAGATTAATACTAATAAAACAGTGGAGATGTTGGTGGACCCTCGGGCTGTTGGAGACCGTAGTGTGGTCACCATACATGGATGTAACATTGAACAGGTGGATTCATATAAATATTTGGGGGTTTAATCGATAACAACTTAAGTTGGCACACACAAGTGTCAAGCATTTGTGCCTGAATCCACCAGCGTTTGCACTTTCTTCATCAACTCCGACTGTTTGGTGTATGCAGGAATATTATGTTGATTTTCTACAGAGCAACAATTGAGTCCATGTTACGGTGTGGTATTACTAGCTGGTTTTGAAATTTAATGGTTAAATCAAAAACTCAAATATTAAATCTGATTAAGATAGCTGGCAAAATCATGGGTATGGTGGAACCAGTAACTCCCCAAGAGCTGTTTGAACAGGCAGTTCTCAGATGTGCAGACAATATTTTAACAGATGCTTCTCATGTACTGCACTCTGAATATATTTTACGGAACTCAGGAAGGAGGTACAGGGTTCCTCTTTGTAAATATAATCGCTAAACATTCATTTATTCCATTATCAGTGAAGCTCATAAATCAGCAGATAGTTCAGGGAAGATAGCATGAGGTTATGTATTGCGCAATTTGCACAGAGATGTTAATAATGTTGTGTATTTATATTTTAACCTTTGACTTACAATGTTGTTGTTTTGATGTATGGGTGCTACGTACCAGATGTGTTGTTGTGTAGCAGACCCTGTCCAAGGCAAATTTCTCCTTAGGGAGACAAAGACACTTTGACTTTGACTATGCAGATGATACTCAAGTTATACATGCCGATAACTGCTGGTAATCTGGTTCACATAAAATCCTTAGAAGATTGCCTTGCATCAGTGAGAAGTTGGATATTTAGAAACTTCCTACTTTTAAACTCTGGTAAGACTGAAATGATGGTTCTTGGTCCAGTGAGACATCGGCATCAATTTGACCAGCTAACACTTAGCCTAGGCTCGTGTGTCATACATCACACTGACAAAGTGAGGAACCTTGGGGTAATTTTTGATGCTACTGTTATATGGCTGGGGGGGGCCTGGCTGCCGGTTTGTTTCTGTTTTTTGGTTTTCCTCCCAGGTGGCGTGCATTTGGGACTGAGTGGCTGTGTTGCTGAGGCTGTCAGGACCTCACCCTGATCACCTGCGACTCGTCAGGACTCACAGCTGTGGTGCATCTGGATGGAGTGGAACATGTTGGCATTTAAGACTGGAGTGCACAGTGTGTATTTGCCAGAGACTCGACCTTGTGACCAGACGGGTGAGATCGTCGTCTTGGGAGCCATCTCATCAACAGCGGATGCTGAGAACATCCAGGTTTGATGCACAGTCTGTGAAAGAGGAGGGGGTGAGGTCTCACGCTCGTCAGCACACTTCCTGAGGTACGTTAGATTTTGTGACTAACAGTTATACAGTCAGTAAATGTGGTGTCCCTCACACCTTATTGTATTGAGCTGTTTGTTAGTCATGTATCAGCTTCCACTGCGGTGGAGTTTTGTGAACTGATTGTTCCATGCCTGCAGGTTGGGAAGCTGATCAGTAATCAAGCCAGGAAGTGTTTGCTGTTTGTACACCTTTTAAGTGTTCTGTGTGTAGAGTGTGGACTCACATAATGGTTCCTTCTTTCACAGACTCGGTTGTTGCGGCCACCTGGGGGGTGTCGGCGGGGTCCTTGGGTCCGAAACAGCTTCTGGCTCCGGACCGTTAGCGCTGCTGGGAGCGCACCACGCCAGGCCGCACCTTTTTGTTATTATCACTGTTATGTATTAAATTCAGTTAGCCTTTGAACCGTGCTCTGCTTATTTCATACTGGGTCCTTCAAACGCTGGTCGGTTCTCCGAGCTGCGTCCGACACATAACAGCTACATTGTCCTTTGGTCTCCACATTAGAGATATTACTAGGACTGCTTTCTTCCACCTGCGAAATATAGTGAAGATTCGTCCCATCCTGTCTATGGCTGATGCTGAGACCCTCATCCATGTGTTTATCTCTTCTAGATTGGACTACTGCAATGTTCTATTTTCTGGTTTACCACAGTCCAGCATTAGGGCTCTCGAATTGGTTCAAAATGCTGCAGCCAGACTTTTCATATGAAGCAGATAGTACAACCACATTACACCCATTTTGGCGTCTCTTCACTGGCTTCCTGTCCCAGTGAGATCAGATTTTAAGGTTCTGCTACTAGTCTATAAAATTATTCATGGATTGGCATCTCCCTACCTAGCTTACCTAATTAAACCTTATGTACCGGATCGGGCTTTGCGTTCTCAGGGTGCAGGACTACTTAGTGTCCCTAAGGTGAATAAGAAGTCTGCAGATCACAGCTTTCTCTTATTGTGCCCCTGTTCTGTCAAATGATCTCCCTGTGTCAATAAAACAGTCAGATTCTGTGCAGCCTTTCAAGTCCAGACTTAAAACACACTTATTTTCACTTATTATTAGTAAACAGAGCGGGCCGCGGCCTCAAGTTTAACTAAATTCTGGGTCTTTTAGTGAAGTTTAGGGCTAGTGGCTGGCGATCACCTTAGTATTTACTGTTTTTCTTGTTTAATGCTGACTAATTATACTGTATTTCTTGTCTTTCTGATGCCTGATTCTGTTTTTTTTCTCTGTTTAAGGTGCAGCTCCATCCAGAGATGGGTGTGGTATTTGTCCTAGAGATCCTCCTGTCCTGTGCACCCACAGCATTTCTTGTATGTTCATTTTGTGAATTGTTCTGTAATTTATGTCTTGGCCCAAGCAGAGGGTCACCCTTTGAGTCTGGTCTGCTTGAGGTTTCTTCCTCAGAGGGAGTTTTTCCCTTAACACTGTTGCTCTGGGGGTTAGTAAAGTTAGACCCTACCTGTGTGAAGTGCTTTGAGGCAACTCTGTTGTGATTTGACGCTATATAAATGAAAATAAATTGAAAATTAAACAGGTACAGTTCATCTGTGGTAATACAGGGAGGCACTTATTGCCTAAATCCAAATGTTAACATAACTTCACTAAAAGACACAAAACATAAATAATGCATGGCCTGTGGTCTTATACTTTTTCAAAATGTGGTGGTGATGGACACGTAATGATTCTGACATTTACTTTGACTTCTATTTCTGAAACTGCAGACTGTATGAAACCAACATATTTCATGTTTTGTGTGGTCAGCTTTATTTTTACTTAATATATCCATTCCTACATTTAAGGCCTGCAGCATTTTCCAAGAAAATAAAGGTTGGGACAGGGCAGTTTATTCTAAATGTAAGAATTAATTAATCATTTTTACAGCCTGTTTTCTTGAGAAATGTCAGAGGATGAAAACATGAACGTTCCAACTCACTGAATATTTCTTAGACTTCATGTATATCAATCATTCAGAAATACAAACAGTGTGGTACTTTATGGTAAATGTGTGTCAGGTAGGAAGTTCTCTTTGGATAATAGCACCCCCTGCTGTTGGATTTCAAGGTCTGTAACACGGGTATTTTGGAAACAAACAGGGAGCCCTGAACACACTCGTCTCCTAATAAGCTTTCAGGCAGAAAGTTTCATCAATGGGAGTAAGTTGGAATATGAATATGAATAAATATATATATATATATATACATACATACGTACACACACACGTATGTGTGTAACACATAACCTGACATTCTAATAAATTGATATTATTTGTCAAGGAAATTTCAAAAGGAAATAGGGCTGGATGCAAAAAATGGGAGAATTTGAAAAAGAAATATCAGGTTAACAGAACTAGATGCAGCCCAAAACATACATACAGGTGCTGATCATATAATTAGAATATCATGAAAAAGTTGATTTATTTCAGTCATTCCATTCAAAAAGTCAAACTTGTATAATGTATACATTCATTCCAAATAGACTGATATATTTCAAGTGTTTATTTATTTTAATTACTAATTAATTAATATCAATCAATGATTAATCAATTAACATTATTACTGTTAATATTATTAACAATTAATCACTAATTAATTCATTATTAATGCTATTAATTATTATTATAAATTACTATTTAATTAATACCACAAAATTCTCCGACATGATTGCGACGCGTCAAAGAAATCTGCGACTTCTATTTCTTTGCATTTACACAGAAAGGCGAGAAAATAAAAAGAGCAAACAGGCTACTGCAACAAGTTGCGCTTCCGTTGCCATGTTAAACAGTGAAGACGGCAGTTTGACACGGGTAGTTTTTTTTTTAACTCCTAAGGCGGAGGGGTGTCTCAATTCATAGGGCTAGAGGCATACCCCTTCACCTTGCCCCTTGTTTAAAAGGGGTAGGCATAGGGGTAGGGATAAAGCCAATGGGGAGGGGAAGGGGTACAAAAGAGAACTGAGTTTGGGCCTTTATATCTTGTCTTTGTGGTGTATTCAATTGAATATAAGTTGGAAGAGGATTTGCAAATCATTGTACTCTGTTTTTATTTACAACCCCAATTCCAGTGAAGCTGGGACGTTGTGTAAAATGTAAATAAAAATAGAATACAATGATTTGCAAATCCTCTTCAACCTATATTCAATTGAATACACCATAAAGACAAGATACACTCAAAAAAATATAAACGCAACACTTTTGGTTTTGCTCCCATTTTGTATAAGATGAACTCAAAGATCTAAAACTTTTTCCACATACACAATATCACCATTTCCCTCAAATATTGTTCACAAACCAGTCTAAATCTGTGATAGTGAGCACTTCTCCTTTGCTGAGATAATCCATCCCACCTCACAGGTGTGCCATATCAAGATGCTGATTAGACACCATGATTAGTGCACAGGTGTGCCTTAGACTGCCCACAATAAAAGGCCACCCTGAAAGGTGCAGTTTTATCACACAGTACAATGCAACAGATGTCGCAAGATTTGAGGGAGCGTGCAATTGGCATGCTGACAGCAGGAATGTCAACCAGAGCTGTTGCTCGTGTATTGAATGTTCAGTTCTCTACCATAAGCCGTCTCCAAAGGCGTTTCAGAGAATTTGGCAGTACATCCAACCAGCCTCACAACCGCAGACCACGTGTAACCACACCAGCCCAGGACCTCCACATCCAGCATGTTCACCTCCAAGATCGTCTGAGACCAGCCACTCGGACAGCTGCTGAAACAATCGGTTTGCATAACCAAAGAATTTCTGCACAAACTGTCAGAAACCGTCTCAGGGAAGCTCATCTGCATGCTCGTCGTCCTCATCGGGGTCTCGACCTGACTCCAGTTCAACGTTGTAACCAACTTGAGTGGGCAAATGCTCACATTCGCTGGCATTTGGCACGTTGGAGAGGTATTCTCTTCACAGATGAATCCTGGTTCACACTGTCCAGGGCAGATGGCAGACAGCATGTGTGGCGTCGTGTGGGTGAGCAGTTTTCTGATGTCAATGTTGTGGCTCGAGTGGCCCATGGTGGCGGTGGGGTTATGGTATGGGCAGGCGTCTGTTATGGACGAAGAACACAGGTGCATTTTATTGATGGCATTTTGAATGCACAGAGATACCGTGACGAGATCCTGAGGCCCATTGTTGTGCCATACATCCAAGAACATCACCTCATGTTGCAGCAGGATAATGCACGGCCCCATGTTGCAAAGATCTGTACACAATTCTTGGAAGGTGAAAATGTCCAAGTTCTTGCATGGCCGGCATACTCACCGGACATGCATGAGGTAAATGGTGGTCACACCAGATACTGACTGGTATCCCCAATAAAACAAAACTGCACCTTTCAGAGTGGCCTTTTATTGTGGGCAGTCTAAGGCACACCTGTGCACTAATCATGGTGTCTAATCAGCATCTTGATATGGCACACCTGTGAGATGGGATGGATTATCTCAGCAAAGGAGAAGTGCTCACTATCACAGATTTAGACTGGTTTGTGAACAATATTTGAGGGAAATGGTGATATTGTGTATGTGGAAAAAGTTTTAGATCTTTGAGTTCATCTCCTACAAAATGGGAGCAAAACCAAAAGTGTTGCGTTTATATTTCTGTTGAGTGTATAAAGGCCCAATTTCAATATTTAATGTTCCAACTTATAAACTTTGTTTTGTGTAAATATTTGCTCATTTTGAAATAGATGCCTGCAACACATTTCAAAAAAGCTGGGACAGTGGTACAGTAGTGTTCAGAATAATAGTAGTGCTATGTGACTAAAAAGATTAATCCAGGTTTTGAGTATATTTCTTATTGTTACATGGGAAACAAGGTACCAGTAGATTCAGTAGATTCTCACAAATCCAACAAGACCAAGCATTCATGATATGTACACTCTTAAGGCTATGAAATTGGGCTATTAGTAAAAAAAAAAAAAGTAGAAAAGGGGGTGTTCACAATAATAGTAGCATCTGCTGTTGACGCTACAAACTCAAAACTATTATGTTCAAACTGCTTTTTTAGCAATCCTGTGAATCACTAAACTAGTATTTAGTTGTAAAACCACAGTTTTTCATGATTTCTTCACATCTGCGAGGCATTAATTTTGTTGGTTTGGAACCAAGATTTTGCTCGTTTACTAGTGTGCTTGGGGTCATTGTCTCGTTGAAACACCCATTTCAAGGGCATGTCCTCTTCAGCATAAAGCAACATGACCTCTTCAAGTATTTTGACATATCCAAACTGATCCATGATACCTGGTATGCGATATACAACCCCTGGCAAAAATTATGTAATCAACGGCCTCGGAGGATGTTCATTCAGTTGTTTAATTTTGTAGAAAAAAAGCAGATCACAGACATGACACCAAACTAAAGTCATTTCAAATGGCAACTTTCTGGCTTTAAGAAACACTATAAGAAATCAGGAAAAAAATTGTGGCAGTCAGTAACGGTTACTTTTTTAGACCAAGCAGAGGGAAAAAAAATATGGACTCACTCAATTCTGAGGAAAAAATTATGGAATCATGAAAAACAAAAGAACGCTCCAACACATCACTAGTATTTTGTTGCAGCACCTCTGGCTTTTATAACAGCTTGCAGTCTCTGAGGCATGGACTTAATGAGTGACAAACAGTACTCTTCATCAATCTGGCTCCAACTTTCTCTGATTGCACTAACTTTGCAGCGCTTTACTGGCCTCTACTGGTGGTTGGCTCTCACTGCGGTATTGTATCACTTCCTGTTCCGGAGCACAGCGGTGTTTTGCTGTATCTGTTAGCTGTTTAATCTGCGTAGTTATATTGATCTAGATAACGATTTGTTTTACAGTGTAATCTTCACGTGCCTTAACTAAAGCACTCCCTCTGCTGAATCACCTCTAAATTATTTACACGTTATTCACTTTGTGTGTTTTTAGAAATCCGCTAGCTTAGCACAGCTACTAGCTCTGAGCCGGTTTAGCATGGCAGCTTCTCCTGTCTCTCCCACACTTCTCTGCTCTGGGTGTGAAATGTTTAGTTATTTCTCTGCCTCCTTTAGCAGTAATGGTACTTGTAATAAGTGTAGCTTATTCATAGCTTTGGAGGCCAGGGTGGGCGAATTGGAGACTCAGCTCCGCATCTTGGAAAATCCTACAGCTAGCCAGGCCCCTGTAGTCGGTGCGGACCAAGGTAGCTTAGCCGCCGTTAGCTGTCCCCAGCGGATCCCGAGCAGCCGGGAAAGCAGGCCGACTGGGTGACTGTGAGGAGGAAGCATAGTCCTAAACAGAAGCCCCCTGTACACCACCAACCCGTTCACATCTCTAACCGTTTTTCCCCACTCGGCGACACACCCGCCGAGGAACAAACTCTGGTTATTGGCGACTCTGTTTTGAGAAATGTGAAGTTAGCAACACCAGCAACCATAGTCAATTGTCTTCCGGGGGCCAGAGCAGGCGACATTGAAGGAAATTTGAAACTGCTGGCTAAGGCTAAGCGTAAATTTGGTAAGACTGTAATTCACGTCGGCAGTAATGACACCCGGTTACGCCAATCGGAGGTCACTAAAATTAACATTGAATCGGTGTGTAACTTTGCAAAAACAATGCTGGACTCTGTAGTTTTCTCTGGGCCCCTCCCCAATTGGACCGGGAGTGACATGTTTAGCCACATGTTCTCCTTGAATTGCTGACTGTCTGAGTAGTGTCCAAAAAATGAGGTGGGCTTCATAGATAATTGGCAAAGCTTCTGGGGAAAACCTGGTCTTGTTAGGAGAGACGGCATCCATCCCACTTTGGATGGAGCAGCTCTCATTTCTAGAAATCTGGCCAATTTTATTAAACCCTCCAAACCGTGACTATCCAGGGTTGGGACCAGGAAGCAGAGTTGTAGTCTTACACACCTCTCTGCAGCTTCTCTCCCCCTGCCATCCCCCCCAAACCCCATCCCCGTAGAAACAGTGCCTGCTCCCAGACCACCAACAACCAGTAAAATCTAAGCATAAAAATTCAAAAAGAAAAAATAATATAGCACCTTCAACTGCACCACAGACTAAAACAGTTAAATGTGGTCTATTAAACATTAGGTCTCTCTATGTCCCTGTTAGTAAATGATATAATAATTGATCAACATATTGATTTATTCTGCCTTACAGAAACCTGGTTACAGCAGGATGAATATGTTAGTTTAAATGAGTCAACACCCCCGAGTCACACTAAATGTCAGAATGCTCGCAGCATGGGCCGAGGGGGAGGATTAGCAGCAATCTTCCACTCCAGCTTATTAATTAATCAAAAACCCAGACAGCGCTTTAATTCATTTGAAAGCTTGACTCTTAGTCTTGTCCATCCAAATTGGAAGTCCCAAAAAACAGTTTTGTTATCTATTGTCCACCTGGTCGTTACTGTGAGTTGCTCTGTGAACTTTCAGACCTTTTGTCTGACTTAGTGCTTAGCTCAGATAAGATAATTATAATGGGTGATTTTAACATCCACATAGATGCTGAGAATGACAGCCTCAACACTGCATTTAATTTATTATTAAATTCAATTGGCTTCGCTCAAAATGTAAATGAGTCCACTCATCACTTTAACCATACTTTAGATCTTGTTCTGACTTATGGTATGGAAACTGAAGACTTAACAGTATTCCCTGAAAACTCCCTTCTGTCTGATCATTTCTTATTAACATTTACATTTACTTTGATGGACTACCCAGCAGTGGGGAATAAGTTTCATTACAGTAGAAGTCTTTCGGAAAGCGCTGTAACTAGGTTTAAGGATATGATTCCTTCTTTATCTTCTCTAATGCCATATACCAACACAGTGCAGAGTAGCTACCTAAACTCTGTGAGTGAGATCAATTATCTCGTCAATAGTTTTACATCCTCATTGAGCACAACTTTGGATGCTGTAGCTCCTCTGAAAAAGAGAGCCTTAAATCAGAAGTACCTGACTCCATGGTATAACTCACAAACTCGCAGCTTATGTTGTGTGGGCCGCTGAAGAGGAGGTACTGCTGGCCCACCACCAGAAGGCGCCCTGCCTGAAGTGCAGGCTTCAGGCACGAGAGGGCGCTGCCGCCACAGGAACAAGCCGTGGTGACAGCTGTCACCCATCATCCGTGACAGCTGTCACTAATCAACACATCTGGTATAAAAGCAGGAAGACACCTCCACCAAACTGCCGAGATATCATCTTCATCTGGAGGTAATACTCTCAGCCCTTTTTGTGAGATTTATAAATCTGTTATTGTGAGTGTTCGCAGGAGAACCGGTCGTTTTTGCGGAGGCTGTGCAAGACGGCGCTCCTTTTCATCTGAGACCGCTGCAACGTGTTGAGTGAGAGGTGGAGGTGGCATTCCCACCATTGTTACTGGGTGTTCACACACCCACCCTTTGACTATCTTTTGCTTTCTATCAGCAGTACCAGATCCGACACGCTGGGAAGGTGGCCACCTGGGGACTCCGGGACTTGGCGGCTCCAGTATTCCTCGGGTTCAGGTGGCGGTGGAAATCGTTTGGTTCCGGTTCGTTTCCAGACGGGCGTCTCTTATCGTCAAGCCTGCCCACACGACACCTTTATTAATTGACTGTTGCACATTCTGAATCTGCTGTGTTTGGTTGTGACATTCACAACAGTAAAGTGTTATAATTTGACTCCTTCCATTGTCCGTTCATTTACGCCCCCTGTTATGGGTCCGTGTCACTACACTTTCCCAACAGCTTAAAGCAGAAAACCCGTAAGTTGGAGAGGAAATGGCGTCTCACTAATTTAGAAGATCTTCACTTAGCCTGGAAAAAGTCTGTTGCTCTATAAAAACGCCCTCCGTAAAGCTAGGACATCGTTCTACTCATCACTAATTGAAGAAAATAAGAACAACCCCAGGTTTCTTTTCAGCACTGTAGCCAGGCTGACAAAGAGTCAGAGCTCTATTGAGCTGAGTATTCCATTAACTTTAACTAGTAATGACTTCATGACTTTCTTTGTTAACAAAATTTTAACTATTAGAGAAAAAATTACTCATAACCATCCCAAAGACGTATCGTTATCTTTGGCTGCTTTCAGTGATGCCGGTATTTGGTTAGACTCTTTCTCTCCGATTGTTCTGTCTGAGTTATTTTCATTAGTTACTTCATCCAAACCATCAACATGTCTATTAGACCCCATTCCTACCAGGCTGCTCAAGGAAGCCCTACCATTATTTAATGCTTCGATCTTAAATATGATCAATCTATCTTTGTTAGTTGGCTATGTACCACAGGCTTTTAAGGTGGCAGTAATTAAACCATTACTTAAAAAGCCATCACTTGACCCAGCTATCTTAGCTAATTATAGGCCAATCTCCAACCTTCCTTTTCTCTCAAAAATTCTTGAAAGGGTAGTTGTAAAACAGCTAACTGATCATCTGCAGAGGAATGGTCTATTTGAAGAGTTTCAGTCAGGTTTTAGAATTCATCATAGTACAGAAACAGCATTAGTGAAGGTTACAAATGATCTTCTTATGGCCTCGGACAGTGGACTCATCTCTGTGCTTGTTCTGTTAGACCTCAGTGCTGCTTTTGATACTGCTGACCATAAAAATTTATTACAGAGATTAGAGCATGCCATAGGTATTAAAGGCACTGCGCAGCGGTGGTTTGAATCATATTTGTCTAATAGATTACAATTTGTTCATGTAAATGGGGAAACGTCTTCACAGACTAAAGTTAATTATGGAGTTCCACAAGGTTCTGTGCTAGGACCAATTTTATTCACTTTATACATGCTTCCCTTAGGCAGTACTATTAGACGGTATTGCTTAAATTTTCATTGTTACGCAGATGATACCCAGCTTTATCTATCCATGAAGCCAGAGGACACACACCAATTAGCTAAACTGCAGGATTGTCTTACAGACATAAAGACATGGATGACCTCTAATTTCCTGCTTTTAAACTCAGATAAAACTGAAGTTATTGTACTTGGCCCCACAAATCTTAGAAACATGGTGTCTAACCAGATCCTTACTCTGGATGGCATTACCCTGATCTCTAGTAATACTGTGAGAAATCTTGGAGTCATTTTTGATCAGGATATGTCATTCAAAGCGCATATTAAACAAATATGTAGGACTGCTTTTTTGCATTTACGCAATATCTCTAAAATTAGAAAGGTCTTGTCTCAGAGTGATGCTGAAAAACTAATTCATGCATTTATTTCCTCTAGGCTGGACTATTGTAATTCATTATTATCAGGTTGTCCTAAAAGTTCCCTAAAAAGCCTTCAGTTAATTCAAAATGCTGCAGCTAGAGTACTAACGGGGACTAGAAGGAGAGAGCATATCTCACCCATATTGGCCTCTTTTCATTGGCTTCCTGTTAATTCTAGAATAGAATTTAAAATTCTCCTTCTTACTTACAAGGGTTTGAATAATCAGGTCCCATCTTATCTTAGGGACCTCGTAGTACCATATCACCCCAATAGAGCGCTTCGCTCTCAGACTGCAGGCTTACTTGTAGTTCCTAGGGTTTGTAAGAGTAGAATGGGAGGCAGAGCCTTCAGCTTTCAGGCTCCTCTCCTGTGGAACCAGCTCCCAATTCAGATCAGAGAGACAGACACCCTCTCTACTTTTAAGATTAGGCTTAAAACTTTCCTTTTTGCTAAAGCTTATAGTTAGGGCTGGATCAGGTGACCCTGAACCATCCCTTAGTTATGCTGCTATAGACGTACACTGCTGGGGGGTTCCCATGATGCACTGTTTCTTTCTCTTTTTGCTCTGTATGCACCACTCTGCATTTAATCATTAGTGAACGATCTCTGCTCCCCTCCACAGCATGTCTTTTTCCTGGTTCTCTCCCTCAGCCCCAACCAGTCCCAGCAGAAGACTACCCCTCCCTGAGCCTGGTTCTGCTGGAGGTTTCTTCCTGTTAAAAGGGAGTTTTTCCTTCCCACTGTAGCCAAGTGCTTGCTCACAGGGGGTCGTTTTGACCGTTGGGGTTTTACATAATTATTGTATGGCCTTGCCTTATAATATAAAGCGCCTTGGGGCAACTGTTTGTTGTGATTTGGTGCTATATAAAAAAAAAAAAAAAATTGCATTGAATTAAACAGTTTGTATGAAAGATTGTTTGGGTAGTTTCTATGGAGATAAACAGTGACATCAGAGCACATGTATATAGCGCCAAATCACAACAAACAGTTGCCCCAAGGCGCTTTATATTGTAAGACAATGGTGTGGTAGAAATTACATTTACAAGGCCAATAGTGCCCGTAGTTAAAGAATCACCCAAAGACATGGATGACCTCTAATTTCCTGCTTTTAAACTCAGATAAAACTGAAGTTATTGTATTTGGCCCCACAAATCTTAGAAACATGGTGTCTAACCAGATCCTTACTCTGGATGGCATTACCCTGACCTCTAGTAATACTGTGAGAAATCTTGGAGTCATTTTTGATCAGGATATGTCCTTCAATGCGCATATTAAACAAATATGTAGGACTGCTTTATCGCATTTGCGCAATATCTCTAAAATTCCCACTGTCGCCAAGTGCTTGCTCATAGGGGGTCGTTTTGAGCACTGGGGTTTTTCTGTAATTATTGTATGGCTTTTGCCTTGCAATATAAAGTGCCTTGGGGCGACTGTTGTGATTTGGTGCTATATAAATAAAATTGATCTAAAACATCCTTTCAATTGATAGGATAAGAAAAGTGTCCAAAACATCAACATAAACTTGTGCATTTATTGATGATGTAATGACAGCCATCTCCCCAGTGCCTTTACCTGACATGCAGCCCCATATCATCAATGAATGTGGAAATTTACATGTTCTCTTCAGGCAGTCATCTTTATAAATCTCATTGGTACGGCACCAAACAAAAGTTCCAGCATCATCACCTTGCCCAATGCAGATTCGAGATTCATCACTGAATATGACTTTCATCCAGTCATCCACAGTCCACGATTGCTTTTCCTTAGCCCATTGTAACCTTGTTTTTTTCTGTTTAGGTGTTAATGATGGCCTTCGTTTAGCTTTTCTGTATGTAAATCCCATTTCCTTTAGGCGGTTTCTTACAGTTCGGTCACACACGTTGACTCCAGTTTCCTCCCATTTGTTCCTCATTTGTTTTGTTGTGCATTTTTGATTTTTGAGACATATTGCTTTTACTTTTCTGTCTTGACGCTTTGATGTCTTCCTTGGACTACCAGTATGTTTGCCTTTAACAACCTTCCCATGTTGTTTGTATCAGGTCCAGAGTTTAGACACAGCTCAAGGATTCAAAAGAATTTTATTGTCATATGCACATAGGAACATGTTCCCTGCACAACGAATTGTGTCTACTGCATTTAACCCATACTGCCAGTTAGGTCGCCTTTAGGTGCCCGGGGACCAGCTCCAGATGTACATCCCTGCCTAGGTCAACAGCAGGGCTGAGCAAACCATGACCGGCCTCATGACAACAGACGACACACACATAACACACAACACACATAAGCCGGCCCGGTACATGAACACATAAAAAGCACACACAAGGTAAAAAAAAAAAGCTGACTGTGAACAACCAACATCTTTTGCAACATTGCGTGATGATTTACCCTCTTTTAAGAGTTTGATAATCCTCTCCTTTGTTTCAATTGACATCTCTCGTGTTGGAGTCATGATTCATGTCAGTCCACTTGGTGCAACAGCTCTCCAAGGTGTGATCACTCCTTTTTAGATGCAGACTAACGAGCAGATCTGATCTGATGCAGGTGTTAGTTTTGGGGATGAAAATTTACAGGGTGATTCCATAATTTTTTCCTCAGAATTGAGTGATTCCATATTTTTTTCCCTCTGCTTGGTCTAAAAAAGTAACCGTTACTGACTGCCACAATTTTTTTTTCCTGATTTCTTATACTGTTTCTTAAAGCCAGAAAGTTGCCATTTGAAATAACTTTAGTTTTGTGTCATGTCTGTGAACAACTGAATGAACATCCTCCGAGGCTGGTGATTCCATAATTTTTGCCAGGGGTTGTACAGGCCCAACACCATAGCAGGAGAAACATGCCCATATCATGATGCTTGCACCACCATGCTTCATTGTCTTCACTGTGAACTGTGGCTTGAATTCAGAGTTTGGGGGTCGTCTCACAAACTGTCTGCGGCCCTTGGACCCAAAAAGAACAACTTTACTCTCATCAGTCCACAATATATTCCTCCATTTCTCTTTAGGCCAGTTGATGTGTTCTTTGGCAAATTGTAACTTCTTCTGCACATGTCTTTTATTTAACAGAGGGACTTTGCGGGGGATTCTTGCAAATAAATTAGCTTCACACAGGCGTCTTCTGTCACAGCACTTACAGGTAACTCCAGACTGTCTTTGATCATCCTGGAGCTGATCAATGGGTGAGCCTTTGCCATTCTGATTATTCTCACTGACTGAATGCCACACTACTATTATTGTGAACACCCTCTTTTCTACTTTTTTTTTTTTTTTTACTAATAGCCCAATTTCATAGCCTTAAGACCTTTTTTTTTTACTAATAGCCCAATTGCATAGCCTTAAGAGTGTGCATATCATGAATGCTTGGTCTTGTTGGATTTGTGAGAATCTACTGGTACCTTGTTTCCCATGTAATAATAAGAAATATACTCAAAACCTGGATTAATCTTTTTAGTCACATAGCGTTTGGTACATGGAGTTTGGTCTAATGGGCCTTTCACACTGAACACGTCCGAAGCGTTAAATGCGTCAAAAATCAGTCTAAAAAGCATTATTTTCAATGAGACGCGTTACTTTTTAGATGCGTCAGAAGCGTCGCGTCAAAAGCCAAGCTAAAGCGACGCTTCTGACGGGAGCGCGCATTGCTGCTTGTCGGCAGGCTGACGCGGTCAAAGTTCAACCCAATCCAACTTTTGACGCTCTGAGATGTGACGTAGCTTTGCGTTGTCCAATAGGAACGATGAGTCAGGCCAAAACACGGAAGACTAGTGGCAGAAACCACTGATCTGTACAAAACATAAACGTGTCACAGGACTGCTCATTTATGGAGCAGTTTTCTGAAGAAAAATCCTTGAAAATGTTTTGTTGTTGTTTGTTACGTCAAAATTTCTGATAACTGTTTAAAAAAAAAAAAAAAAAGTTTAGAACACTTGTAATTAAAATAGCTAAATAAATCAATAAATGGTTCTTTAGAAACCTTTCATCTGTAAATTAAAACCACCTGTTATTTCAGATTAGATAATTTCTTGTTTAACATAAGGAACCTCGAACATTTATTTTAGACAAAATAACATGGAAATTTGTACAATTTTTAAAATTCTGGTAGATTATTTATATCTCATTTCAACCAGAAAAACAGACACTGTAAATAAATACAAATGTTTATTATAAATGCAACAGGAAATAATTTAACAATGACTGCAGTGTGATTGTAAAGTAGGATTTCTGTGACAAACCTCATAATGAATTTTTTTTTATAGTCATTTCAGCTTGTTATCAGGACAGAGTCATTTCTAAAATATGAATTTGAGCACAATAAGTGGAGAGCTTCTACCTGTGCAAATGTCTTTGGACTTTGATTTTGTGGACATTTTTAATGATCTGTTCATTTATTGTTAAAATATAAAATGAAACAGCTTTTTAAAAAATAATAAAATACAACAAAAATATAAACGCAACACTTTTGGTTTTGCTCCCATTTTGTATGAGATGAACTCAAAGATCTAAAACTTTTTCCACATACACAAGATCACCATTTCCCTCAAATATTGTTCACAAACCAGTCTAAATCTGTGATAGTGAGCACTTCTCCTTTGCTGAGATAATCCATCCCACCTCACAGGTGTGCCATATCAAAATGCTGATTAGACACCATGATTAGTGCACAGGTGTGCCTTAGACTGCCCACAATAAAAGGCCACTCTGAAAGGTGCAGTTTTATCACACAGCACAATGCCACAGATGTCGCAAGATTTGAGGGAGCATGCAATTGGCATGCTGACAGCAGGAATGTCAAACAGAGCTGTTGCTCGTGTATTGAATGTTCATTTCTCCACCATAAGCCGTCTCCCAAGGCGTTTCAGAGAATTTGGCAGTACATCCAACCAGCCTCACAACCGCAGACCACGTGTAACCACACCAGCCCAGGACCTCCACATCCAGCATGTTCACCTCCAAAATCGTCTGAGACCAGCCACTCGGACAGCTGCTGAAACAATCGGTTTGCATAACCAAAGAATTTCTGCACAAACTGTCAGAAACCGTCTCAGGGAAGCTCATCTGCATGCTCGTCCTCCTCATTGGGGTCTCGACTTGACTCCAGTTCGTCGTCGTAACGGACTTGAGTGGGCAAATGCTCACATTCACTGGCGTTTGGCACATTGGAGAGGTGTTCTCTTCACGAATGAATCCCGGTTCACACTGTTCAGGGCAGATGGCAGACAGCGTGTGTGGCGTTGTGTGGGTGAGCAGTTTTCTGATGTCAATGTTGTGGATCGAGTGGCCCATGATGGCGGTGGGGTTACGGTATGGTCAGGCGTCTGTTATGGACGAAGAACACAGGTGCATTTTATTGATGGCATTTTGAATGCACAGATACCGTGACGAGATCCTGAGGCCCATTGTTGTGCCATACATCCAAGAACATCACCTCATGTTGCAGCAGGATAATGCACGGCCCCATGTTGCAAGGATCTGTACACAATTCTTGGAAGCTGAAAATGTCCCATTTCTTGCATGGCCGGCATACTCACCGGACATGTCACCCATTGAGCATGTTTGGGATGCTCTGGACCGGCGTATACGACAGCGTGTACCAGTTCCTGCCAATATCCAGCAACTTCGCACAGCCATTGAAGAGGAGTGGACCAACATTCCACAGGCCACAATTGACAACCTGATCAACTCTATGCAAAGGAGATGTGTTGCACTGCATGAGGCAAATGGTGGTCACACCAGATACTGACTGGTATCCCCCCCCAATAAAACAAAACTGCACCTTTCAGAGTGGCCTTTTATTGTGGGCAGTCTAAGGCACACCTGTGCACTAATCATGGTGTCTAATCAGCATCTTGATATGGCACACCTGTGAGGTGGGATGGATTATCTCAGCAAAGGAGAAGTGCTCACTATCACAGATTTAGACTGGTTTGTGAACAATATTTGAGGGAAATGGTGATATTGTGTATGTGGAAAAAGTTTTAGATCTTTGAGTTCATCTCATACAAAATGGGAGCAAAACCAGAAGTGTTGCGTTTATATTTTTGTTGAGTGTAGTTGCTGTTCAAAGAGCCTTTTATTTAGAAGCAGGTGATGTTCTGCTGGATTCTCAGGACCAGATGAAGGTCTCTTCTGCAGCTTTGACCTCTGGTGGTGTTGCTGAAGAGCAGAGATGTTTTCTTTCGACTGGACTTTGTGGTGTTCAGACGCAGCCTTCTGACACAATGTCGGCTCTGTGCTAATCTACTGCACAGAAAGTCCACGTGTTCACTCAAGTTGTTAGACATCATCAGGCCAAGACATTTATATGAAGGCACTTGTTCTATGACACTGTTGCTAAAGGGGCATTTACATGAGCATGCCTTTGCTTCATAACACATCACGACCTGTGTCACGCTGGAGAGTAAACTTGTCTAACAGGTGCAGACAGGACGGCAGAAGGGCACTGGTGTGTGCTATTGCACACAGAGAATTTTGAAATGTTCAAAAAAATCTTTCACGCACAAGTGTCGTGCTATGCGGTGCAATCTAATCTCCAACATGACGTGCAGCTCGTCAAGCGGAGTAAAGAAGAAATGAATAGGGCGAGTCGTGACGTCAGCGGATCGCATCAGAGCGCAGCTCGTCTGAAGGATTATAACAAGAAGTTAAATCTGTTATAAACATACTTTAACAACTGCACACAAGACGCAAAGAAGATGCAACTGTTTTATCAAGCCATGACAATGTAAACAAGACAAATAATTACCATTTTAAACCGCTCAAAATACTTACTGAAGCTTGCTTGGTATGCAAGCAAATAGCTCCAGCTGCAGCCTCCTCTGTGATTCAGGAAGTGATTAGAGCCATTTTCAACAGCCAATTTGCAGAAAACAAATGATTAATCCACAAAATAATTATTTTATATACACAGCATCCAGCGCAGAGCACGTGGCAGCCGGTCGAACAAAGAACGGCGTCCAGCTGTGAACACAGCGGGTGGGATCATCACGACACAGTTCGTGCTACTGCGTGCAGCAAAGGCATGCTTGTGTAAATGGGCCTTAATGGTCACAGGGTCATGTATTGTGATCCCCCGAGGGTCAAAGACCATCTCTTCGGTTTTTGTTTTGTTAAGTACCAAATGGTGATCATCACACCAGGATTTACAGGTGTCAATCTTCCTGAAGTACGCACTGGGATCAAATTCTGTGTCCAGCAGGGAGAGAATTATGGTGTCATCAGAAATTTGATGATATAATTAGAAGGGTGAGAGCGCCTACATTCGTTTGTATATAATGTAAAAAGAACTGGAGAGGTCCCACAACCTGAGGCACACCTGTGCTGCTCTGTTAAACAGTGGAGAGTGAACCACTGACCATGACCTGCTGTGAGCGACTAGTCAAAAATGAATAAAACCATTTCACCATGCCAGCATTTACATTCAAATTGATACGTTTTTTATTATTATATTATAGGTAACGTGCAATATGCTGATGAATTTTCCACAGGCATGCAAGTAGTGTACTGTTCGTTGTTGTATTTATTGATTTTTGAGACAAAAATATTTGCAGAGCACCTGGAGTCCAAGACAATTTCCCCTTGAGGACAATAAAGTGTATCGTATTGTAAATACTCAGAGAGAGCTAGCATTAATATGTCAAGTTTAGAATTTTACATTTTACCTCAATATCAATTGGTACATAATGCTGTACTATTTGTCATGTTGATTGTAACCACATAATGTGTATAAGCTATCTACAAATGAGAGCGTTCGCTTTGCAGAGCTACTGTGGCTCCTAAATACTCTGTTTTCAAGTTTAAAATATCAAGATCATTGAAGTTGTCATGTAAAAAGACATCCTATGGTAAATAAATAATTGTTCATTTTCTGAGTATCTTAATTCACAACTCTTTGGACCGGTACATCCAACACCAACAATAAATAGCCGCCCAGAAATAATTAATATGACATTATAGATTAACTAACACACCACCCCTTTTACCCTATATCAGGTCATGTGATTTTTATTCGCTAGTGCATTCAATTCACAGGGATTTCCATGGAATCAAACCAAGATTAAAATATTGCTTCCGTGCAACTATGTCCAACACCACCACTCTGGTAGCTATTACTTGTGGCTGTGAAATGAAAATTGTGAAGTCTGAGGAAAATTTGCAATGGGTCTGGGGGGTACAGCCGCCCAGGCTCGGGCCCATGGGGCCCCAGAAAAGTGTGATATATTGGGGTATAAAAGGACCACTACTCCTTCATACCAGTGTGTGGTGCTGTAAGCTGGCTGTCCAAGGTGCTACAATTAAACCAGTTGTAACGTACCTCTGCTCATCTGTCTTGCTGCTTCAGCTGTGAGCATATTGATGCCATGTATGTGAGTGACTCTTCTGTTGTACAACTAATGAGTCACAACAAGCTGGCAACAGGGATTGTGAATGATTACTGACCCACTGCTGTGTTGTATGAGAAGGATGCCAAGCTGACGGAGAAGCAGACGGGGCTCATTGCACAGAATGAAGCCTTCGATGAAGCCACAGAACAATGGTTGATGTATGTTGAAAGGTTTGAACATTTTATTACCGCAAATGACATTTTAGCGCCCAAGAAAGCTGCAGTATTTTTGATGGTTATTGGACTGAAGATATACTCTTTGTTGCACAGTTTATTGGCACTGGACAAACCCGGAAATGTACCATATAAAGTTTTAACAAAGACGCTGAGTGACTATTTTTTCCCCAAAACCCATTTTAATTGTGAAAAGATTTTGGTTTCATAAACAGAACCAGGAAGATGGAGAGAGTGTCGCTCAGTATGTGGCTATGTTGAAAAAAACTGTCTGTACATTGTGAGTTTGGCATGTATCTGCAGGATGCCCTGTGTGATAGACTGGTATGTGGTTTGGTCAATGAGAACATTCAAAAAGCGTTATTAACTGATGAAGCATTAACGTTTCAGCGGGCTGTGGACCCAGCGCTGGCAATGGAGGCTGTTGCCAAGGAATCCCAGCAGTTAAAATTGTCTAGGGGCTTGCATGCAGTGGCCGCGTCTCCACCAGCAGAGGGAGGCAAACACTTCAGATGTGGAAGATCAAATCACCAGGAAAGAGACCGTTTTTACCGGAATCAACTGTGCCATAATTGTCAGGGAACAAGTCACGTAGTGCATTTTTGTAAAAACAGAAAGAATGAGTGGAAGCATAACAGGGACACATATGAAACCAGGAAAAGAGCAAGGAAGCTCCCTGGGAGAAACTGAAAAGAAAAAAAAAGAAAAAACAAACAAAAAAAAAACATTCATATGGTGATGGAGGTTGACGCTTCTGATGAAGTGTTTTTTATCTGATTCTGACTCAGGATTGAGACTGCATGCAATGTCTGCCGTGGAGAAGAAGGAGGCGGCTGGATCCATGATTATGGTAAAACCAGTGATTGAAGGACGGATGATTTAGATGGAATTAGACGCTGGTGCTACAGCATCTTTAATGTCAAAGGACATATATGAAGCAAATCTGACTCATTTGCACTTGCGGAAGACTGATGTGTTGAGAACATATACTGGGGAATTGTTGTCACCCGAAGGTGTTGCAACCGTGTTGGTGGAAATGAATAACCAGAGAGTGACACTGCCCTTTTACATGGTGAAGGGTAATTTACCCCCATTGTTTGGTCGAGAATGGCTGCAGAGGAGAAAGCTTGATTGGCGTGACATTAAAACAATGTGAGTAGGGGGCGGAGTAAGACACTTATCCGTGGGCTCCTGCAGAATTATCGACGTAGCGGTCCAAATGCCACTTTTGTTCGTAAAACGTATCTAAATTATAGTGTGGATTGGCTCAAACTACCCAAAAGCTGAACTGGCTGCAATATACAAACTCGAATGGATAAAAAACTGGAGAGGTTTAAGTTCACAGCTAGTAGCCATCGAGCTAAAAGAACCACGAGGCAGAACCAACCTGCTCCAGCTAGCCCGGAGCAACCTTCAACAACTGCAGCCACCGAAAGCGTCGTCATGACTGCCGAAAACATCCAAGCCAATTTCCTCGACACCGTAAGGGGAGAAATATGGAAGATAATTAAAGAGGCAATTAAAAGTGCCTTGGTGGACAACTTTGACGCTCTCAAGACCTAGTTACAAGCTGTATGATCAGAAATTGCTAACACCTCTGCAGCTATCAGATCAAATGAAGATAAATCAAATGAAGGCAGAGATACAAGATGTGACAGGAGGACTGTCGACATGGTCTGATAAGGTGACCTCGCTGCAGTCCACCGTAACCAGCCTTCAAAGCCAGTTCGTAACTTTAAGAGACAGGTGTGAGGATATGGAGGGAAGAATGCAATGAGGAAACATCAGGATAGTTGCCATTGACAAGCACGCCAGAGTCAGTGTCTAAAATGCTAAAAGAAATGCTGCAGCTGGAGCGAGATATAAAAGTTGATCGATCGCATCGCTTACGGGGACCCAGAGGACCAGGAGGCCAGGAGCATCCACAAGTGCTAATCGCTAAACTCCACTCTGACAGAGACGCAGTTGAAATCCTGAGGAGAGCACGGGACCATGCCCCGCTTAAATACAACAGAACACAGATCACAATTTTCCCCGACTACATGATCAGCGTGGCCAGAGACAGGGCTGCCTTTTTCGGAAGTATGGAAAGAGCTTCGGGGACGGAAAGGAGTTTGGTACGGCTTGTTTTACCCGGCTAAACTCCAGATTACCGTTAACCAAGAAAAGGAGTTTGTGGATCTGAAAAAGGCAATAAGAGTACGTCTGAGAGCTAAGAGACTGAAGACTAATCACCCCACTGTTTCACGGCAGGACTTAACTCTTGCGTCTTTGAGCAACTTTCCCAGAACTCTCGTGTGAGTACACTTTATAATGCGTGGCTGTCTATCATCACACCGGCTCTGCAGGAGCCCATGTGAGTACTTTTTCTGGCACTCTTTTTCCTGCCATATGTTTTGTGGCTTGGGACTTGGTCCACCACTGTTCTCCATAACTAATGTTATTGGTTTGTTCTGGTCCCCCTGTTCCCCAGGGACCCTGCTTCAAACACCGATACAGGAAACGCATCATTCTTTTCTTTTACATGGTTGATGCCGAGTGTATTGTTAGAGAAATGTTGTACTGCAGCTTTAATAACAACGAAGATTCACTTCACCTAATTTGGTCTAATTATCCACGTCCACACCATCTGCATGGCTACATCACTGTACTACACAGGCTATATTTGTGGATTACATGCCCCTGCTCCTCTCTTCCATCCTGTCGTCTTCAAATGTGGGAAATTAATGCACGACTCCCCCCGTAATAAATGGGTGCTCTACAAATTCTAACCTACAATGTTAAAGGTCTCCATAGTCCTGTTAAATGGAAGAAAATCATGCTCCAATTGAAATAAA
Source organism: Thalassophryne amazonica (assembly GCF_902500255.1). NCBI lineage: Eukaryota > Metazoa > Chordata > Actinopteri > Batrachoidiformes > Batrachoididae > Thalassophryne > Thalassophryne amazonica. The sequence continues at coordinate 5,522,317 of NC_047115.1, read as the reverse complement.
TCAACTGTCAGATAGCTTATTTTCAGGCTATCAGACGTGGAACATGAGAAGTTGAAAAAGTCTTGGCCAGACAAAATATACTATTCCTCTTATCGGTCTGGGAGGAAAAAGGGGGTCTCCATACTCATTCAAAGGCATGTCAATTTTATAAAAAGATCTGTGCACAAGGTTACGGAGGGCAGATATGTCCTAGTTAATGGACTGATTGATGGCATAGAGGTAGCCCTCATTAACATATGTGCACCAAATGAAGACGACCCAGGCTTTATTAAAATGCTATTTAACAAGTGGTTACTTTTGCAAACATCCCCTGATGCACTAACTTGGACACATCATCAGTGTTGTTTCCTGGAGTCACTGGGTGTTTCGGGTCAACAGACACCCAGGCGTCGTCCAGGCGACCCAATGATGTCTGGCCTCCATTTGGACTGGGTGATGTGTGGTGGTATTGTCAGCTGCCTTTCCAGGTCAACTGTCATCACCCAGTCTCGGGCCGTAGAGAGCAACCTAGCAGAGCAGTTCTTTGGTGCTTTCTCTGGCTTCTGTCCTTCCTTTACGAACTGGATGGCTTTGGCTGTAGCTTGGGTGCACCGGCTGACCTTAATCCCCTTGCTGATTGCCTCAGCTATGGATTTGAGGACTTGATCGTGCCTCCATCGATAGCAGCCCTCGCTCAGTGCCTTGGAGCAGCTGCTCAAGATGTGCTCCAATGTCCCCGTCTTGGAACATAGGGTGCATGCAGGTGTCTCCATTTTGCCCCAGGTGTACAGGTTAGATGGGCTCGGGAGGACAACATAAACCCCTTGGATTAAGAACTTGATCCTCTGGGGGTTCCACTGCCAGATGTCCTTCCAGGTGATGTGTCGCTCCATTGCCTGCTCCCAGTTACAGTATAGTACCGGACTTATTTTAATGGAGGGCATCCTTAACTGTGTGAGGTCAAACAGGTTAGACCAACAACCCCCCTGTAAAACTGCCCTCTCCCAAATGAGTAAAATGCTTAAATACCAATGCACGGAGTCTGGTCTTGTAGATTTATGGAGGTGCAGATATCCTGAAAGCAGGAATTTAATTTTCTATTCAAGCAGTCATGCATCATATTCAAGAAGTGATTATTTTTCACCCCTAAGAAAGACCAGCATAGAATATTAGACATTAAAATACTGCTTATTACACTATCTGGTCATGCACCCTTGGAGTTAAAGTGGGATATATGCCACAGTCCATCCTCCAAACAACGGAGACTACATGCCTCCCTCCTAAATGACAAAGAATTTAGTCTCTTCATCAAAATAGAACTCAAAAATTATATAGACATGAATAGTTCATCTGAAACATCTGCCCTTATCTTATGGGACTGTGCTAAAGCTTTCCTTACGGGCCGTATTACTTCATTTACATGTGCTCGGAAAAGGCAGAAGGAAGCCAAACAGCGTCAACTGGAAAATAAAATACAAGAATTAGAGTATAATCATAAACAATCTCCATCAAACATCTTATTGAAACAATTAAATGCGACCTATAGAGAACTAGATGATTTACTATCAGATAAGACTGAGGGAAATTTGAGATTCACCAACCAAAAATACTATGAGCATGGTAATAGAGCAAGCAGATTATTAGCCTTCCAATTAAGTAAACAAAAGGCATCTAATATAGTCCCCCCCCAAAAAAAAATCAAATGGCAAAGTACTGTTGGTACAAATCCAGAGAACATAGCAGAATCTTCCGCAAACATTTTTAAATCCCTTTACGAAAATACAGACACCTGCACTGATGATGGAAAACTAGCAGACTTTCTTAAAAATATAAAAATTGGCAGAACTGACAGAAGAAACAGCTAAGAAATTAAATGAACCAATTCAAGAATGGGAGGTTAAGCAGGTCATATCCACATTAAAAAAATAATAAAAGTCCGGGGCCAGACGGCTGTGTGAATGAATTTTATAAAATGTTTTGTGATCCATTGTCCTGCCTATTGCTAAAAGCTTATTACTATGCACTGCATTCTAAAACTGTGGCACCATCCTGGACAGATGCAACCATCGCGGTAATACACAAAGAAGGCAACGATCCAACTGAATGCCAGTCTTACAGGCCAATATCCTTCTTAAATGGAGATGTGCGGATACTGACTGCAATTCTGGTTAAGCAAGTAAATCAGATAACTCAAATTATTCATCCAACCCAAACTGGGTTCATCACAGGAAATTACTATGGGGATAATCTATGACACCTGTTGAATATAATATTGTATCAAAAAGATAATAAAAAAAAAAAGCATTCAGCCGCGTGTCTTGGCCATTTTTATTTCAAACCTTAAAACGCTTTGGATTCAGTCCTAACTTTATAAATTGGATACAAACTCTCTACTCAAACCCACAGGCCTCTGTTAAAGTCAACGGCAATATATCACAGAGATTCAAACTGGAACGCGGCTGTAGGTAGTAGGGATGTGAATCAAAACAACTCACAATTCAATTCGATTCCGATTCTTGGGGTGACGATTCGATTCAGAATCGATTTTCGACTCAAAGAGCTCTGAGAAATAGTTATATTACTTAAAAAATGTTTATGTTTAAGAAAATGCAGCTTTACAAGGTTAATCAAGTGATTCTAAAGATGTAAATTTACTTATCTGCTTTGCTCGTTCGGAGTTGACTGGCAGTTTAGTGAAGCGCTGGTCAGTAGTCGGCAGAGACCGCTGCTCCGCTTCATTTAGCTCCGGGTGATGACGTAGCATGTGGGCTTGCAGATTTGAAGTGTTTCCGAAGTACTTAACTTTCATTTTGCAGATTTTGCACACTGCATAAGTCATGTCAAGCTCCTCCTTACGCAGCAAATAATAAAATCCAAAACGCGCCCAAACATTTGCCTTCAGCAAAGACGGTGCTGGCTGAAATAGCTCTTCATCTGCCATGCTAAGCTTCAGCTCACAAATGTTTGAAGCACGCCGGACTCCCCCGCCCCTCGCGGAGACACTGTAGTACGGAAGCCGTTGCCTTACAAACAGTACACGCAGCGAGTAAGCAAGGAAATGTTTAATAAAATGCTTTTTAAAAATCGATTCTTGGACATTTTGGATCGATTCAGAATCGTAATAAATAAGAATCGCGATTCAGACGTGAATCGATTTTTTCCCAACACCCCTAGTAGGTAGGGCTGTTCCCTCTCACCACTTTTATTCCCCATTAGCACTGAACCACTTGCCCAGCTCATTAGAGATAATGATAACATAAAAGGAATTACGATAATTAATGAGGAACATAAAATATCACTCTATGCAAACGATGTACTGCTATACCTAACAGAACTGACATCAACTATACCACATCTTAAGACACTTATCAGTGAATTTGGATACTATTCTGGATATAAAGTAAATATGGATAAAACGGAGGCTATGGACATAAATGGTAAGATACCTCAAAGTGTAAAACGGCTCACTGGGTTTAAGTGGCCAATGGCCTAGATCTTAAATATCTTGGTATATTCATCCCTTTATCCCCACAAGACCTGTATGACTCAAATTATACTAAAACAATTCAGTGCATAAAAGTCAACCTGGATCGATGGGCGGTGCTCCCTCTTTCTCTGTTGGGCCGCATTGAAAGCATCCGCATCAATGTTGTGCCTCGACTTCTTTATCTATTCCAAATGCTTCCTGTAGATATTCCCAAGCTCTCTTTTGAAAACTGGGACAAAATGCTTTCAAAGTTCATCTGGAAAAATAAGCGACTCAGAATTTGACTTAAAAGCTTTCAGCAATCCAAGTCCAATGGAGACCTTAAGTTACCAGATTTAAAATTATACTTCTGGGCTGCACAAATGAAACCCCTCACAGATTGGATTCAAGATAACACAAACACAAAACTGGGCAATACTGAAAAACAACTATGTGACATTCCCTTAGAATTCATACCTTTCATAGACCCCCCCCCCCCCCCCCCCCGGAAGGACATCAGATTGGACGAAAGTAACTTAAAATATGGGGTAAAATAAAATGTGCCTTTAAGTTGCCAAAGTCAATCTTGTCTCTAATAAGTATTGCCTATATGAAGATGTTTACACTGAATAATCTTGACAGTAGTTTTAAAAAATGGTCAGAGAAGGAACTGATTTACCTTCACCAACTGTTTGACTGTGGCATACTTAAAACATTCGAGCAGCTGAAAAATGAATTTGAGCTTCCTAATGCAATTTTTTTTTTTTTAGGTACTTGCAGCTCAGAACTTTTCTGGCAGCTCACAGGGACCAGGACAAATTTCTAGATCCCACACTCCTAGAAAAGTATTTGATAAACCCTCAAACTGGAGGTGGAAAAAAGACAATAATTTTAAAACTATACAATTATAATGTCGTCTATCAATCAAAACAATTTATCACATTTCAAGGAGAGATGGGAGACGGAGGCGAATGTGGACATATCTCAGGATAAATGGCAGACTGTGTGCACTGAGGCACATTTAGTTACTAATTTCAACATATGGAGAGAATTTAAATGGAAGATAGTTACTAGATATTTTAGAACACCAGCAACAGTGTCCAAGATGGGTCCACAGCATCCCAGTGCATCCTGGAGGAACTGTGAAGAAAATACAGCTAATCACACCCACATATTCTGGCTATGCCCAAAGCTAAGGATTTTTTGGAAGGATGTTTTCAATGCTCTGAAGGAGGTTTTTAAAATGAACATCCCACAAAATCTTGCAGTGGCAGTCCTCAGAGTAATACCTGTGGGCTTGGACATATGGGCACATAAATATCTCCTGAATATTTTAACTACTGCTGCTCTGAAGTCCATAACTATCAGCTGGCTGAAGCCAGAGCCCCCCTCATACAACACATGGATTCAAAAAGACATTTATCAGATGGAGCAGATCACATTCTCACTAAGACTTCAGAAAACCACCTTTACTAAAAGATAGGAACCGGTGCTGCCTCTACTGATGCAATAATTATGTGACGAGAGAAGGTAATTCTGCTCTGTGACAAATTGCCAGCATCTTTTTTGACTGGGATGTAGCCTTATAACCATATATACTGAAATAGCCTCCCCCTCCCCTTTCTTTTCTTCTTTTTCTCTTCACCTCCTTTCCTTTACCCTATGTTTTTCTGTTTGGGTTTGGTTGTTCCTGTAAACAGCTATAAAAAAATGAAAAAAAAAAAACTTGTTGAGATGTTGAAATGAATATATTGTACTGTGTTGATAAAAAAGAAAAATTAAGTTAAAAAAAAACAAAAAAACAATGAGTACAGCAAAAAGGTCGAGGCACGGTTGAGGATGTATTGAAAGGTTAAGCACAAGTTTTTGATAAAAACTTAGGAACTTTAAAGGGGTTTGACACATCCTTAACACTGAAGCCAGGCCATCAGCCCAAATTTTGCCACGCATGGGCAGTCCCGTATGCATTAAGACCAAAAGCAGAAGCAGAAATTGAGAATTTACTGCAGCAGGGGGTGATCTCATCAGTACAATTTAGTGATTTGGCAACACCTATAGTTCCACTGATGAAGAGATTGGGGGCTGTGAAAATTTGTGGTGATTTTAAGGTGACAGTAAATCCAGCGTTATGTGTAGAACATTACCCAATGCCTTGTATGGAGGATTTGTTTGCTTCCTTGACAGGTGGACAACGGTTTAGTAAACTGGATTTATCACAGGTGTATCTGCAGGTACCTGTTAGTGAAGGCTCCTGAAAATACTTCATCATCACCACCCATAAAGGGTAGTTTTGTTAGAATCGCTTACCCTTTGGGATAACATCAGCTCTGTCAATCTTCCAAAGAATTATGAATCAAGTGCTGCAGAATTTTCTGAATGTACACTGTTTTCTGGATGACATCCTGGTAACTGGCTGGGATGATGCCCATCATTTGGAGAACCTGAAATTGGTTTTGGATAGGCTGAAGCAGTTTGGGTTGAAAGTCCATAGAGATAAGTGCAAGTTTTTTGAGTTCCCTGGAGTATTTGGAGCACAATGATGCAAAGGGACTTCATAAGTCACCTGTAAAGATTAGTGCCACAATAAATGCCCCGGTACCAACAAATGTAAGCCAGTTGCGTTCTTACGCCCGTTTCGTTCAGAATTTATCAGCTCTGTTGTTCCCACTCAACGCCTTGCTCCAGAAGGATACCAAGTGGGAGTGGTCTAAGGAGTGCAATCGGGCTTTCCAGGAAGCTAAGGAGCAACTGGCAAGCGATAAGGTATTCACACATTTTGATTCAAAACTCCCTGTACTGTTGGCCTGTGATGCTTCACCCTATGGGGTGGGAGAAGTGATTTCCCATATTTTGTCCAATGGTAAGGAAAAGCCCATAGGTCTTGCATCAAATTCATTAAGCAAAGCATAGAAAAAGTAAGGCAAATTGAGCGGGAAGCGCAGGGCATTATTTTTGGGGTGAAGTGGTTTTTATTCATATTTGCATGGCCGCCATTTTACCACCAGATCCTTACTCTGGATGGCATTACCCTGATCTCCAGTAATACTGTGAGAAATCTTGGAGTCATTTTTGATCAGGATATGTCCTTCAATGCGCATATTAAGTAAATATGTAGGACTGCTTTCTTGCATTCGCGCAATATCTCTAAAATTAGAAAGGTCTTGTCTCAGAGTGATGCTGAAAAACTAATTCATGCATTTATTTCCTCTAGGCTGGACTACTGTAATTCATTATTATCAGGTTGTCCTAAAAGTTGCCTGAAAAGCCTTCAGTTAATTCAAAATGCTGCAGCTAGAGTACTGACGGGGACTAGAAGGAGAGAGCATATCTCACCCATATTGGCCTCTCTTCATTGGCTTCCTGTTAATTCTAGAATAGAATTTAAAATTCTTCTTCTTACTTATAAGGTTTTGAATAGTCAGGTCCCATCTTATCTTAGGGACCTCATAGTACCATATCACCCCAATAGAGCGCTTCGCTCTCAGACTGCAGGCTTACTCGTAATTCCTAGGGTTTTTAAGAGTAGAATGGGAGGCAGAGCCTTCAGCTTTCAGGCTCCTCTCCTGTGGAACCAGCTCCCAATTCGGATTAGGGAGACAGATACCCTCTCTACTTTTAAGATTAGGCTTAAAACTTTCCTTTTTGCTAAAGCTTATAGTTTGGGCTGGATCAGATGACCCTGAACCATTCCTTAGTTATGCTGCTATAGACTTAGACTGCTGGGGGGTTCCCATGATGCACTGAGTGTTTCTTTCTCTTTTTGCTCTGTATGCATCACTCTGCATTTAATCATTAGTGATTGATCTCTGCTCCCCTCCACAGCATGTCTTTTTCCTGATTCTCTCCCCTCAGCCCCAACCAGTCCCAGCAGAAGACTGCCCCTCCCTGAGCCTGGTTCTGCTGGAGGTTTCTTCCTGTTAAAAGGGAGTTTTTCCTTCCCACTGTCGCCAAGTGCTTGCTCATAAGGGGTCGTTTTGACCGTTGGGGTTTTTCTGTAATTATTGTATGGCTTTTGCCTTGCAATATAAAGCGCCTTGGGGCAACTGTTGTTGTGATTTGGCGCTATATCAATAAAATTGATTTGATTATCGCCCAGTGACGACCATGCTCTACCAAAATAAGGCAACCCCACCGATGGCTACAGCAAGGTTGCAATGGTGGACATCTATACTTGCAGCACACAACTATATGATTCGGTATCATCGGCTGGCTGATCATGGCAGTGCAGCTGGCTTTTCATGATTGTCACTGTTAGCGGAACATGGGGAAGGGCCTAGCTCAGGGGACGTGCTCCTTATTAAGTACCTGGACTGTGTGTTGCGCGGAAGTCAGGAAACATACAAGAGCTGACATGATATTATCTCAAGTGATGGAGATGGTGGCAACGGGCCGGTTCCCTACAGAGGAAGGTGTAAGCAGCTGCTTTCTACCATATGTGATGCAGAAAAACAAGTGTCATTGCTGCAGGGTTGTGTGATGTGGGGGAACAGGGTAATAGTGCCACCGAAGCTGCACCAACAGGCATTGGAGAAGGTACACACGGGACATCTCAGGGTAGTAAGAGAAGAGGAGGAGCCTCCTCCTCTCTCCCTCAGAGAGAGAGGAGGAGGCGCAATAAATTTGATTCAGATTTGACAATCAATTCGGTCCAGGTTTAGCTCTTGTTCAAAAAAGACAATTGGGGGTTATATTGTTTTTAAAAAGTCTGCAATCTCACTCAGAAATGTTAAAAAGAAAAAACTAAATTGTCAACATGACTAAAGGTACAGTGTGTCATTTTTAAAGAAGAGAGCAAATGTTATGTCCATCAAATATTAATGTGTTTCTAAACTTTTCAATGTTATTTTATTAACTTAGACAGAAACATGCAAATTAGAACTTTGATATTACAACATGTCATTTTTTGTCTATAAATTCTTGCTTTCAATGCATCTAAAACCAGTCAAAATGACTCGCAATGCGCCGCCTCGGGTGATAACTGAATAAATTTATTTTATTCGGCGCGCACACACACACACACACACACACACACACACACACACACACACACACACACACACACTTAAAAGAATCTCTCATAATACAAAAAAAAAACAAGAGAAAAAAACAAACAATTTCCCAGTTTCGTGCGGCTGACAGGGTGAAGGCTGAAGCAAAAGCTTATAAACACCCCCCCCCCCCCCCCCCCCCACACACACACACACACTTTACCAGTTGCTATATACACATATGTACACCCATACAACAAATACCAAAAAAAAAAAAAAAAAAAAAAAACTGCCAATAGCATCGCTATACTAAAACATTTCTTGGACGAACCCTGTATGTACAGGTCCACCCGACAACCCACCGGCACAGATGACATCACCGGCACCATCCCTGCAACTGGAGGCAAGAAGATACCCCAGCCAGGTCCGGATACCTCCAGACAGACTCCAGTATTGAACTGTATTGAATGTATTATGTGTTCAGCTAGTGTGTTGTCTCAACCACAGGGCAGAATAATCCCTGATCCACTCCAGGTTTGGGGATAGTCTACCCCCCTTTCCTGAGTCAGTTTTATTTATTTTAGAATGTTGATTTTAACCGTTTTAACTATTTTAACATTTTAGGTATATTTATTAAATTTTGGATGGTTTTAACTTTGCGGGGTTTATTGTTGGTTTTAGTATTTTAGCTATTTACGGGATTTATTTTAGTTTTGTTAAAGTTGTTGATTTTAAATGTCACTGATGGTTAATATTGTATTCACTTGAATAGAAGGGAGGAGTTGTGATTATTAGGGTATAAAAGGACCAATACTCCTCCACACCAGTGTGTGGCGCTGTAAGCATGTCACTGGCTGTCCCAGGTGCTACAATTAAAACAGTTGCAACGTATCTCTGCTCGTCCATCAACTGCATGCATATTGATGACATGTATGTGAGTAAATCTTCTGTTGTACAACTAAGTCACAACAGAAACCACATTAATTTTGTATCTAATGACATTTTCAGCATCAAAAAAAAAAAATCTCAAAAGAAGTGTATATTTAAATGATCCTGTATTCAACCTTTAATTTGAACAGTCAGTGATCATGTTGAAATAACAGAATATGACGTGGAAGTTGGACCTGGAATGACTTTCCTTTTAATTGTAAACCAAATTATGAATTAACTCAGAACAATTAAACTATATGAAATTCATGAAGACTGTTACAGTATTTCAAAAACCACAGCTAAAGCTTGGAGAATATTTTGAAAATCAGGGTAAAATATCAATAACATACCTGACAGTAAAAAAGTCACTTATATCCTTGTGTAAATTCCTGTAAATCCATAGTCTTTTTTTCCAATGAAAGAGACTAGATTAATTTAAAAAAAAAGTCACAATCTTGTCTGAAAACCTGTTTGAACAGCAGAATGTTTATTTTCCAGAGAGAAAAATTCTTACCGTGTTTTCTGACGGCACAAGATGCAGTGAGCTTTTCCCGTTTCTTTCATCTTTCAGATGTGTTCATGAAGCCAGCGCCACGGATTCTTGTCCTTATTAAACGTTTTCACAGTCTCTCGCCATCTTCCCTCAGTCCGGCATCGCTCCGTGACAGACATGCCACAAAATTCTTCTTTTAAAAAGTTCATAGCTCTAAAATGTTTGCAATGTCCACGTGCTACTTTTAGCGTCAGTATCTTAGAGCAGGCACATGGCATCACCATAGCAACCAAGCAGTCCCACTTTACAACAGCTTTCGTAACAGCCACGCTTTGAGTGGCATTTTTCTCTGTGGAGTTCCGCAGATCCAAGGACACAGATCTGTATCTGTTATACAGATCTGTGTCTGCGGACTTACAAAACTTGCACGATGTTGTAAAAAAAAAAAAAAAAAAAAAAAAAACGCTTTGCATTTTAAAAACTCAGTGACGATCACGATTACAGTACAACACTAACACCCCCCCATGATGAAATCCACGGAATTCCTTGGATCCACAGAGTATTCAACAAAAACAACAAAAAATAAAAAGCCCCAATTAATTTTATTTTCATTACTTTAGAGGTAAACCTATGTTTGTATGTATTTATATCAATCACGTAGAATGAGCCATAGAATCCACATCTAAAAACCTCATCCAAACTGTACGACCAACATCATGGAAACGCCCATAGACTATTATTATTATTATTATTATCATCATCATCATCATCTCCAGGTTAGTCTCAACCTCCTCTCTACTCACTAAAGATCACAATGTCACATCATAGTCCATGGAGACTCCTGTGTGACCTCGTCCGTCAACCTGTCCATCACCATTGCAAACAAGAAAGGGCTCCGTGTCAAACCTTGATGTAATCCCATCTCCACTTTGAACGCATCTGTCATTTCTACTGAGCATCTCACCGCTGTCACACTATCCTTGAACAGATTCTGCACCACTCTCACATACTACTCTGCCACTCCAGAGTTCTTCACACAATGCCGCAACTCTTTGGCACACTGTGATAAAAGTGCAGCAGATAACTGAAACAATCCTTCAAACAGTGATACAAGCACCAAATTCGGCACAAACACTCCTTGGATATTCTTTTGAAAAAAACTGATTGGCCATTTGAATTTTCAATAGGTGGCCAGGTAGGAGTCAATTGAAGAATTACACAGGGGTCAAAATTTAAAGATGCTCCAATCATATTGAAAACTATATCACATTATTTGCCTGAACATAAAGATTCCAAAAAAGGTGTATTTTGGACTAACTATACCTTAATGTTATGGAGTTATGTGATAAAAATAGAAAAATGGTGAGAAAGGTCAATTTCAGTTTGTACAGGGGTCAAAAGTTGAAGTTGCTCTAATTTTAGTAAAAAGTGATGCAAATTATTACTAACCCTAATCCTGTACAAACTGAAAAAAACACTGCAAACTCTCATTTTCTTCAATAATCAGCTCCTCAAAATATTCCCTCCACCTTCTCAACACACTCTCCTCACTTGTCAGCACATTACCATCTGCATACTTTATCACAGTAAACTGCTGCACATCATTTCTAGCTCAGTCACTTTACAGTATCTGGCCAATCTGCACAAGTCCTTTTCTCCTTCCTTAGTAAGTTTCATCACGGTATTAAACAAAAATTCTGGGTGACTCTTTTTACTCTCAGACTGCAATAATAGACTAATTCTAAAATACTGTTTTTTTAACAGAGGCCCCCAAGTATGCTCACATGAGCTTGGTGACACAAAAGTATGAAATGGTAAAAATTATGATACAGTTAGAAAATAAGACCAACCTTTGGGTGTTGCCTCTGGTACAGGCTGGATGTATGACTGGTTGTAGGCCAGGGAAGGAGAGAACTTATCCAGGGTAGTCTGAGGTGGCAGGGCAATGCTTGGTGGTGGGTATAAGTGTGACCACCGCTGGTGCACATAAGCCATATAATTTCCATACTGGTTGTATCCTGGTGGGGGGTAGCTGGGTGCCATCAACTCGTGAACCTCCGAGGACGGGTAGGTTGTTATTGGCACTGTGGGGATGGGTTGGGGTTCTGGGGTTTGTGCCAGAGACTCTTTCTGTGCTGATAGTAGCACACCGTCACTTCGTTCTGCCTGGGTGGCTTTGACGCTGTGTGATTTGGGTGCTGGCGAGCTCTTTCTGCATCCATCATCACTGCTCCAGCTTCCTGCTCGACTCCGGCTACTGCTGCTACCACTGTCACTCCGCCTGTCCCACCCTTTGCTGCGCCTGGTGCTGTCTGAACTCTCAGAGGAGTGACACTTGCGTCGTGTGGGTGTCTTTGGAGGTGGCTTGCTTCCATGAAGCCGCTCCTTGGTCCTGGCAGCCATCTTGCTGATATCAGTCACACCCAAATCAAGGCCAATGGTTTTCAATAAGTCCTGGATCTTTTCATACTCCTCCAATGCCTGGCGTTCACTTTCCTCCAGTGGCTCTGTCCCTGGAGGGTAGGCAGGCTCTGGACTTCTGCTGAGTTTGTTCATGCGCAGCGTGCCCTCTTCACTCTCAACTGCTGGCATCTGAACATGTGGGGAGGCTTTGGGAGGGACACCACATGGTTGAATGGTACTCATATTCTGCTGTGGAAAATCTCCATACAGCACCTCTTCTGACATGTCCCCATATAGCTCAGAGAAACTGTGGTGTGGTGCAGGCTCAGATGGCACTACAGGTTTAGGATCCTCAGAGTCTCCATATAAAAACTTCTCCTCATCGTCAATGTCATCCATGGCTTTCTCATGTGGCTTGGCCACCTTCCCCTCCAGCAGAACAAGGATCTCCTTGATCTCAGAATCCAAGCCAGCATGCTGAGCCATCTGTGGATCAGAACGCAGCTCGTCCAGCATTGCGACCACCGTGTGAGGTGCCATGCCTTTCACAGCCTGCAGTAGCTGATCTGCCAACTGGGAAGCACCGGAGGTCTACAGTCCGAAGGTAGAGTACAAGTATTTCAGTTAAGACGTACATTTAAATTTTCTTTAAAACATTTATCTTTTGAAATCTGCTATTCAAACTGTCACCTGAACTATACCTATCTGACCAGCCGGCTACGACCACATACTGAAGATACTGATCAATACTTTATGCAAAACTTGCAAGCTGTTGACAATCTGGAAAACTGCTGAAACATCAAGAGCCTCAACTTAAAATGTCTCAACCATAATTTGCAAAACCTCTAAGACATTACTGTCTTACCTTCAGCAATGGTGATTCACAATCAATGCGTTTCTTCAAGATGGATTTGGTGGGGAGATTCAATGTCTCCTCCAACTCCTTTTTCAGTCGAGCCTTTGCCAGCTCCTTAAACTCTTTTTGTTCTGTGCTGCTGCTACTAGAAGAACTGCTGCTTGAGTTGCGACTCCTTGCTCGGCTGTTGCTGTGGGTGGCGGTCACTGGCTTAAGGTAGCTCGGCCCACAGCTCCGCCCTCTGGATCTAGACCTGGACTTGCTGCGAGGTCGACTCTGGCTCCGCCCTCGGCTCTTGGCACGGCTGCGATATGGACTTCTACTCTTGCTAGGGGCTCGGCTCTTGCTGTGCCCCCAGCTCCCGCCACGGCTGCGAACTGGACTTCTGCTCTTGCTCCGCCCACGGCTCCTGGCACGACTGCGATCCGGACTTCTGCTCTTGCTACGTGGACGGCTCTTGCTCCGCCCCCGGCTCCTGGCATGACTGCGATCTGGACTACGGCTTTGGCTACGGGGTCGACTCTTACTATGTCCGTGACTCTTGGCTGAAACCCGGTCTGGACTACGGCCCCTACTGTGGCTCCTTTCGTATCCTGGTCTCGGAGAGTAATCTCTGAACAGAAACACAGTGGATAAGTGGAATGAACCTGTAATCAGGCAAATATAAACCATAAAGCCCCTTTCAAATAGATGACAAAAACGATCACATCAGCAGACCAAAATTTGATCATTGCCAAAAATGTGTGATTAATGAGTAAATAAAGAGCTAATGTAATTTTTTTTAAGTAAACCATTATCAGTGAATTCTTATGATGTACAAAAACAATGCAGCTTGTTGATGAATACCTGTCATACAGATGTGAGGGGACTGATCCAGGCTGTCCAGTCAACTCGTTACCAACAGTAATAACGAGGTTGTGGCTAAGAGGAACTGCTCCACGTGGAGACATAGACCTCTGGGGGGAGAAATCAGATGGAATTTGAATAGTTGTGTCAACTTAATTACACATTTTTTACAAACTTGCCTGAAAGTGTCAGAACATTTTAATTTTCATGTGCTACAGAGACACAGACCCGTTCTTCCACAACAACCAAACCAGCTCAACATGTGGCTTTATTGTACCCACAGTCTTCACATTTGAAAGACTTTGTCCGTGTCATGCAATGCCTACAAAGCAGTAAACCAATTTCACAGAGTTGCTTTCAGCATTCTGATGTCTTTGTAGCATTGCTGTCATTCTGACTCATCACCAGGTGGACCCCAACAGCATTATAGGACAGGCCAAAAATAGTCCCCCGCCCCCCACTTCTTTATTTAGGCTCATTACATGAAAAACAATACAGCTGTCATGATTTACATTCTTTTTTTTTTATTTATACATCTGATCCATGTTTTTCCTGCTTGCTTTTATACAATATCAACACACATTGTATTAAGATTTAAGTTATAACAGAAAGTGGTGTCAGCATATCCAAATACAAAGAAAAACAAAGTGTCTCATTTTATTTTTTTATTAAGTAAAAGCTGGGCATTTTGGGGAAATATACATTATCCACTTCATCGAATTTCCTCAAATTTATTGTCCTGGAGCCTCTTCCAACCAAATGATCTCCAGGAAAGTGAGCCTGAAATCCTCCATTGAAATCCACAATATTGACAGGGTTCTCAGCAGGATTTTTTTTCTCAGCGTAATGGGATGGGGAAGAAAAAAAAAAAAAAAAAAAAAAAAAAAAAAAAAAAAATCACCTTAAAAAGCTGGGGTTCGGGGGATGCTTAGGGTTTGCACCCCCCCCCCCCCCCCCGCCCAAAGCTTTTGCATTATGGCTTTATAATGTTAATCTAAATACGAGGTCTGTTAGAAAACTATCCGACCTTTTTATTTTTTGCAAAAACCATATAGATTTGAATCACGTGTGATTGCATCAGCCAAGCTTGAACCTTCGTGCGCATGCGTGAGTTTTTTCACGCCTGTCGGTTGCGTCATTTGCCTGTGAGCAGGCTTTGAGTGAGCAGTGGTCCCGACGCGCTAATTCCTCCGCACGTCTGTCTCAATGTGCCAAAAAAGTGCTGATGTCCACGTCTTCTGCGATTTCTCTGGTAGTCAGACGACGTCCCGGATCAACACAGCGTTCAGTTTGGAAATGAACGGCACATTCCACTGTTACAGGAGTTTTTGTCATGGAAAGAGGACCGATGAATTTGCGCGTTGGGACGCAGCGGCATGGCGCAAAGCAACGTGATGAAGCCTCACAGGACATGTTCTGGCATGTCCAGCTCATCCACAATTTCTCGGATAGTCACACGACTGAAAAGCCACCAAAAGCCGTCTGAAAGCCATCTGAAAGCCGTCTTGTGAGACCAACACGGAGGTGCTTTTGTCCCGCACCATTCGCGGCTCTGTGGCGCATTCCTCCGCTTCTCTTTCCATGACAAAAACTCCTGTAACAGTGGAATGTGCCGAAAAAGTGCTGATGTCCACATCTTCTGCCATTTCTGTGGTAGTCACACGACGTCCCGGATCAACAAAGCCTTCACTTTGGAAATTATCTGGTCGTTTCAGTCTGTTGATCGGGGCTCAGAGTGCGCTGCGCTCTCAGCTGCTGTGGATGGTCTTTAAACCGGCTGTAACACTCCTTAATCTGTGTAATCCCCATAAAATCATCCCTGAAAGCCATCTGAATTTTCCGAATGGTGTCCACCTGGAGGTCTCTCATAGTTACTGGAAGAATTTGATGCAGCAAAGCTCCAAATCGTTCAGACATTTTATTTGCAATAAAAATCCGACGAGGGGGGTGGACCACTGCTCCCACAAAGCCTGCTCACAGGCGAATGACGCAACCGACAAACGTGAAAAAACTCATGCATGCGCACGAAGGTTCAAGCTTGGCTGATGCAATCACACGTGATTCAAATCCATATAGTTTTTGCAAAAAATAAAAAGGTCGGATAGTTTTCTAACAGACCTCGTATATCAAAACCTGAAGTCCAGATGTAGGAGAGAACACCACTGCACTTCAAAATGTGAAAAAAGTGTCTCCAAATACTCCACCAATTTGAGGTTGAAGCTACAGAGGAGACCATCTGGATAAAAGTCCCGAGCGTCCAACTCACCTGTTGTCTCTGTAAACCCACACCTGCTGCTACGCTTCTAAATAAAACAAAGGCTCTTTAAACAACAACGATTTTATTATTTGAAAAAACGTTTTCCTTATTTTAACATTAAATGAATCAATCATTAATAGGGATGGGTATTGATAAGATTTTATCCATATCGATGCCATTACCAATTCTGCTTATCGATCCCTTTATCAATACCTCTTGTGAATTTTCTGTGTACTACAAGTAGGTTTTACAGGTTTTCTATAACAACATTTTATTGAGTCTGAAAGTAAATAAATATGAAATTGGTCACTGGATCCTTGATCTCTGGACATAAATAAAATCTGTAGTTTTTGTCAAAAGCATTTCCTTTCAGACATTTTGGCATGAATGTCTCTCCGTACCTCTGAGCTGAGCTCAGCCGGCTGCTGCACGTCAGCGCAGGACGTCTGGTTTTGGGAAGAAAAAAAAACATTTTGATTGATTGCAGCTTGTTTGTATTACAACGTTTGGAAAGAGGTGTCAATTGATTTAAAGTGTTTCACTTTGACGTTATTAATTCTCTGTGTCTGCATGAATTACCAACCAATTCCCATGTAAGTCAAAATGGGAGCCTTGCTACTGTCAAGGCATGAAGTTTGTAAAATGTGTAAAAAATAAAAAAATTTTATATATATATATATATATATATATATATATATATATATATATATAAATAAAATTTTGGCTGGGAGGAAAAGGATTAATTCCAACTGGACTCTATCGTTCTAACTTGACTCGTCAGAGAGCCGCGCAGCGTTTGGAGCTGTGTGAACAGAACGGAGGACGATTCTCATTTCTTTCTCCCAGCAAGACAGGAGTCCCAGTTAGTAACTTTAATCTGCACAAAAGTGACTCACAATCGGCATATTCAGGGATGAAAGTGGTGAAAAACAAAAAGCTGAAACCCAAAATTACCCCCAACACCACCTGCACGAAAATGTTTCAATTCTAGAAGCTCTGAAATGCAATCTGGGACTATTCCAAACAATAAACTGCAGTGAGTGCAGCATCCATTTAATGAGGGGGGGGAAAAAAAAAAAACTTTCCTTATTCAGATTCATTCTAGTAGTATTCTGCTCTTACTAGGATGCAGCAGTTTTCTAGTTTGGCAGATAGTTCTGGAGAAAATCAGTGAAGAAATTAACAAAGTGAAAATATGGTTTGACCGAAACAAATTGTCATTAAACTTAAATAAAACAGGAATGAAGTGGAGGTGGAAGAGTCACTAGGTGTTCACAAGAAACGGTTATTTCTGTATTTATGTTCATTGTTATTTGGTTTTATATTTTGTGTTGTGTTTTTAACAGGGATGCACGATAACTATCGGTGGCCAATTGTTATCAGCCCATAATGGCCTTTGTGACGTCACACAGATAATTCCGATAATTAAAAAAATTTGCCGATAATAATAAAGACTCTTCATCCCTGCTGTTGATCTGAGTGCTGTGCGCCTGGTATTCCTCAACCCCTCTGTTCTCTGACCGTGCTGTTGGCTATTTGTGATGTAAATTTGTAGTGGTGTGTTTAGAAAACGGAGAAAATGGCGTCGTCCGTTTGGGCTTTCTTTACCGTGTCTCCGGAAAACATTTCATTGGCAGTTTGTAATGCATGCTCTGCAGAAGTTTCACAGGGAGGGAAAAAGGCGACAAGCTTTAACACAACAAATCTGATAAGTCATCTTAAATTTCGCCATCGTGGAGATTTATGGGCTCAATATTAGGCCACCTGTTCTGCTAATGCTAAAAGTACCGGAAGCAACGGTGGCAAACGTAAAGCTACGGAGCCGCTAACTATTGAGGAAGCGTGTCAAAGAAAGCAAAAGTATGACCGAAAAGACCCAAGGGCGACAGCAATTGACGACAAAATCATACAGTTTATTACGCTTGACGACCAGCCTTTTTCAGTCGTTGAAGACATAGGATTTTGTCAGCTAATGCGGCACGCTGAACCCCACTACGAGATTCCAAGTCGCCGCTACTTTGCAGACACTTGCCTACCTGCGCTATACGATGTGGTGGCCACACACATTTACAGTCTGCTGACGAAAGATGAGTCTGACTGCAACTATTTCAGCTTCACAACAGACATTTGGACGTCAGACGTGAGCCAATCGAGCATGTTAAGCATGACAGCACAATGGATTGACAAAGACTTTAAACTTCAAAAAGCTGTTCTACACGCCCAAGAGCTCCCCAGGTCCCACACGGCACAAGCAATTTGTGATTCGTTTGAGAAGATGTTTAAGCACTGGAATATTGCAAAAGATAAGTTGCATGTTGTCCTGCGGGATAATGCTAAGAACACGATAAAAGCAATGGATCTGTGTCAGCTCTCAAGTCTGGGCTGCATGGCACACACACACTGCAACGTGCTATAAATGAAGCTGTACAGACCCTGCAGGGGTTCTGTAATCAACATAGAAACATGATCATTTTCCCGACAAACACCCCCAAAAACAATGGCCGCTTTGAAGGACTGATAATTGTTAAGCAAAAAATGCTACTGATGTCGGTGGATGAAATCATTTCTTAACAATACCCAAAAAGAACTGGTTCTTGATCCCCAACCCTAATCATTAAACATGTTCATGAAGTCAGAGTTTAGTCTTAAAGACATCTGCACAGGTAGAAGTCCCGCCCCTATTATGCATCATGTTGTAACATTCATAATCACTAGAATAATTAAATTCATATTTTAGTAATTACTCTATCCTGATTACAACATTAAAAACAGCCACATAGTCAATAAGGACATAATTAGGGCCCAAGTGACAATGATGTCATCCTATGAGGACCCTATTATAATCGTACTGTTTATTATTATTATGGCCCGAGTGACGACGAAGTCGTCCTACGAGGACCACATTGTAATCATGCTGTTTATTATTACTATTATTATTAGTGCCCAAGTGACGACGAAGTCGTCCTACAAGGACCCTATTACAATCATGCTGTTTATTATTATTATTAGGGCCCGAGTGACGACAAAGTCATCCTACAAGGACCCTATTGTAATTGCGCTGTTTATTATTAGGGCCCAAGTGACGAAGTCGTCCTATGAGGACCCTATTACAATCATGCTGTTTATTATTATTATTATTAGGGCCTGAGTGACGATGAAGTCATCCTACGAGGACCCTATTACAATCATGCTGTTTATTATTATTATTAGGGCCCGAGTGACGATGAAGTTGTCCTACAAGGACCCTATTACAATCATGCTGTTTATTATTATTATTATTATTATTATTAGGGCCCGAGTGAAGACAAAGTCATCCTACAAGGACCCTATTGTAATCGCGCTGTTTATTATTAGGGCCCAAGTGACAACGAAGTCATCCTACGAGGACCCTATTATAATCATGCTGTTTATTATTATTATTCGGTCACCTGAGCGACGATGAAATTGTCCTATGAGGACCCTATTGTAATAGCGCTGTTTCTTATTATCATTATTAGGGCCCGAGTGACGACAAAATCGTCCTACGAGGACCCTATTGTAATTGCGCTGTTTATTATTAGGGCCTGAGTGAAGACAAAGTCATCCCCACGAGGACCCCATTATAAATCGCGCTATTTATTATTTATTTACAATTTATTATTCTTGGCACTTTTCAAGCCCCAATTTCGCCCCCTTCCCATGTTCAAAAACTCACCAAACTTTGCAAAGTCATTCAGCCAAATCCAAAATTCAATACTTTGGGGGTTGCCATAGTAGAGAAGCTGGAATCTTCGACTGGACTGGGTTGCTTGACGCGAGGATGTTTCGCTTCAAATCAAAGATTCAAAGAAATTTATTTTATTGTCATATGCACAGAAGAACATGTTCCCTGCACAATGAAATGTGTCTACTGCATTTAACCCATCCTAATTGCCAGTAGGAGCAGAAGTCGCCATTAGGCGCCCGGGGAATTTAGCAGAAGCTTCCTCAGCTAAAATTCTTGCTCTGGTCGTCTGACTCTGTCTTAACTCTTGTAGAGAAGAATAACAGAAGCCACAAAAGCTGGAATATTAAACCTAACCAGATGCCTCCTACCGAGAGGCAGACTGCTATTGGCTAGTGACTAAACAAATGCTCTATTTAGCTCTAGTTAGGACCCTCCTAATGACAGAGTAGCTGTTCCTCCTAACGATGGGAGTGATGCCTCTCCTGGCGGCTCTCCTGACACGTCTCCTGATGACGTGAATGACTCATTACCATGAACCAAAGACTGAAACTGCTTAGACTGGAGTACCCCATTGTAAACGGGGGACAAAGCGTGTCTCAGACCCCCTCCCCGGTTAAGGCTGGGTTTCAACTGTTTCACATACAATGCCTCCTTCACTCCTCCCTTAAACCATTTCTTCTCTCTGGCTAAGATTTTAACGTCCTTGTCCTCAAACGTGTGGTTAGTGTCTTTAAGATGGAGATGAACTGAGGCTAAAACTGAGGAAGCTTCTGTGATTTGAAATGAAACGTCGGCGCGTCAAGCAACCCAGTCCAGTCGAAGATTCCACCTTCTCTACTATGGAAACCACCTGGACAACTGAGAGCCTACACAGAAACTTTGGAGGTTGCACACATGCTCACGGCGAAATAGCGCCCTTACAAATTTTCAAAATACCCTCCTCATGGGGGTTTTTTTTTGTCATGGCCTCAAAAAAGTTTACCCTAACCCTAACCCTTATTTACCATGCTGGGACACACAAAAAGTCTCTTAAGGTCGTGAGAAATGTTGACAGGAAGTCAGCTATTTTGATTTTAAGTTTCGATTTTGAGGTCATTTTTGCAGTTTTTGGCCATTTCCACTGCTGACATTTGAACGAACTCGTCCTAGGGATTTCATCCAATCATCATCATGACCCCATGCTGTTCAAAAGTTATCAAAAGAATTTCTGTTGATCAAAAGGTGTGGCTGCTAGGGTTCATCAAACTTTAGCAAGCATTTTGGAGCATGCTGTGTCACTTCAAATGGCTGCCACGCCCACATACTTCATCGTAGATCCTTCAAACTTGCCGGTCATGATGAGGGCTCCACCCTGAATGTCTGCATATATTAACTTCTCACCTAATCATAGCGTCCCCCCCCCAGGTAGTAACAGGAAATGACCTATTTATACTTTAACAGGTACTGATGTGGTTAATCCCATCAACTTCATTCCACTTCTAAAACATGTAGAACAAGTTGGTGAATGAACATGATGATCAACGCGAAGCTACAAGTAATCGTGTCTGTGTGGCAGCTTGCCGAATATCGGTCCTTCGCCATGAAATTACATTCTTCCTTTTGATAGCTTTAATTTTATCTTATCGTCATAAAAATTGATACACAGATCAAGAATGATAACCTCTTACATGTGATAGGGGCGTCACCCATGGGCAGGGCAAAATGCCTCTATAGCACCCCCTTCAACTATGCAAGCCACACGTGTACCAATTTTCATCTCACTACTTCAAAAACCCCTATGGAGAGGGGTTTTTGAAGTAGCACCATTGGTCTACTTCAAACAGGAAGTTGGCCATTTTGAATTTTTGTGTCATTCTGGCATGATTTCCACATGTTGTATTTGAATGAACTCCTCTAGGGATTTTGTCCAATGCACTTCAAATTTCTTTCAGATCATCCAGAGACGATACTGATCAAAAGTTGCCAAAAGCTTTTTTCTATGTCGAAGGGTGTGGCCGCTATGGCGCCGCCATTTTGACCCTTTGCCATGGAACGTCATGCTTTGTCTGACTGACTTGAAACTTCACGTGTGATGAGGGTCGGCCCCTGAACAGAAATCGCGCTGGCCCGGGTAGGCGGTGAAGTGTGGACGCGATGGCCCGTCCATGACTGCTTGCAGTCCTAGTTTAATGTTGAAATGACTAAATTAAAAAAACTTTTTTTTTCTTAATTTTATTTAACCTTTATTTAACCAGATAAGAAAACCCACTGAGATCAAGACCTCTTTTGCAGGAGGAATTTGGCCAAGAAGGCAACAGCACACACCGACAAGGCAAAGCAATAATGAAACAATAATAAAAACAACACATCCACCATAAAATACAAACACAAGCAGCTAACCGATAGACACAGTAATTATTTTAAATAAAAATGCAAGCTCTAGGACTTCCGCTTCCGGCGTCATGGAGTGAAGTAGTGTAAGCGTCCAGCTCTGTATATTGTTTAATTATTTCGCATTTCCAGACCCAAGTATCTTTGATAACTAACATAAAACCAGTACCTAAGCCAAAATGGAAGCCAAAAAAGGAAAAAAATACACGCAGAAGACCATAGATATTGATCCCCCGACCGACGAGCGAAACGAAGCAGCTAAGGCTAAGGCTAACGCTAGTCCGGAGACCGGAGAGGATGCCCCCATCTCTGTGGGAATATTACGCGTGGAACTCTGTGTGAGATTAAAAGAGTACGAGGATAGTTTGGACGGTGTTAAATCCAAGATCGATAGTATGCATCGGGACATTCACAGGGACATCTCCTCTCTGCGGGAAGCTAAAGCGAATATCAAAGCTACCCGAGACGAACTAATGGGCAAAGTTGAGAGGCTGTTTACACTACAGGAGGAGGCAGCTAATACACAGAAGGAAATGGAGAAGTCCCTATGTGATACATCTGATAGACATCATACACACTACTGGTGACGGACCATAAGAAGTTACAAGAAAAATGTTTGGACTTAGAAAACAGAAGTCGCAGACAGAACATCCGCATTATTGGAATTGTGGAGGGCGCCGAGGCTGGCAACCCCACTGACTTTGTTGCCAAATTTTTGGCGGAGGTCCATGGGGAGGACAACTTCGACTCCCCAATTGTTATTGACCGAGCTCACAGAAGCCTGATTCCCAAACCACGGAGTGGGGAGCGTCCGAGGGCCATCATTGTCCGACTGCACTACTACAAGGATAAAGAAAAAATTCTAAGACTGTCCAGGAGCAGAAGCAGCTAACATTATGGGGGCTCTCCCGTTTATATTTTCCCTGACATGGGGCCCGAAGTCGGACGGCAGCGAGCAGTATTTAATGAGGTGAAGTCGAAGCTCCGCAACGCTGGAGTTACGTACAGCTTGTATTTTCCAGCCAAACTTGTGGTAACAGTGAATGGCTCCAGACACACATTTACCAACCCTGAGGCAGCGGAGAAGTTTATTTAAAACATCAAGCTGAGGACGTCGGAGGGCGCAACGGGGGGAGCGGCCGCATCTGAGGACGGAGTGTTAAATGCGCGAGGAACGGATCGAACTAAACAGCACGGATATAACAGATTACATTAGACATTACTGGAAGGTCAAACTCACAGCCTGAACTGATAAACCATTAACCAAGTAAATTAGTCTACTAAGTTATTATGTAAAAAAGAAAAAAGGGAAAGGAAGAAGAGAGAAAAGGGAAAAAGAAAGGAGAAAAAAAAATTTGTTACTACTTGTATTGAGTAAAAGGTTTGATAATTTTTTTTTTTTTGCGTTGGTAACTGTTTACCTGTGTATTTACATGTGAAAAGTCTAATGTTACTAAACTGTCATATAGGCTGTACCTATCGTTATTATCATTATTATTTTGTGTGTGAGGTTATATGTATATAGGTGCATACTAGGGATAATAGGGGCAACTTTGGGTCCTCAGTTAAAAGTTAGTTGTGTGTTTGCCAGTCTATACTGAATAAGGGGTCTGGATATACTTGACATAATTGTGTAGGGGCTTAGTGGTAAGTCAGATGTTCATACATCTCTCTGAATCCAAACTAGACTATTTTGTTTTTTGGGGGGTTTGGTTTTGTGTTGTGTTCCTCTGCCCAACTTCCATAGGGTTTTTTTTGTTTAGGGAGGAACAGAGAGAGAACAGGGACAAGTTCAGTGGAGTTTTTTGTTTTTGTTCCTGCTTCTACCTGCACTATGGTAATGAGTAATTATTTTTGGGGACCTGTTGAAATAATGAATGATTGGGTTGTGAATCTTTACCAACAAGAAGAGTATGGTTAGTGACATTGATAAAAATGTTAAATCTTATAATCTGATAAATCTGGTTTCATGGAATTGTAAAGGTCTTAATGGAGCTGTTAAACGGGGTAATATTATAGCACATCTTAAAAAGTTGGGAACGGACATAGGATTTCTACAAGAAACCCCCTTGAGAAATCAAGATCATCAGAGGTTGCGGGTTAGATGGATAGAGCAGGTATTTCATTCAGACTTTACTGCAAAAAGCAGAGGCACAGCCATTGTTATCAGAAAAGGCATCCCCTTTAATGCATCAAAAGTAACACCTGATTCCCGAGGTCGGTACATTATGGTTTCAGGACAACTTTATAATAATCCAGTTACACTTGTGAACATTTATGCTCCTAATGTAGATGATGAATGTTTTATCAGATCATTTATATCGGCTTTGCCTAATATGGATTCCCATCAATTAACAATTGGCGGAGATTTTAATCTTGTCTTAGATCCCGATCTTGACAGATCATCTCAGAGATCAGTGATTATGTCTAAATCCGCAAAAGCTATGCATGCATTTATTAATTCATATAAGCTAGTTGATCCATTTAGGGTTTTGTCTCCAAAGATAAAGCAGTTTTCTTATTTTTCTCCTGCTCATCGCTCGTATTCCAGAATTGATTTCTTCTTGCTAGACTACAAGTATCTGACACAGATTCAAAGTTGTGATTACAAGCCAATAGTATTGTCTGATCATAGTCCAGTATTTCTTCAGTTAGCAATTGGATATGGATCAACCGCACGAAAATGGCGATTTAATAATAGCATGCTGTCAGATAACCGGTTAATTGAGGAAATAAAGAATCAGATTGAAATATTTATTTCAATAAACGATACACCAGAGGTCACACGATCCATATTATGGGATACACTAAAGGCATATTTGAGAGGCCAGATTATCTCATTGAGCAGCCAAAGGAATAAACAACGAAGGGAAAGGGAATCAAAAATTGCTGAAGAACTGTTAGAGATAGATAGGAAATACTCAGTTTCACCTTCTACGGAACTTTACAAAAAAAGGTTTCATTGCAAACAGAGCTTAACTTACTTTACACAAATGACACAACTAAATTGCTGACGCAGCTTAGACAAGTATTATGAGCATGGAGAAAATAAATTCAAATTCAAATTTATTAATTTATATAGCGCCAATTCACGACAAAATTGTCTCAAGGCGCTTCACAACATAAAAACAGTTAAAAATTTAAAACACAATAAAAACAACCATAAGAAAAAAAACAGCAGTAAAAAAGTACAAGATTAAAAACACATCATAACACTAATGATAAAACAGGGAAAATAAATGAGTCTTTAAACGTGATTCAAAGGTCTCCACAGTGTCCGAATGTGTAAAGAAAAGACAGGTAGACTGTTAGCACGGCAGATTAAAGAAGTTGCAGCCTCGCGGTTAATAACAGAAATAAAAATGAGTACAGGGCAGACAACTAATGACCCGAAGCAGATTAATAAAACATTTCTTGAATATTATACAAACTTTATTCTTCAGAATCTAAAAATGATCCAATATTAATTGAGAAATTTTTTGAAGGTCTTCAAATCCCATCTATATCTTCCGAACATAGAATGCAATTGGAACAAAAAAATAACAGAGGAAATAAAACGGGCTATTCAAAATATGCAATGTTTAAAAAGTCCTGGTCCAGACGGGTATAGCGCAGAATTTTATAAAGCCTTCGGGGAACAGATTTCACCCCTTCTTTTGGATGTATACAATGAGGCACTAAGTAAAGGATGTTTGCCTTCAACTATGTATGAGGCTACTATCTCTCTGATCCAAAAGCCTGGTAAAGATCCTCTCGAACCAGGCTCATACAGACCCATTAGCCTATTAAATGTAGATAATAAAATACTAGCAAAGATACTAGCAGGGAGATTAGAGTCAGTTCTACCAACAATTGTATCCCAGGACCAAACGGGATTTGTGAAAGACAGGCAATTGTTTTTTAAAATTAGGAGGTTATTTAATATTATTTACACGTACGATACAAATGATCAATCTGAAATTTTACTTTTGCTGGATGCTGAGAAGGCCTTCAACAGGGTCGAGTGGGATTATCTCTTCTCAACCCTGTCGAGGTTTGGACTTGGCTCTAATTATATATCTCTCGTCAGGCTGCTTTATGCTATGCCTCGGGCCACAGTACAGACAAACACAATAAACTCTAGTCCCTTTTCTCTCCATCGCTCCATGAGACAAGGATGTCCTTTGTACCCTCTGTTATTCACTCTTGCTATAGAACCTTTAGCCATTTCATTACGCTCTGCAAAGGACTATAAAGGCATATTAAGAGGTGGTACGGAGCATAAAGTATCGCTTTAAGCAGACGATCTGCTACTATATATCACAGATCCTACAAAATCATTGACGAAAATTAGGAATATGTTAATGGACTTCGGAAAAGTTTCAGGATATAAAGTTAACTTATCAAAGAGCATACTTTTTCCAATTAACTCCATAGCGAAACAAAACAAAAGCATTTTTGCCTCGTTTCCTTTCACCATTTCGAATAGGTTTAGATATCTGGGAATAAATGTGACTCAAGAGTTTTCTGGCCTCTTCAAACATAACTTTACTAATTTATTTCAACAAACAGAAGAAAACTTTACAAAGTGGTCTAAGTTACCTAGCTTGTTTGCCGGAAGAATAAATATAGTCAGGATGTCCACTTTACCCAAATTTTTATTTCTGTTTCAATGCATTCCCATTTTATTAACAAAAGCATTTTTCAAGAAAGTTGACTCTTTAATTTCTCAGTTTATCTGGAACAAAAAGACACCCAGAATTAAAAAAACATTCTTACAAAGACCTAAACCTATGGGAGGAATGGGACTGCCCTGTTTCCGGCTCTATTATTGGTCTTGTAACATACGTTGCATGTCATTGTGGGGTGGAGCTCATAGACCTGTTTGGGAACGGATGGAAAGTCAAATTTTTTCTCCTAATGGACTGAGATCTTTAGTTTATTCAAACCTTAAACTTGGTAAATATAAATGCAAAAACCCTGTGGTATTTAATTCTCTTAAGATTTGGTCTCAAATTAGAAGGAATTTTCACTGGGATCAATGTTCAATTTTAACGCCGTTGGTCCATAATCTAGCCCATATTTTGTTTTCAGGGTTGTCATTTCAACAATGGAAATTCAAAGGCGTGCATACACTTAAAGATATATTTATTGATAATGTCTTTCCCACATTTCAACAACTCCAGAAAAAGGTTAATATAGACAGCAAAGATTTTTTCAAGTACTTACAAGTACGTGACTTTGTCAGAGAAATATTTCCATCCTTTCCCAATGCACCGCAGAGTACTGCTTCAGATGATTTGTTCCTGATAAACCCACTAAGGAAAGGGGCTATTTCCAGGATTTACAATAAACTTTTACAATTAGACTGTATAGCCACATTGGATCACCTGAAAGATGCCTGGTGCAGTGAACTAGGTGTTAACATGACTGTGGAACAGTGGACTACAGCGCAGGAACGGGTTCATTCCTCCTCAATCTGCTGCAGACATGGACTAATACAATTTAAAATATTGCACAGATTACACCTGTCCAAATTGAAGATGTCTAAAATGTTTTCAGGAGTAAATCCCACATGTGATCGTTGTGGCCAGGCTCCTGCTTCATTGTCACATATGTTCTGGACATGCATTAATATCAGCACTTATTGGATTAAAATATTTGAAACACTCTGAAATTTTTAAGAAGAAACTCCCCCCAGATCCAATAATGGCATTGTTTGGTGTATCTACGTGTAAGGATTTAAGTAAAAAAGAAATGCATGTTTTGAGTTTTGTGACGTTGTTGGCGAGACGTCTTATATTGTTGAATTGGAAAAGCAAAGCTCCTCCGACCCATCCAGCCCTATTGAGAGATGTTATGCACCATTTACAATTGGAAAAAATCAGATATTCACTGAGAGACAATGTCAAGGTGTTCCACTCAACATGGCAACCCTTTATGGATCATTTTAACAAGTAAAATGTGACCAGCGTCCTCCTGGTTTTTTTTATTTTTTGGATATGTTAACCTAGTGCAGGTATAGTGTTCTTTATACATACATGACTTTTTTTTTTTCTTTCTTTCTTTTAAGGGGGGGGGGGGGGGTGTTTTTGTTTGATTTTATTTATTTTTTTCGGGTATACACTTATGAATGTAAAGAATAATACTTGAACAAGTTATTATATGATGATACTGTTATGTTGTTTATTTCTGTTAATGTTGAAAATAATAAAATCAATAAAAAGATTGAAAAAAAAAAGAATGCAAACTCTAGCATACCAAAGCTCATGGTTTAAGACAGGATTTAGGACATGCACATTGTTCAAAAGATTTCCATTGTCTGTTCACTAATATTGATCGAAAGGCTGTCAGTGAAACCAGCCCAGGCTAGGGGTGGGCAATATCACCTAAAATTCCTATCACAGTATAAATTGAATCCCTTTACGGTTACGGTATATATCACGATATAAACTTAAGTGTAAAAATTATAATGTAAGTATTCTGAATGGGTCCCTTAGCAAAGCTAAATTGAGAAAAATAAATAAATAATAACAAAAACAGACATAATATAATTTTGAGGTATTGTGAGAACATTTGTGTGGATCTCAAAACTCGAGCTACAATTTGCCAGAAGGTACATCTAAGATGCAAGCCTAGATTTGATGTTGGGTCAGTGAATTAAGTTTCTTCTCTTGAACACTAGATGACACACCCACTCTGAATACATGAACTGTTTTCAGGACAGAGGCATTTCCTCATTTCCAAAATGAAACAAGACCCCCCCCCCCCCCCCCCCCCAAAAAAAAGTACTTAATTTACTCATATTTGAAGTCAGTCTGGGTAAACTGTCGTTCCTTGGCTGATGTGTTATTTAATGTGGTGCTTTTTCAAATGCAAGGTTTGATGAGCTATAGGTTTTATACCTCTAAAATGTTATTGGCAACCCCTATTTCACCCATTTTGAGTGGTTTTAGATTTATTGAAAGCAAGAATAATTGACAAAAAAATGACTTGCACTGTAATATTTAATATCAATCATTTCTGCATGTTTCTGTCAAAGTCTAAGTTAATAAAATAAATTATCTTGAAAAGGTTATAAATAATTCTGAAAAGGTTAAAAACAATATTTCATCACGGATATAGCATTTGCTCTCAACTTAAAAAAATGACACACAGTACCTTTTAATCCAGTGAGGAAGAGGCCTGTGTCTCACAATTTAACACTGTGACACTGACTATGAATGTGAATTTACACACAGTAGCTTAGCTTTTCTGTCATATAGACAGTTTTGCTTTTTCACCATTTTTGAGTGGGATTGCATAACTTTTAACAGAATAAATAAAATCTAAATATAAAAAAAGAAACAATGTTTGAACACAAGCTGCCTGAACCTGAACTGATTTGTCAAACCTGCGCTTTTAAAAATTAAATCTGAATTTAAAAAAAGTTCTACAAATGATTGTGGGCCCATTTGTAAACAGTAAACAGTTCTTTTCATGTGAAAATGAGTGAAGCTCACCCCTCCTCCTCTCCCCTCCCCTCGCTCAGTCAGACTTGCTTTTCCTCCTTTGACCAAACTTGGGAGCTTTTTGAGAACATGAAGCCTTTCAAACTATAATAAATCGTAACGTTCTGAAAGTACAGCAGCTACAGACTCAGAATGATTGGATTAACTGGATTATTTAATGAAATATTTTAATGGAGGTTTTTTCCGGACGCTGTTCGGAGCGCTCCAGCTGATTAGAGAACAGACAGCTGATGGCACAATGATGCAGCATCACTGAGTTGTGTTGTTTTTCAGCGTCACTGTGCTGAGCTGTTTGTTGGCATCTCTGTGCTGGCTGCATCGCACGTCTCACATGAACAGTAAGAGACACACCTCAGCTCAGAACACCCACACTCAGCCCTCTGCAGCAATGGAGCAGCGGTTCAGAGACACTGCACACAGAGGTTTTCCTGGATTGAAAAACTCTGCAGGCATTATCGTGGTTAGACAGTGGAGTCCAAATCTCTATCATAGGCCAAATTTATACCGTATACTGGATAAACAGTACATACCATGCAGTCTTAACCCAGACAGTTTCAATTCCATTTGGAGGGCATTCCAAGAAAAGGAGGAGGCAAAACTAAAAGCTTTCTTTCACTTTTCTGTTCGAACGGGGAACAGAAAACACAAAGTGTCATTGGAGCGTAAGGCATAGCAGCTTACAGTTGTACACAGGAAAGTGGACAGATAAGTCGGAACCAGCCCAACAAGTGCCTTATATACCAAAGTCCCTCGCCATGAATGTCCATTCTATTGGTGTTTTTTTCCCTTGTCCTTGTGTGTGTTGAATGTACTGTATAAGGATGTGTTTTAAGCTACAGGGTGTTTAAATTTCCTTTTGGATCATTAAAGTATCTATCTATCCAAGTCATCCAGTGCATGAGCCGCCCTGCTTCCAAAGAGGACATGCCAGCCTTGGCATAGAGTTTGCAGTGATGGGTAAGGCGGCTACTACCAGTGATAAATCTGAGAACACAATGATACACTGGAGACAAGGACTGCAAACATGCTGGAAGAACATAAATACACAAGATCACCATAATCCAATACAGGCATGAAAATAGCATTTATCAATGCTTCCGGGCCTCGAGGGAGAAACAGGACTTGTTTCAATCGAAGAACCCAAGCTTCACCCTCAATTTAGAAACCAAGTGTCTAATATGAGCTTTGAAGGAGAGCTCCGCATCCACAATTAAACCCAAATACATATAATTAGGGAACTGCTCAAGAGCTTGATCTTTTCTCCGAAGAAACTGATGAATTTGAAAAAAGTGTTATTTTAGATTTTTAAGACCAATATCAGTTTCCACATGCAAGACTGTACTACATTGTAGGCTAACTGCAAAAATTCAAATGACTAATTGAGTTAGAACAACAACTCACTGTGTCATCAGCATAAAGATGGGAAGAAACATTTAATAAATTTAC
The DNA here is from genome assembly GCF_902500255.1 of Thalassophryne amazonica. Lineage (NCBI taxonomy): Eukaryota > Metazoa > Chordata > Actinopteri > Batrachoidiformes > Batrachoididae > Thalassophryne > Thalassophryne amazonica. The sequence continues at coordinate 5,491,087 of NC_047115.1, read as the reverse complement.
ACGTCATTTATGTAAATTGTGAACAGAATGGGTCCTAAAACTGAACCATGAGGTACACCTTTTGTGACCTCTAGGAAGGAGGAACTAGGGCTGAAATGATTAGTTGAGTAACTCGAATAATTTGATTAGAAAAAATGCTCACGGCAAATTCTGTGCCTCGAAGCTCTGTTTAATTGTTGTAGTACATATGCCAGGCCTGTGTGTGGCGCTGTTAACATCCCCAGAAACAAACAAGAAGACTTGAGCATGCGCATAAGCTGTGTAAGAGCTAATCAATGTAGCACCAAAAGATACAGTTTTCCAATGCAACACACAGAGTAAAATAAAGCCTTTTAAGAGAAAGAGGGTAGGAATGGGACCAGTCTGATCCCGGATCGGTATCGGACGTAATTCACATATCGGAAAATGCCAATTCAACCCACGACATTTTCCGATACCAGAGAAGAGTCCCTGTGAATCCCCTCAACTGCTGTTGTTTGCTCTCTGCTTGTTTACTGCTGACCGGAAGGAGAGAGGGAAGTTTTTGAAGCCGGGCTGTTTGAGAGAGCTCTCTTCCGCAGTGTTGTAGCTGTGGTTAGCGGCAAATTTCTGCCCAGCTCTGGGCTTCAAATTGTCTGTTTGTCAAGCATGGATTTTCTGAAAAATTAAATGAATTGTTGCTGAAACTGTGTGCTAAAAAGTTAGCCACTTCACTATCCCGAGGCTGTAAAACGCCAGCACAGAGTGCAGCCAAGGACAAGCCGAACGGAGATTCTGTCTGCTGAAAGAGAAAAGGTCTCCATTAAAATTCTGCATGTGAGCGTCACTGATGATATCTGTTTTACAGTTGAAAGGCTTTGTGTTTCCAAAAGTTCAAAGTTTGCACAGCACTTAATCAGCGAGAGAGGAAGAAAAAGAGAGAGAGATGGAAGGAGACAGAAAGTGAGCGAGAGAGACAGAGAGTGAGCGAGAGAGAGAGAGAGGGAGAGGGAGAGACAGAGAGAGACAAGCAGAGAGAATGATTTCTCTAGGTTGATTGTGGACTGGCAGTAGTTCCACAATCAACCTAGAGAAATGATCATTTTCCCACTACACACCCTTGGAAACAGCATAAGGCCCAACTGCAGTGTAATTTTTTCAGGCAGCAGCGTAACTGCCCTTTACGCTGTTATAATGTTGGCAAGAACCCTGCTCAGGTTGTGCACAGCTGTGCAGTGAGCACTGTAGGCGTAAGTACTGTAGGGAAAACCTTTGGGAATATTTCTTGGAAAATTTTTTAATTTATAATCCTCTGAAACACTACGGCCTGCATTTTGAGGGCCAATTTTTGTGAGGTAAAGCATTAGGGTTAGGGTTGCTGTAAGCAGGTGCTTTTAATTTGACAGAGACTGTGGCAGAACACATTAATAGCAATACACATTTCACTCATGGTAACAGCAACATGACACTTAACTAAACTGAATAAACCAAATGAACTACAAAACACAAATCATTAACACTAACAATACTGTTAAGCTAACATGAATCACAATAACATTTAAATCTGAAAAACCCGAACAGCAGCACAACATCCATTGTATACTGGTTAGCTATAATTGCTGATTTCTCAAAAATAACTGTCCTATCAACTTTCCGTTTTCACAGCGTTCATCCTCCCAAAACACATAAACAGCAACTGAAACAGCAAGTGTCAGCTCTCCCCGGTTTCGCCGTGATCGAAGCCATACACACATGCACAGTGGCCACCTGGCTATTATAACAGAGATTAAAAATACATGAATGACACAAGAAAGTGTCATCCATGAATCCACTTATTTCTATTGTGGTCCATTGAGATGAGGCAGAAATATTCAGCTTTGAGTCAGCTTGTGAAAACTGGGCCAAGATGAATATAAGAAGAACTGACATTACTGCCTGAGCATTCTTTAATAAAATGTATGACAGAAATGTACATCTAACTGTTTTAGTTTCAATAAATGTTGTTGTGAGCTCATGATTTGGGTGTTATTGTGAGCTTAAGTACCTGACTGCCCAATACAGTGGTCCCTCATTTATTGCGGGGGTTACGTTCTAAGAATAACCCGCAATAGGCAAAATCCGCAAAGTAGTCAGCATTATTTTTTACAATTATTATAGATGTTTTAAGGCTGTAAAACCTGTCACTACACACTTTATACACTTTTCTCAAACAAGCATTAACATTTTCTCACTTTTCTCTCGTGTGTAAACACTCTCAAAGTTCAAACCTTAGTAGAAAAATAAGTCCACTATTACAGAATGAAACCAGAGATCAAAACCTGTTTTCAGGCCCAAACATTTGTTTGAGAAATAAAAATAGAACGTTTTCCTGTAAATAATTATGATGGTTTTTAGAACTAACAAATTTAATTTTAACAATCAACCTACGAGGTTGGATACATAAGAAATTATTAATAGTGACTCACCAGAATTCCACAGTTCCTCTGATCGCGCCTCTTCGTCCTGGCACCACTCCGCTGTAGCGTCTTTTTCCACTGAGTCACACCTCGGTGCAGGTGTCTTTTTCCGAGTGAAGAACATAGTTATGGGTAATTGTTGGCGCTCTTTTTTCTTCTGGGCGAGAAGATTATAAACAGGCACACGCAGAACACAATGCGTGTGCTCTCCCTTCGCTCACTGCCTCCAGTGTTACTGTTGCGGGACGGATGCAGGACCCGCAAAGAATCCAAGTCATTAAAAAGTTACAAACCTCTCTCAGTGGCCACGGAGCTCTGCGGCTGCGGTTACTGAGACCATGCAGCGCTGAGGATTTTTCCACAAGAAGTCTATCCTTGCGGGCTGCTGGAGCGCTCTGCATCAAAACAGCGAGCGTAGTCTCTGGACCTGTTGCCAGATTTTGGCCGCAACTCCGCACAGCAGACAGGGACGGTGTGAGTGGCCAGCTGCAGCACTTACCGAGCCCGCAGACTCGGTAAGCGCATCGGAGGCAGTGAGAGCAATCGCGGTGATGCCAACCGGTGCCGCGACCGGCCGCCTGATGAGGACGCAGAACACAATGCGCTCTAAAAAAAAAAAAAAAAAAAAATCAGAGAAACTGCGAGGCAGCAAAAGGTGAACCGCATTATAGCGAGGGACCACTGTATTGTGGAAACATGTATGCAAAAGATAAAAATATCATGGTCTAATTAAGTTAACTTCTTATGAGTAGTGTTTATTTTGTTATGTTTTATTCTTTTACTTCTGTTTTTAATTAGGTATTTGAATTTTTTTTTTTTTTATTTATTTATTTTAATTTTGTTACGTTGAACTGTTCTGTGTGAGGCACCTTGAGACAGCTTTTGTTGTAATTTGGCACTTTATAAGCTGATTAAATTGAAATTGAACATTGTATTGAGTCTTAAAGTAAATAAATATGAAATTGGTCACTGGATCCTTAAACTCTGGACATAATAAACTGACATGGTGGATCCTTGATCTCTGGACATAAACAGAAATGAAATCTGTTAGTTTTTGTCAAAAGCATTTCCTTTCAGACATTATTATTGGCATGAATGTCTTTCCATACCTATGAGCTGAGCTCTTACAGCTGTGCTTCAGGTCAGGTTTATAAAGAATGCTGGACGTCTCATTTTGGGAGGAAAAAACGTTTTAGTCGATTGTAGTTTATTGTCTGTATTGCAACGTTTGTAAGAGGCGTCATTTTATTTAAAGCGGCGATTCATTTAGAAGTTATTAATTCCGAACCGCGCAGAGTTTGGAGCTGTGCCAACAGAACAGAGGACGATTCTCGTTTCTTGACTGCAACAAGACAAGAGTCCCAGTTAGTGACTTTAATCCACACAAAAGTGACTCATGATATTTTAATGGCTTTCAGAGGGGTTAAGAAGCAGACTTACTGCTTCTGAAGAGCAGCGAATCAAAGAGCCACGAGCCATTGAATCGAAGCATTGCTTCAAACTGGAGTCGTGCCGCAGAAACGGTTGATTATAGATGCTGTACTGAAAATCGTAACGGTCCAAAATAAGCGCAACGGTCCAAAATTATAGCGTAACGGGCCGTAACGCAAGTCTGCGCAAGCTAGAACCCTGTTAGAGACAAAAGCAAATCAACGAATTGTCACTTTCGGATTCGCCACTTCGCCGGACATGACGTATACTTGCGTCAACCCACAAATACACTGAACAAAAATATAAAGGAAACACTTTTGTTTGTGCTTCCATTTTAAATGAGCTTAACTCATCAAAGACCTAAAACATTTTCTATATACACAAAAGATCCATTTCTCTCCTTTTTATGACCCATTTCTCTTATGTTTTCAATCAGTGTATGAATGAAATTAGTCAACTGGTTCTTGAGATAGCTATGATTATATATACAATCATCTTAACACATATTTATCCCCCCCCCCCCCCCCCTTGACAGTTTTGTGTTATAAATCAGTATACGAGGTCTGTCAATAAAGTAACGGTCCTTTTTATTTTTTTCAAAAACTATATGGATTTCATTCATATGTTTTTACGTCAGACATGCTTGAACCCTCGTGCGCATGCGTGAGTTTTTCCACGCCTGTCGGTGACGTCATTCGCCTGTGAGCACTCCTTGTGGGAGGAGTCGTCCAGCCCCTCGTCGGAATTCCTTTGTCTGAGAAGTTGCTGAGAGACTGGCGCATTGTTTGATCAAAATTTTTTCTAAACCTGTGAGACACATCGAAGTGGACACGGTTCGAAAAATTAAGCTGGTTTTCAGTGAAAATTTTAACGGCTGATGAGAGATTTTGAGGTGATTCTGTCGCTTTAAGGACTTCCCACGGTGCGAGACGTCGCTCAGCGCTCTCAGGCGGCATCATCAGCCTGTTCAAGCTGAAAACCTCCACATTTCAGGCTCTATTGATCCAGGACGTCGTGAGAGAACAGAGAAGTTTCAGAAGAAGTCGGTTTCAGCATTTTATCCGGATATTCCACTGTTAAAGGAGATTTTTTTAATGAAAGACGTGCGGACGGATCCGCGCGTCGGGACGCAGCCGACGCAGTGCGGCGGCACAGGAAAAACACCTCCGTGTTGATAACCATTTGTAAAATCCAGGCGGCTTTTGATGGCTTTCAGTGGAGTGAGTATATGAGAAATTGTTTAACAGGCAGGACATGTTCCAACTTGTCCTTAAGGCTTTCAACAGAGGTGTTTTTCCTGTGGTCGGAGCATCGCGGCGGCTGCGTCCCAAAAAAAATCTCCTTTAACAGTGGAATATCCGGATAAAATGCTGAAACCGACTTCTTCTGAAACTTCTCTGTTCTCTCACGACGTCCTGGATCAATAGAACCTGAAATGTGGAGGTTTTCAGCTTGAACAGGCTGACGACGGCGGCTGAGAGCGCAGAGCGACGTCTCGCACCGTGGGAAGTCCTTAAAGCGACAGAATCACCTCAAAATCTCTCATCAGCTGTTAAAATTTTCACTGAAAACCAGCTTAATTTTTCGAACCGTGTCCACTTCGATGTGTCTCACAGGTTTAGAAAAAATTTTGATCAAACAAAGCACCAGTCTCTCAGCAACTTCTCAGACAAAGTGTGTGGAGATTATGTTGTTTTGCCCCTGTCTTAAAGTAACCCTAATGATGTACTTATTATTATTACACTAATTGCACAAATTTGTTTTTGTAGCCACTAACGACTGGGAGTGAAGCATGCTGGGGTCAGTCTGAACTGGGAGTGAAGAGCTGAGATCATTATGTTTTTGCAAGAGGAAAGAACTTTCTGATGCCTGTTGATTAAAGGAATTATGTGCGCCAGGGAGTTTGAGATGGCCACTCACCCTCCCTTCGCGCACACACTAGAAAAGAGGGGGCAGAGCCATGCTCCGATAGAGTCTGCTGCGGGTTACGTAGGAACGCCCAGCCGGTTGACAAGCGCACTCTGCCGAAGGTGTTGGCTCTCCACCTTAAAGGCGTCACGGTAAGAGAGAAAGAGATGTTTCATGCGCTGCAACCACTTGTGCTTGATGTAACTGCTTTTGTGGGGAATAAATATACGCCTGTTTGTTCTAGCAAAATGCAGTCTGTGTGATCATTTCTGTGTGCCGATCTGACCGAACCTTGTTTCAAAACACAAAGGAATTCCGACGAGGGGCTGGACGACTCCTCCCACAAGGAGTGCTCACAGGCGAATGACATCACCGACAGGCGTGGAAAAACTCACGCATGCGCACGAGGGTTCAAGCATGTCTGACGTAAAAACATATGAATGAAATCCATATAGTTTTTGAAAAAAATAAAAAGGACCAAAAAACATTGCCAAGCTCAATACAAATACGTGTAATTTGGTCACTTTTCAAAGGGGTCAGACTCGTCAATAAAGTCAGTTTAATGTACAATGGTTCATTTCACCTCAGCTTGGTGTATAAATCTCATCATTCTTGGCAGTGAGAGCTGTCAGCTGGCTGTTAGAAGCAAGTCTGAGACAAAACAAAACCAGCTGATTTCAACAGAATCAATGCAACCTGAACTTATTTTCATCTGGTGGCCAGTCGCAGAAGTATGAATTCTCACCTTCAGATTGGCCACTTCGCCGGAAGTGATGTGGCTCAGCAGCAACCCATACAGCCAAATAGCAGCCACCACTGCAAAGTGTCTCCCCCCCCCAGGCGTCCTGCACCTTTCAGTCCAGCCGGAAATGCAATTCCCATCCCCCCTTTTCAAACCGGGGTTTTAAAAGTTCTGCTCCTACACCAAAGGGTGACTGGACTCCCTGTCAGCATATTTAAAGTGTTTTCTTGACGCTTTTTCATTTTCGGGAGCTGGATCTGGGTGCCCAGCAGACGTTGGGCTGCAGCTTTGTGACGCATCACAAAGCACCAAAGAGCACGTTGGCGAGACCCTTCGGTAACCGAAAAAGAATATTTTAGCCCGCAAAAGCCCAGCTACGGCCCTTTTTGCAGAGACCTGCGTTTGTGAGCGCAGAACACAAAGACCAGGCGATAAAGTCCAAACGGGTCGGTTCGGTTCGCTCACCTCTCGATGCGGAGCTCCGGCCCAATAATCCGAGCCTCGGTGGCCTCCGGATCCGGGTGAAGGGTATCGCCGTCGCGGTGGGGAGCGGCGGTAGGAGTCGTGCGGCCCGTGGTCGGGGTAGCCGGGCTGGTAGGGCGCTCGGGGCCTGGGCCTGCCGAGGTAAGGCCTCGGCGGCCCCGGCGGCGGGTAACTTCCTCTGGAACGACCCCGGTACATGCTGCCCTCCACACGTCCCACGGACTGGGTCTGTTCGGGACCGCTGGCGTGGTTCCACTGGATCTGGTTCTGCTGGATCCTTGGTTCCGACTCAGTCCAAAACGTCGACCGTCTCCAGACGACGATCACAAAGTCACGTTGCCCCCTACAGGAACCATAGCGCTACTGCACCAAACTCCGCTTCACTTTAAACGGCTTAATCGGATTTTATAGTTTGCGGTTTAATAAATTAACTAATAAAGATGAGCTGAAAATAAGCGTTTCCTATTACTATTTTCTGTCGTTTTTCAGCTTCCGTTTGAAGCGCTGGGTCTTCTTCTTCTTTGCTATTTAATAGCAGTTGGCAAAGCAGCATATAGGTGTTATACCGCCACCAAGTGGACTGGTACGACGGCGTATTAGGGCCATTCAAAGACAGGAAAAAAATGGAGATTACATTTTCCAAAGTGTTTAACGTCACAAATATACGAGAATAAACAGGCAAATTTACGAGAAATAACACGCAAATTTGCGGGATTACATTTTCGAGTTTAATGTCACAAATATACGAGAATAAACATGCAAATTTACGAGAAATACGCAAATTTGCGGGATTAAAAACATGCAAATCTGCAAGAAAAAAGTAGCAAATTTGCCACAATTAAACACGCACATTTTCGAGATTTTAAACATGCAAATATGTGAGGAAAAAAAGCAGCAAATTTGCGAGTTCAAAGTCACAAATATACGAGAATAAACATGCAAATTTACCAGAAATAACATGCAAATCTGCAAGAAAAAAGTAGCAAATTAGCCAGATTAAACACGCAAATTTTCGAGATTCTAAACATGTAAATCTGTGAGGACAAAAGTAGTAAATTTGCGAGAAGTAAATATACTATTTTATGGGTTTAAAAGTGTTGCGTTTTATTTGTAAGACGAGGCGGAAACGGAAATGACACTACAGGAAGTTGGTTTGTTTTGGCTGCGCGGGAAGATCTGATGAAACTCTACTTTTCCTTAGGGTTTTCTAACAAGGAGATACTTAGCCCAAAATGACCATGTCATTATTAGTATTCGCACTCTGAAGAGGCATTGTCAAAGATTGCACCTGTTTTGTTGAAAAAATCATGCTGCCTTAACCTGTGGTCACAACCCGCCGTACTTGCACGTGCGTGCAGTCTACTTGCAAAAACGTGGGCTAAATTTGGAGATCCGTATGTCGTAAGTACTGCCTCAGTACGAATTTAGGAGCACGCAGACACACCGTAGAGGTTTTAGTGCATGCAGAACTTTCGCTGAGGTCAGGCTGCGGATTCACCAGCAGTACAGATGACGCACGTTGTGAGTACTGCCTCAGTACGGATTCAAAGCAGCACATTTTCATTCAATTACTATTGAATTAACCAAATCCGTACGTAGGCAGTACGGATTACGGCACTCACCACATACTATGGAGGCCGACAGACTTGCATGTATGACGCAACTTCTCACTTGAACTTGGACTTTATTTCCAAACGTCAGCAACACACACTCCACAGCTTCAATCTGTTAACTAGCTGTAACTTTTTGAGGCAAGTAAACACTCGTACAACTGACCGCTGCAGGCTGGACATGCTCATGCATCGCCGACGCCGAAAAACACCTGCCGCTCCGGTCCCGCTCATAAAAAAGAAAAGCGACCCCCCACACACACACACACACACACACACACACACACACACACACACACACACACACACACACACACTCACACTGCTTTATTGTCAACTCTCTTTATCGTTACACTCCTAGAGACGTGCGTTGAACGTACTCCCTCCCTCCTCTTGGAATACCCACAAGATCAGACCGCGACCTGGCCAATATGTGCATAGTGGTCGTCCTGTTCTGATGTACACAGTCACAAGTTTGTATGATGCAGAGGATAAGCTTAAACTAGTGGACCCTGAAGAAGTAGCTGTGTGTAAGGAAGAGTGCACACCGAAGAGCCAGATCCCTCGTGATGAGACTGTTTACGATCTCTCTGTGTTACTCATGCAGGAGAATCAATGGGGCCATCCTTCAGATGAGCTACATCACTTAGAACAGTGATACTATCAGTTCGGCCTCAGGGTGTATGGTTTTCTAAAGGGTGTATAAAGCCATATTCATTGGTAAAACAACTTGATAGTGATTTTATCATATACCTATAAATGATAAATGCACACAGAACACAACGCACGTGCTCTCCCTTCACTCACAGCCTCCAGGAGTACAGATGAAGGACCCGCAAAGAATCCAAGTCATGGCCACGGAGCGCTGCAGCTGCGGTTGCTGAGACCATGCAGCGGGCGCTGCGCATCAAAACAGTGAGCGTCGTCTCTGGACCTGGTGCTGGAGTTGGATGCAGCTCGGCACAGCAGACAGGGGGGTGGTGTGAGTGGCCCAGTGCAGTGCTTACCGAGCCCACAGACTCAGTAAGCGCATCGGAGGTAGTGAGAGCAATCACAGCGATGCCGACTGGCCCGCCTGATAAGGACGCAGAACAAAATGAGCTGTTTTAAAAAAAAAAAGCATGCAAAATTGCACTAAAAAAATCCGCAAAACTGCGAGGCCACGAAAGGGAGTAAAGGTTCTAAAAATAACCCACAATAGGCGAAATCCGCAAAGTAGTCAGCGTTATTTTTTACAATTATTATAGATGTTTTAAGACTGTAAAACCCCTCACTACACACTTTGTACACTTTTCTCAAACAGGCATTAACATTTTCTCACTTTTCTCTCCTGTGTAAACACTCAAAGTTCAAACCTTAGTAGAAAAAAAAGAACGTTTTCCTATAAATAATTATGATGGCTTTTAGAACTAACAAATTAAATTTTAACGATCAACCTATGAGGTTGGACACATAAGAAATTATTAATAGTGACTCACCAGTATTTCACAGTTCCTCTGACCGCGCCTCTTCGTCGTGGCGCCGCTCTGCTGTCCGGATTGGCTGATTACTCGGGTGATAAAAATATTACCCGTCTGCAAAAAGGGTGTATTGCTATTTAGTGTTTTATCCAATCATATTGGCGTATCATTTATAGGTATATGATAATGTAAAATATTTAACAGCATTGCCATAGAAAGTGTTAGTGTGGTATCGTAATATGTCAATGAAACAGTTCCCGTAGGATTTTTGTGCTAAAATGGATTTTTTGCTTTTTACTTAAAGCAGTATAGGCCCATAATGGTTCAAGGTTATCCTGGGGTAAAATTTACCAGATGCTCAGATTTTGTTGGAACTGGTGACAAGTTGTTCATATTGTGTCATAGGTCCCCCCCACCCCACCAAAAAAAGCTATTTTACAGTGTGTGGCATTTGATTGGATAATTAAATGGCAGAATGTATCAAGGGTCTATGGTCTATGGGGGCCACCAAGACTTTCCCTGGATGTTGCAAATGGTACATCACTAAATCAGTTAAAATGCATTTTCTACTTCAGTATGACAAGAGGAATCATTTGACACCACTTTCAATAACATCTGAGCATTTACCCCAAGATGACCTTGATGACCTATACAGTAGTGTTCAGAATAATAGTAGTGCTATGAGACTAAAAAGATTAATCCAGGTTTTGAGTATATTTCTTATTGTTACATGGGAAACAAGGTACCAGTAGATTCAATAGATTCTCACAAATCCAACAAGACCAAGCATTCCTGATATGCACACTCTTAAGGCTATGAAATTGGGCTATTAGTAAAAAAAAGTAGAAAATGGGGTGTTCACAATAACAGTAGCATCTGCTGTTGACGCTACAAACTCAAAACTATTTTGTTCAAACTACTTTTTTAGCAATCCTGTGAATCACTAAACTAGTATTTAGTTGTATAACCACAGTTTTTCATGATTTCTTCACATCTGCAAGACATTAATTTTGTTGGTTTGGAACCAAGATTTTGCTTGTTTACTAGTGTGCTTGGGGTCATTGTCTTGTTGAAACACCCATTTCAAGGGCATGTCCTCTTCAGCATAAAGCAACATGACCTCTTCAAGTATTTTGACATATCCAAACTGATCCATGATACCTGGTATGTGATATATAGGCCCAACACCATAGTAGGAGAAACATGCCCATATCATGATGCTTGCACCACCATGCTTCACTGTCTTCACTGTGAACTGTGGCTTGAATTCAGAGTTTGGGGGTCGTCTCACAAACTGTCTGCGGCCCTTGGACCCAAAAAGAACAATTTTACTCTCATCAGTCCACAAAATATTCCTCCATTTCTCTTTAGGCCAGTTGATGTGTTCTTTGGCAAATTGTAACCTCTTCTGCACGTCTTTTATTTAACAGAGGGACTTTGCGGGGGATTCTTGCAAATAAATTAGCTTCATACAGGCGTCTTCTTACTGTCACAGCACTTACAGGTAACTCCAGACTGTCTTTGATCATCCTGGAGCTGATCAATGGGTGAGCCTTTGCCATTCTGGTTATTCTTCTATCCATTTTAATGGTTGTTTTCCATTTTCTTCCACACATCTCTGCTTTTTTTTTTTTGTCTAGGAGATCATTGTAGATGAACAGCCTATATTTTTTTGCACCTGCGTATAAGTTTTCCCCTCTCCAATTAACTTTTTAATCAAACTACGCTGTTCTTCTGAACAATGTCTTGAACGTCCCATTTTCCTCAGGCTTTCAAAGAGAAAAGCATGTTCAACAGGTGCTGGCTTCATCCTTAAATAGGGGACACCTGATTCACACCTGTTTGTTCCACAAAACTGACAAACTCACTGACTGAATGCCACACTACTATTATTGTGAACACCCCCTTTTCTACTTTTTTTTTTTACTAATAGCCCCATGTCACATAGCACTATTATTATTCTGAAAACTACTGTACGTGTATAAATATTGGTCAGAACCTAGACAAACTATATTTATTTATTACTATTATTGTAATCCTCTCAACAAGACAAATATATTGGTGTGTGTTTGAAATTGATTAACTTGATTTTCAATTTACCTGTGGACTAACCTTTGTCCCCTTGCAGGAGAGATGTAGGGATCTGAAAATTTGAACTCTGTCATTTTATAACAGTCTAGGCCCTGTTGAAACCCAAGCAGCAACAAAATCAATTTTAGCATGAAAATCCTATGGGAATACACACCATACCTCACTATGTGCATGTTTTGATGGATTTATTTCTTTTTATTTTGGAATGATATAAACACTGTTCTTGTGTGTGATTATAGTAACAGCTAAACTTAAATGTGTTAAACATGTAGAAGTGCTTTACACAATTGTTTTGGTAAAAAAAAAAGTTCAAAATACTTCACAATTGGTTTACAAACTATTCCTTTTTGCACACCTACCCATGAACTGGTATCCCACTTAGGTGCTCAACTTTACATTTTATACACAGTTCAGAACACACTAAAATTAAGATGCAGCGTTGTTTACTTATATTGCTAAAACATCTGTAGATGATTTGTTCAACATCATCTCTAAACAATTAGTGAACAGTGAATACTTTACTCTTTAAGACCACCACATGTGACTATAGTGGTAAAATAAAAGTGCAGAATGGAAATGGGGAAAAGTTCTTTCTTATTTCTTTGTATCTAACAAACTTAACTACATTTTTAGTCTCCCTTTAAACTATTATCTGTTCCATCCTACATGAACTACACAATGTCCATGATCCATATGTTGCTCTCTAAGACGGCATTAAACTCGGATCAGAAATCAGGAAATCCATCGTAACAATCAGCTATTTCCAGAATACATCCACATGTTCTTTCAACAGGTCTTCTTGTAAATGCTGACATGTTTGAAAACATGACTTCTATTTTTTGTAATATTAGGACATCACTTCCTGTTGTGAATCTCAGGAACCTTCTGTCAGGAACTGTGAGGACGTGGCATGACAGGCAGGTGGACACAAATGCAGACTCATGGCTCAGAGGATGGATTTAGAAAAAGGTTTAATTAAAAAAACAGGCTCTGGTCCATACACAGGGTCACAAGCAGGCAGGCGGAGGTACAGACAGTCGTGAGGCGGCGGCGTGGTCAGTAACGAGCAGAGTTCCAGCACGGGCAAACAGGTGTATCGGAGGAGGCAAAAGTGGAGTCAAAAAACAAGCAGGGTTCAGGCACAGAGAAGCAGGTTAACTGGCTCAGGCAAAAGGCAAGGTCAAAACAGGCGAAGGTCATATACGGCAAGAAAAACAGGCTATGGCAAAAAACACGAGGCTTGGAACGAGGCAATATGCACAACGAACTAGCAGTGAGCTGTGGAAGACAAGGGGTTTAAAAGCAGAGGATAATCAGGGCCTGACGAGATGCAGGTGCAGGACAGAAGGCGTGGCTGAGTGAGACAAGAGTGGAGTGACAGGTGGGCGTGTCAGACAAAAGCAGCAAAAGGAGGAATGTGACAGAACAAATGTTAAACAATTAGGAAATAATGATACCTAGAATACAAATGTGGGAAACAGAATAATAATAATACATTTTATTTGTATTGCACCTTACATTTCAAAGAAATCTCAAAGTGCAACAGCAAGGATTTAAAAACAGAATTAAAACAGATTTTAAAAACAGATTTTGTAGAAACCATTTCAAACGATAAGATATCTAAAAGGCCTTTGAAATAACAATGTCTTTAGACCTTTTTTAAAGGCCTCCACACTTTGTGGGGCCCTCAGGGTCTCTGGGAGGGAGTTCCAGAGCCGAGGGGCCACTGCCTGGAAGGCCCTGTCTCCCATGGTGGAGAGTCTGGTCCTGGGTTGGTGAAGGCAGTGTGAGGAGGTGGTGGAGCAGAGAGATCTTGAGGTGGTGTGTGGGGTGAGGAGTTCACTGAGGTAGGCAGGGGCAGTTCCGTGCATGCACTGATAAGTCAGGAGGCAGAGTTTGTACTCTATTCTGTATTTGATGGGCAGCATTGCAATAGTCCAACCTGGAGGAGACAAAAGCATGGACCAACCTCTCAGCATCCGGTTGGGAAAGGGAGGGGCGGAGTTTGGCTATGTTTTTGAGGTGATGGAAGGAGACTTTGCATAGGAACAGAACAGAAAATTAAAGGCTGGATCTAAACTAGATGAGAACTCAACATGTGGCAGGAGTGTACAGAAAAACCTGAAGGACTAATGTGCTCAAGACAGAGTGACTGAATAACCAGAAAGTAAAGGATGAAGACTAAACTAGAACTCAATAAGTGGCTGAAGTGTAACAGATAATCCTTAAAACCTAATGTGGTAACACAGAATGACTAAATAAGAGACAGAGACTAGAACCAGAACCAAACTTAACGTGGGTGAAGTAACAAATCATAAAACCAAGACTCAAGTGTAAGAAACAGAAAACAAACACTCAGAGCTAAACAGAAGGACCAAGACAAGGAAATGGACAGAGACTGGGGGACAAAACCAGATTCTGGGCAGGTCCAGGGCTAAAACCTGACACCTTCCCAGTTTATCTTCATTTAATTCTGACATCACTTCCTGTTGTGAATCTCAGGAACCTTCCCAGTTTGTCTTCATTTAATTCTCTCGTCGTGGTCCTCTTTTTGGTCGTCTCAGGATGTCTTCTTTTAGATAACACAAACTAATTGCAAGTGATTTGCTAGAAAAGGACACAACACTTTGGAATAATTCAGCCTTAAGCAAGATAAAATGCACAGAGTTTTTAAGTTTATTTAAGCCTTTGACACAGAGCTTATACAAACTGAGTCCTCTAGAGAGACTGAATATGACAACCGCGCTCATCTATTTATTGGAGACCCGCGGGCATTGCTCCTCCTTCGACTTTTTTATTTATTTCATTCCCAAGACATGGTTTTCTATTGGAAGCGTCCTCTAGTGAACCCTAAGCAGGTGTTAGGCCATTATTTCAATGTGACAAACGCTCCCATTAAAATGTGAAGGATTTACAACTGATTTTTTTAAAAGACCTTCGGCCACAGGTGCAGCTGGCCTGAGGCCCCCTGCACGTGGCCTGCGGGCTCACGGCCACAGGTGCAGCTGGCCTGAGGCCCCCTGCACGCGGCCTGCGGGCTCATTACTGCTGGGATATCAGCCAACTTGGAAAGTACCTGACAGATCAAATGACTGATAGAGCCCTTTTTTGGGTTGAACACCTGCTAGTTCAGCCAGAGGACATACAGTTCAGATCAGGACACTTGATAGTTCATCACAGTTCAAATAAGGACCTAAAAATCGTCTACAGTCCCTCCTCTGGGACTCGAAAGAGTCCCATTACATCAACTATACTCTTGGGTTGTTTACTGACAAGACATCCTCATTTGTGCATTGCAATAATAAAAAAAGAAAAACACATCACTCGACTTACTGATAACTCTGGTGCGGATATGAATATAAGTGATACTTCACACGGTAAATATATTTAAGTGTAAGTGCAGGTGAACCTACATACTAACGCACAAGGTGATCAATTAGCTGGATTATATCAACGCAAGGTGACATTCAAACATTGAGTTTTGGTGTAATTCAAGGCACTTAAAATGGCCACATAAAACAAGTTACAGCAACCTCTTAATCATGGCAAAGTAAAGGCATTACTTTGACATCAGTGCAACCAATCATCTTCTGGCATCTATTGTCTCACTCAACCAGAGGCTCCAACCCATTATACTTGGTTCTACATATTATTTTGTTAAAGCGTCACACATTTATTATTTAAATGCATCAAATAACCCCTACGTTACCACTATTTAGTCAACCAATCAAGAAACTATTCTAGGGTTGCGCAGCTATATCTAGTTAAATGATAAACACAATAAATGGTTTCCCTTCATGTCTGTCCTTAAGTCATTTGCCTTAGTCAATCATATAATGGTGTTCATTATAGGCCATTTCTCAACATTTTCCACTTTGTTTTTCTTCTTTTTCAGCTTGTTTTCTAATGCCCTTTTTGGCCAGACACCAAATTTAGGCAATGCATGTCTCTTGAGGCATGCTGTAATTTAAGAAAAAGGGGTCCCTATGGTGCATCTTTACTACTAAATCTCCAAACACGCCGTGTAAGGGTCCCCTTTTTATAACTTTGCAATGTGATATCTATGTGCATGCATTTAGCTTTATCTGTGTTACGCAGATGATGGTAAGGACAGACATTTACCCGACCTTCGTTACTAACATATATCCTTCTTTGTTTTTTTTTTATTTACACTCAGATTTCTGAAACCAGTCCGTAATTCAAACTCAAGAACCAAGGTCATCGTCCGTTTTCAGTGCCATTACATCAGTCCGCGCTCCTCAGCATTTACTCAGCATCTGAAGTTTTGGGAGAAGTTGGGGAATATGGGTAGGTTGGCCTTTCAGGGGTAGTGGGGGAAGGATCAGGAATTCTGGCTTTCAGACAGTCGCGCAGTTCTCTGATGGATCTTTCCAGCTCCTTGTGCTACTTGGCCAGGTTGTACAGGGCCCCCAGAGAATTCTTGCCCACATTCAGGGTGGTGGTGGCCAGCCCTAGGTGTTCCCTCTCCATATGCTCCATCATGCTGGCTAGCATGTCCATACTAGACTGAAGACCACACAGTTGAGTATGGAGGCCCTCCTGAGCACAAGAGATGTTGGCATTGTCACGGTGTATCCTTAACAGGTATGCAGCTGTCTGACTCAGTTGTGGCATGAGTTCCTCAAATAGTCCATGGGGAATGTGATTTGTGAGGGGCAGGAGCTGCTCCAAGGTTTTTGGAACAGACTCTTGTGGAAGACAAAGCTCTCGAACCAAGATTGCCATGTCCTGTGGGGTGACCATGACCAGATTAAGGTTGTGCAGTCCAGGGGACAGGAAGTACAAGGGGGAAGGCATTTCGTGTGTGGGGGGAGTATTGCTGATGTCGCTCGGGCAAGTGGCTGGGACACTCTGGGCATTTAGCAGCCTGTACAAAGCTCCCCTCTGTCCTGGTCGGTGAGTTCGACTAAGGTCCACCCCTGATGATCCTCCTCCAGAGGTACTGGGCTGATCGGAATATCTCTCCTGCCTTGGGGGTGGAAAGCTGGGGACAGGTCCTAGCAGTGAATTGGGTCTAGGATGCACTCGGGCGGTTGCTGCATATGGCCGACCTTGGCTGTCTCCCCTGGAGGGTATCGTTGCCACTGGCACATGTTACTGTCTCCATGGCATCTGCGGAAGGGGTGTGTTCCCGAGTCCAAAGGGTCCTTCAGATGATGGTGGAGTCCTCGGGCCGACTCTTGCTGTAGGCAGATTCTGTGAAGCCGTCATCGCCAGGTGCTGGAACGATGAGGATCTTTCTGTTGCCAACTGGTTTAGCTGCTGGATGGATGGCGGCTGTGGCGACCAATCATGGCTCGACCGTCCCTCCAGTATATCCTCTTCTCCAAACAGTTCTGAGAGTCCAATCAGACTTGATAGAGGCAGATCAGGCATAAGTCCCTGATCAGGGGAGTCTGGTCTCTCAGCCATACTCCTGTGTCCTATTAATATACATATACGTTCATTATTACAGCTCCATGTCATTCTTTCAGATACTGTCTATCCTATCCCTCATTGTTGTGGGTGCATGTGTGTGAATGTAAATGTGCGTGCATGTCTTCTTCCTCGTCTCCAATATCACCAAGCACGGTCCATCCCAGTCCTCCCTATCTGGGGTATACGCCACAATATTAGGTAGCTGGGGGCTGTCGGGGAGGATAATTGGTATTTCATCCATTTCCATATATTCTGGTTCTCTGTCTATTTCGTTTGTGCTTTCTTCTAGAGCTCGGACGGCTAACAGTGGGAGCTGTCCTACTGTGGATGAAATCAATTTATTGACCAGAAATTTTATCAAGGGAATACCACAACATATTACCAGCAAGACCGCCACCCCTGTTAGTGCCAAGATTACACCTATCTGATATAACCAGTCTTTCCATGATATCCACCCTCTCCTTAGAGCCCCAAATAGTGTAAATAGTGGGCCAATATTCACTCCATTCCCTATGATGTATCCAGAATCGTCAGTTTCATTTCTCCCTCCTATGGAGTTACTTAATAGTTCCTGTTGCATCTCTTCAAGTGTGATTAAGAGCTCTGTCAAATTTCCGTCTTCCCCTGTACGCATGGGAATAGCTGTGCAACATTCGGTGGCTTTGATCATAATACAAACTCCTTGTTCATCAGCCATCATCATCTCGATAGCTAATCTATTTTGCATTGCCATTAGCGAGGTGGCGTGCAGTTGTTCGGTTAAGGCTCCTACAGCTGCCAATGTCCAATTCAAATATCTTTGTTGATTATACCACAAGTAATTAATCCACTGCACCTCCTGGAACCTAGAACGGATTTTTGGAGTAACCCCGAACAGAGCCAATGCCCATCCCCATTTATCCCCGTCTTCATCTGCTTTAACTCTGCTACTGTCTATGGCTTCTAATTGTCGGGGTATCCCTTCTGGTATCCCGTTTCTTACTGTGATGTTGTAGTCTGTTTGAAACGTCATTATTCCTCTTTTCTTCCGAAGTTTCTGTGGCATGGGTTGTATTGAATTTGGCATTTCAATTACTGTTATTGCTCCTGTGAGCATCACAGGAGCACAAAGGCCTTTCCAATTAGGGGACAGCGATGACAGGAGTTTCCTTTTTTGTCTGCATATCCAAAAGATGTCAGCCAAGGGTACCGTTCCCTTAGCTAAATTTGGAGTGGATACCCATGAAGCATGGGTGAGATTCAGTCCAATTACAGACCCCCCTGTGGCCGGTACTATTTGTTCACACTGTATGCCTGCTGCTGGCAGAGTGTGACAGACGGTAATGTTCCATGCTGTTTTGGCCGGTTTGTATTCTTGCTGCTGTTGCATACACTGTATGTGGTGTTTTGACTGGGTCGTCCCTACCTGCCAATCACTTATGTATTGTGCTACTAAGCCTTTAGCTATACAGAATGGGTGTATCATCCCTTTCTCTATTTGAATCATAGGTGGAACGGTTCCTTCTGTACTTAGAGGCACTGGACAAAGTTTACTGTCGGCAGCATATTTTTCATCACCTACTGCCTGTTGTGTGGGCCGCTGAAGAGGAGGTACTGCTGGCCCACCACCACCAGAGGGCGCCCTGCCTGGAGTGCGGGCTCCAGGCACCAGAGGGCGCTGCCGCCGACGAAGGCTGCCAGGGTGACAGCTGTCACCCATTACTGGACACAGCTGACTGCACTCAGGACGGAGGTATATCAGCAGGACAGCGTCTCCACCTCAGTGCCGAGATATCGCCTTGAGCCTAAGGTAATCTTCTCTGCAGCTTATTTAAGTATAATCCTATAATACTTGTTAAACCTTTCAGGACAGCTGACTACCGAAAGCCGAGTGATCGGATAAGTACTCACCTTCCTGCTTATTGTGACAAGAGGTGGAGGCGGCTTGCCCCTCTCATCTACTGGGTGCGGTCGCATCCCAACCTGTGTGTTTGTGTTCTTTCCCGCCAGCAGTACCGGATCCGACGAGCGAAGGCAGTGGCCACCTGGGAATTCGGGACTTGGCGGTTCCAGTACTTCTGGGTTTCGGTGGCAGAGGAAATCTGGGTGGTTCCGGTTTGACTAGGACGGACGTCTCCTACCTTCGGGCCTGCCCACAAGACACCAGCAGATTTCGGCTTACACCTCCAAATTGTGAATTATTGTATCAGTTGTGCTAATTTCACAACAGTAAAACTTGTTCTTACCTTTTTCCATTGTCCGTTCATTGCGCCCCTTGTTGTGGGTCCGTGTACCTACACTTTCACAACACTGCCATTTTCATAACACATTGTGTATAGCATTCTGCTTGGTCTGAGTTATGTTGGGGGCTCCTATAACAGTTGTTGATATCAGGTAGGGGTTTAGCCTGAGGTATCACACCCTTCCGGTGACAGGCTATGCACGGCTTTTCACTGATATGCCTAGCCGAAAATTTCAACCATTGGTAAAATAGATTTGTCTTCAACCCTTGTGTACGGGCTAGGTCTGTACTGGGATCCCATCTCTCTAAGTGACTGCTTGTTTCTAGGCTTCTAATTGTCCTCTTTTTCCTTGGTTTGATTTTTACCCATTTTGTGGCTTCATGTACTGTAACAGCTACGTCTTGCTTGGTTTCCCTGCATCCTCTTTTATCACAAATTACCTCTATGTTGAGTGTTCCCTCCTCTTCACATTTGATGCTAATGGCTTCGCCTAATATGTAATCCCCCAGCTTTCCCTGTATTCCTATGTTCTTGTAGGCTTTTGATTTAATGTATACCAAATTATATGTTTTTCCTGTGTTTAGAATGCCTTGTTTAGTTGCTATTGCAGCCATGGCCACGGCACAGTCCGTTGTATGTTTTGGACGTCTATGTTCTCCCATACTAACCACCAGTAGTATTGTCAATCCCTTAAATAATTCCTTAATCATTGTTCTGGTGACTGCTGAGATGTACTACTAGATGTGCTACTGAGTGAGCCGTCGCTAGATGAGCTGTCACTAGGGATGTGTGGTGTATCTGTGCTTTGTCTGGGTTGTACTTCCTGCGGTTCTTCTGTCTGTAAATCTACTGAGTTGCTGTCCGAGTCTGATGTCTCCTGTGGCCTGTCTATCTGTCGGTCTGTATTTCTGTCTGTCTGTTGGCCTGCGTCTCCAGTTGTTTCTGAGTCTGCATCTGAGTCTGTCGCTGCTCTATCTGGCAGGGATCCACTACTCTCTGAAGCTGTGTGTCGTCTTTGTTCAATCAGTCTCTGTGAGCGCCTTGGCCGGTGTTCGCCTGGCTGCAGGGAGGCGTGGCCTTCCCTCGGTGCTGCTACTGGCTGCAGGGAGGTGTGGCCGTCCCTCGGTGCTGCTGTAGGGTCTCTGGCTTCTCTTGCTTCCCCTCTTGGCCCGGCGGCTCTGCCAAGACGCGCTTGCCGAGGCCGCAGGGGCGCTGGGCCACCAACCCTTCTCGGCGGGGCCTGTCCCACTTCTTTTTGAACACTTTGACGTAAACCAGATCACCAGGCTGGATGCTCTGATTTTCGAGTGGAATCTCTGCTTCTCTGTCTTCTGTAGCACCTTTGACCTGCAAAAAGATAGTTTTGTGTATTTGGGTTAACTGTCTCAGATAATTATGCCATTCGTCTTGTAGCTGCTCCAGCGATGGTCCTTAGTAGGGTCCTCTCAGGTATGGAATAGGCATCGGCCGACCTGTAAGAGCTTCAAATGGTGTCAAATGGGTTAGTCGGTTAGTTTGTGAGCGCATTGACAATAAAGCAAGCGGCAACGCATCCAGCCAGGTTAGTTTGCCATTGCTGTCTGCTATGATTTTTGCTAGTTTGTTCTTTAAAATGCCATTAGCCCGTTCCACCACCCCATTTGATTGAGGGTGATAAACACACCCAAACTTCTGTTTGATACCCAATTGTTTGAATGTTTCTTGTGTAACCTTGGCTACAAAAGCCCTACCGTTGTCAGATGAGATAGTATCTGGAATGCCAAATCTTGGAAAGACATCTCGGCACAAGAATTTGGCTACCGTTTTATGGTCTTGATTTGCAGAGGCTACTGCTTCAATCCATCGGCTGAATCTGCATATCACTACCAAAACATATCTCATTCGTTTAACTCGATTTTCAGCTCCCATGTCTATGAAATCCATCATAAGATGTCTGAATGGCCCATCAGGGACCGGAATGTGGGCTAAAGGGGCTGTGAATGATTTCCGGACATTGTACTGTGCACATACCTCACACTCATTCAACAAACGGTCCACTGTAGCTGCCATATATGGTGACCACCAGACAGCTTTTAGTTTGTTCATAATTTGGACTCGCGAACAATGATCGGGTCCGTGGGCCCAAATGATTGCATGTCGTAATAAATTGGTGGGTAACACAAAATGTCCATGACTACTGCGCCACAGCTTGTCCGCTGGCCCCTGACTGCGTGTCTCAATAGCGCCTCGTTTAACCCACATTCATTTTTCTTCTCCACTGGCCCTACTTTGAGCCACTATCAGTGCGTCAAGTGAAACCAGTGGGGCACAATCTTGGATGGTTAACAGGGGAAACATATTTTCTCCTTGTGCTCCTTTGCAAGCTGCGTCATCTGCTAGGTTGTTACCTTGAGCTATGATGTTATTATTCTTTTGATGACCTGCACATTTAATGATGGCTACCTCAGACGGTAATTGGAGAGCTTGTAACAGCTGGGAAATCGCTTCTCCATGAGTGACAGGGGTGCCATCTGCTCTCAGGAATCCCCTTTGTTTCCAAATGTTTGCATGTACATGACATACGCCATAAGCGTAGGCTGAGTCTGTGTAGATATTAACACGTTGATCTTTAGCTATCTGGCAAGCCATAGTTAAGGCTTTGATTTCTGCCAGTTGGGCTGAACAAGGCTGATCAATTCCTTGGGACTCCAGTAATTCAAAGGTCTCGTCATCCATGTTTAATCTAACAATCCCCATACCCGCATGCAATCCCGCAGCATCCCGAAAGCATGAGCCATCCCCGAACAGGGTTAGATCTGCATCTATGGCGTGATTATACAAATGTTCTCTGGCTCTCAAAAATTTCTCTGTCTCTGTCACAGTTATGTGGAGTACCATCTAACGGTGTGGTCAATTTGGTGGCGGGATTCACCGTGTGACAACGTTGTATTGTTATTTCTGGAGCGGACAACACAACTTCATATCCAGTGCGTCTAGCTTGTGTTAAGACAAAACGCTGACTGGTTAGCAGGGCATGTAACTGATGCGACGTGTACAACGTTACTGCATGTCCCATGATTATGGATGATGCTTTTTGAAATGCAAAGGCAGCTGCTGCTAGACCCTGATAGCATGGTGGCAATCCTGTTTCAATGTTGTCAAGCTTTGTACTATAATAGGCCAATGGTTGTTTTCCTTCATTTGTTTCCTGCATTAGTACAGCACAAGCATATCCAGCTTTTTCAGTAACATACAAATGGAAAGGTTTCCCATAATCTGGGTTACCTAACGCGGGAGCAGATTGCATGTCTGTTTTTAGGGCCTCAAAAGCTCCCGTTGCCTCATCTGTCCAGACGAGGAGAGCTGCATTGCTTGTTTGCCCCACTGCTCTAATCATGGCACGCAAAGGTGCAGTTTTTATAGCATAATCACAAATCCACGGCCGACTGTACCCTGCCATCCCAAGGAATGAAAGCATCTGTCCCACTGTTTGGGGTTTGGGAGCCTTGATTATAGCCTCCACTTGGCTTGGGGCTATACATCACGTGGTCCCACACAACTGTCTTCCCAAGTATTCTACTTGTTGTTTGCAGAACTGCAATTTGCCCTTACTTACTTTATGACCTCCATCTGCCAATGCATGCAATACAATTAATGAATCTTTTTCACACTGTTCTTGAGTCTCTGATGCAATAAGGAGATCATCCATATATTGCACCAATGTACTGGGTATGTCAAGGTGTTGTAAATCTTCAGCCAGGACTTTGTTAAAGATGGCTGGGGACAGGTTCAGTCCCTGAGGTAGCCGTGTATACGTTAGCTGTTGTCCCAGAAATGTGAATGCAAACAAATGTTGTGAGTCTGGGTGCACAGGCACACTGAAATAGGCTGAACACAGATCGATTACTGTGTACCATTTTGCTCCAGCAGGGATGCTTGATAGTATAGTATGCGGATCAGGTACTATAGGTGCATCCATTTCTATTATTGCATTGATAGGACGCAGATCATGTACCAGCCGATACTCTTTGGTATTGTTTTTAGGGATAGGGTAGATAGGAGTATTGCATGGGCTTGCAGTTTTTATTAAAACTCCAGCTGCCATTAGTCCCTTAATTACTGGTTTTATGCCTTCAATAGCCTGAGGTTTTAATGGATACTGCCTTTGGTGAGGCAGTTTTGCTCCCAGTTTTACTTTTATTTTTACTGGTAAGGCTGTTTTTACTAGTCCTACATCTGTTTTGCTTTTGGACCACACCACTGGTGGTATTTGCTCTAACAATTTCTCTTGTTGGCCGATAACACCATCTGTCCCTCTGGTCTAGGATTGAGCTCCACCTTTTGAGCTATAGCCTCATCATTTACTTTTAAGTTAATTCGTACAAACTGCTGGTCTTTTGACAGATGTACTTGTGGACTTTCCATGTTTTGCCATTCTTCAACTTCTGAGGCTGTCTTTACCATTGGACCTAGGTCATGGGATTCGTACTTTTCTGAGACCAAAAGGGTCACATGAGGCGTGGCATTCGGCACTTGATACCATTGTTGTTCAGCTGAAGTTAGCTTGACAGAAGCTGCGGCCCCTTGGGGGCCTAAATAAATTTCTGTGGTGGTTATGTGAAACAGCCGTTGATTCATCAGTACATCCCAGCAGCATGCATAGTCAGTTTGTTCTTGTTTGGCATCGAACATCAGGGTGACATGTAAAGGTAAACTAGGTGTATATACTGCTTCATAGTGTTGTTCTGCCCAGGGCTTCCATTTTTCCCATTCCAGTTGAAGATTTGAATTTTCTGGTTGTAACTTCAGCCAGTATACCATGGGTTGCACAGGTCGGACCTTGTTTTCCATGCCCATAAGCACCATAATGTTGGCGAGTGCTTCGTCAGGAAAGTGTATTTGCAGTCCTTGATGGGTACACACTATCTGGGTTTGTAGCTTACATAAAATGTCTCTTCCCAGCAAATTCACAGGTGTATTTTGTGAGTATAACAGGGGTGCTTCAATTGTTTTTCCTGCAATCGTTACAGGAAGTGGGCGTGTAAAAGGTATTATTTGAGTTTTCCCAGAGAAGCCGATGGTCTTAATTACAGACCCAGAGAGGGGGAGATGAGCGCCCATTTTCCCTATGCAAGAGTATGTTGCCCCTGTATCCACCATGAAAGGGAAATCTCTGTTTTGTATATTAACAGTGACGGTTGGCTCTTCCTTAGGTATCATCGAAATAGCCAATGCCACCGTTTCCCCCTCTGTCTTCTCTAGGCCCCCCTATTGCCAATAGGCAGAGGGTCCAACCCAAGGTCGGGCCGGACAATTTCTCATTCGATGTCCAGGTTGTCCACAGCTCCAACACTCATTAGAGGGTTGATCCCCTATTGGGGGTGTTGATCCCATAGGCGGTCCCGCTTGACTGTTCCTGGGAGCTGAGTTCTGGAATCTGCTTCCAAATGAAGGTTGGCGAGATCCTCTTCGCCACCCTCCTCTTTGACCTTGAAAGTTCCGTGACTCTCCTCTCCACCCATGACTGTAGGTGGGTCCATTCCCGGGTGTGCCAGTGCTATGGTAGTGATAGTGATGCTCCACTGGTGCTGAGACTTCTCCTGTAGGAGTGCTCCCTGCTGCTCCTTGGGGGCTCTGTGTGGCTGTTACCACAGGTGCCTGTATGGTGGCAGCAGTGTTTGCCGTAAGGCCCGTGCTTGCCGGCTCAGAAGGAACAGGGGTCATCATTGGTGCCTGGGTCTTTGTTTTTTCTTTCTTGCCTTTGGTTAGTTCTCCCAACTGCATCTGCACCAATTTTTTGTCAGGGATTTTGCTGCATCTTCTTCTTTTTGTTTTTCTTTCTTGTAGATTTCAAGATGGTGACAAATATGCTCAGAGTATAAAGCCCAATTCATTTTCGATAGTCCCACGACTCCATCTAGCTCCTTGGGTGATGTCTGGCAGCCTGTTGGCCAGCCCCACCATGTCTGTCCAGCTCCATGGGGTATACACATGATGACCATTCCTGACCACCAGTGGGCATATGAGGTCTTCGTCCTCCTCTTCTTCTGTGGGGGCTCCATACTGTCTTCCAGATCGAGTGCGACTGACTGGTTCCAGGTGGTCCATCCAGTTGGTTATATCCTGTTCTAAAGCCGCTATGTCTTTGGCTACACATTGTTGTCTTTGCCTGAGTCGGGCCTCTTTTGCACTCTCAATGATGATCTCACCAGAAATCTTTCGGGTGGGTGGCTCTATAATGTGATTCCCTTGATTGGGCGTCGATTGTTGTAATATTCTTCTTTCCTCTGCGTCCCTATGTCTTTGTATTCTTTCCTTCGCTAGCCGAAGTTGCTCAGCTAGTTCTTCATTATCTCTTCTGGCCAGATCCAGTGTGTCACAGAAGCTCTTGTGCCACTCTTTGGAGCCTCTATAGCCTGAGAAGGTCCAGTCGGTTGACTTATGGTGGGAGGGGACGGTTTTCAGTGGACCTCGATGTGCAGGTGGGGCCTTCAGGTCTCTCTCTCTATCCTCGTTTGCCTCAGTGTCACCGTTATATGTGGCCCCCCCTGCTGGTCGTGGTGAGCAACCACTTACTTCCGGACTTGGAGACCTTGTATGATCCATTTGACAGGCCGAGGACCTGTCTCCTTGTGGCTCTTGAGCTTTTAGTGTGTGAATTTGCCCTCCACATCCATGCCTTGGTCCTCTTCACGAGTTCCTAATACAAACTGTCCAGCTGTCCTTCCCATATCATAACATTTATATGGGGTTTGGCTCTGCTTCCCAGCCCGGTGCACTGGCTTTAGTTTCTTTGTATCTTTCCTCTGTCATTTTTTCTTTTTTCTGCTGTAGCCTCTGCGCTTCCTGCTTGAACAAGGCCAAAACTTCTTTTTCTTCAGTGCGTTTTTTGTTGTTATTCACGTTCTTCTGCTGATCTTTAATTTCTTTTTTCTGTATTTCTACCGCAACTGCTTCACACATCACCGGATCAAATGATCCTTCCAAAGGCCATTGCCTGACCCCATGTGACCTTTTGTGCCACTTTCTCATACATTGGTTGGCCTTAATGCGTTTTCCTGGATATTTTCTTAGTACTAAGTCTAGCGGGGTACTTTCCCGACCTTGACCTTGAGAGTTACCCATGTAACCCTGACAAACACTATGTGAGATGTTTCTGTGGTGCTCTGGTAGTCCCTCAGGGGCTGTCCTGATCCAGACCAATAGCTTGCTGGCTGTAACACCTGTTTTGTATTTTAAACTCTTAAAAGGATTAAATTTCCAACTGTTTTGCCCGTCTTCTTTTTCTTTAACTAAATATGAAAATTTACCTGTTTCCCACGGAACCTTCCTTGGGACCACAGTCAGAGTCAACCTAGGAAACAGTTCTTTACCTGGATCGGTTGGTAGTGTTATTAAATGATTTAATGGTATGCTAATTTCTTTATTAGGATCAGCACAAAGCAGCTCCAGCCGCGGAGTTAAACCCTGATGCCACAGACGTCTTATCAGCAGCTCCCAATTAATTACAGGGAATTGTTCTTTCTTTTGCTTCAGATTGATTACCTTAGTAATCTGCCATAATTTCTGATTGATCTCTTGTTCGTCCTGCCAATGTTCTGCTCCTACACTGTCAAAATAGGTCCTTTCCAGCCAAAAATGTGTCCTGATTCCCTGGGTTTCAATGTCTCCGTCAGTCAAGTAATGTTCTGGGAGTATTATTTCATCATCACTTAAGTCTCCCATCAATGACTGTCCCAAGCATTGATCAGTCTGTCAGCTTTTTCACTATAATCTAAGCTTTAACTCTTTTGATTTATAACCAACTTTATTTATTTAATCCTCTTACAACCCTAACACTTCCTAATGTCTTTGCTCCCGACTATCTATTTTTCCTTCTAGTTTTCTTTCTTTGAAATAATATCTACCTTCTCTGTATTTACATAGCAGTCTCTTCTCCTGTCTTTTTCTTCACTGTCTCTGTTTCACACTTTCCTCTCTGCCTGTCATGCACCTCCCAAGTCCTTCTGTTGGGTCTAAACGTCTCCTCCTCCTCGTACTCTTTACATTAATCTTGTATGTCAGCCAGCCTGCAAGCCCTCACAGCTTTGCCTGCAACTCCCCGCTTACTCTCCGCTCTCCCACACACCAATCTTCAAAAGCTTTATACACAAAAATTATTAAAAACAACTTTCTATATATCTCTATCTAGACTTCTGCCACCCTTTACTCCGCGGCTTTAAACAACCTTTTTATTCACTTAACACCAATGTGTTCTGTTTAAGTATGTATCTCTTCTTCACGTTAGACAGCTTCTCCGGCGCTGCCAGCAACTCATATATTATTTTTTATCAAGCCCTCTTTGAGCGTACAATATTTCATTTACTTCTACGCCTTACCGCACCTCGCGTGCGTATCCTGTGCGTAATATATTATTTTTCACAAGCTCCTCTCTGAGCATACAATATTTCATTTATTTCTACGCCTTACCGCGCCTCGCGTGCGTATCCTGTGCCTTTCTGCACTTTCTTCTACTTTTTTCACTTACTGAGCTCCTCGTGAGCTTAATGTGCCTTTGCACTGAAAATACTCTCTTTTTCTTTTCTTATAAAAAAAAACTCATATTACTGTGTACTTAATTACTTATTCTTCTCCCACGCCCCACAAGCGTGTATTTGGTGCCTTACTGCACTATTTTCTGCTTCATTAATTCTCATGTATTCTGCACTAACTCTTCATTCATTTTTTTTTAATAGTTTTTCTCTTTTCTTAAAAAATGACGTCCTTTATTGAGCTCTTTTACTTACTGTCAGCTGTGCTACTTTGCACTTTTCTCTTTAAATCTCTTTATCACGTACGGTATTTCTACTGCGCCCCCTAAGGCGCTTATCTTGTGCTTCCTCTGCACGTATTCTCTGTTAAACTCTTTTTCTCACTTATTTCACTTCAGTCTCTGTTAAACTCTTTAAATAACCTTGTATTACCTTGTATCTATTTGTCAGTATACTCCCCTAAATTAACCCCTACAGCGCATGCTATTAGCCGGCACGTTAGTAACGAATTTCAACACCAATTATTCCCCAAGCATCCAGGTTAGTTCTCCATGCACTCTTTTCCGCACCAGAGTTCATGAACATTCCTGACCTTTCACTCACACAGACATTCTTTTTCCCGGGAACACACACACCTTCTGAGCATTTTATCTACAAGGCCTGATAATTTTCAATCTTATCTTTTTTAGTCTCTTATCAATTTTCTTAGTCCAGGTTCTTTTGGGTAAGAGGCAATTAAAAATATCACCTGTCAACTTGGGCGGAAATCCCGACTCACTCCTCCAGATCGTGCAGAAGTTATAAAAGGTTTCTGCTTACCTTTTAGTCGTGATCACTGTTATTTACGGTCTGGAGGGATGAGCTGAACCGTCTCAGGCTGCCGGAATGCCCCTGGACCCTCCTGGCTGGCTCGCCAAGTTCTGTCGTGGTCCTCTTTTTGGTTGTCTCAGGATGTCTTCTTTTAGATAACACAAACTAATTGCAAGTGATTTGCTAGAAAAGGACACAACACTTTGGAATAATTCAGCCTTAAGCAAGATAAAATGCACAGAGTTTTTAAGTTTATTTAAGCCTTTGACACAGAGCTTATACAAACTGAGTCCTCTAGAGAGACTGAATATGACAACCGCGCTCATCTATTTATTGGAGACCCGTGGGCATCGCTCCTCCTTTGACTTTTTTATTTATTTCATTCCCAAGACATGGTTTTCTATTGGAAGCGTCCTCTAGTGAACCCTAAGCAGGTGTTAGGCCATTATGTCAATGTGACAAACGCTCCCATTAAAACGTGAAGGATTTACAACTGATTTTTTTAAAAGACCTTCGGCCACAGGTGCAGCTGGCCTGAGGCCCCCTGCACGTGGCCTGCGGGCTCACGGCCACAGGTGCAGCTGGCCTGAGGCCCCCTGCACGCGGCCTGCGGGCTCATTACTGCTGGGATATCAGCCAACTTGGAAAGTACCTGACAGATCAAATGACTGATAGAGCCCTTTTTTTGGGTTGAACACCTGCTAGTTCAGCCAGAGGACATACAGTTCAGATCAGGACACTTGATAGTTCATCACAGTTCAAATAAGGACCTAAAAATTCTTCTACACTCTTATATATCTTTTAAGGTGGTTGTGGACCTCCCTTTGGCTTCCTGTCATTGATTCTGGGAATTGAAGTAATCCCACTACTTTTTTAGGAGTTGGTTTGTAGTTTTCAAACATCCTCAAAAGCTCATCATGTGTGAAAGAGACATTTGGCATCACTACGTCCTTCCAACAATCTATCACAAACACCAACTCCTTGTGTGCAATCTCTTGCAGGGTGTTTCTCAGTGTTTCTGGTGTAACTCTTGTGCGGCATTCGTAGTTTGACAGAACCTCAAGAAACTCAACTGATGCAAAATCATCGAGGGCCTGCTGCAAAATATTGTGATCATGAGAACTTACAAAATGCATAAAGGTTTCAAGTAAATTAGTTAACACTTCTCCATCTATGAGGGTAGGCTGAAATGTTCTAAGGCTCATCAAGAAGGAGAAATGCCATTTCAATAAAACTTGGCATGCATTAAGTTCAACTCTTCTGATGACTAACTGTGTTATTTTCTTCCAGGTTGTGAGGTAGTTTGTGGTTCATAGCCAAGTTTGAAAGTTCGTGGTAGAAGGAAACGGCAAAAATGGACAAAATCTGGCATTGTGGTGTGATTAAGTACCTGTATAAGAAGGGGTTAAAGCCCAAGGACATTCATGCGGATATGGTTGCTACATTAGGGGATGAAGCTCCCTCCATATCTACAGTGCAGAAGTGGGCAGCTGAATTTAAGAGGGGCAGAGAGAGCCTTGAAGACGACCCAAGGTCTGGGCGGCCTGCAACAGCCACAACCCAGAAAAACATTGACCTTGTTCATGAAATGGTGATGGACGACAGACGATCGATGATTAATCAGCTAACAGATGCTGTGGGAATATCCCGTGAGAGAATTGAACACATTCTGCATGAAGAACTTGGAATGTCAAAGGTGTCAGCTCGGTGGGTGCCACGTCTTCTGACGCCTGATCAGAAACGCACCAGGCTAGTCATGTTGAAGGCAAACTTGGCGCAATTTGAAGAGGATCCAGCCAATTACATGGAAGGTTTTCTTACCCAGGATGAGTGCTGGGTTCACCACTTTGAACCAGAGACAAAAAAAACAATCAATGCAGTGGAAACACCCAAGGTTACCACCTCCAAAGAAGACCAAGGTTGTTTCGTCTGCGGGGAAGGTCATGGTTTCAGTTTTCTGGGATGCCAAGGGCATTGTGTTCGTGGACTATCTTGAAAAGGGACAAACCATAAATGGACAGTACTATTCTAACCTACTGAGACAGTTACGCGAGGCTATCAAAAATAAGGGACCAGGAAAGCTGACAGAAGGGGTGCTGTTCCATCAAGACAATGCCCCAGCTCACAAGTCAACAGTGGCCATGGCCACTATCCACGAGTGTGGATTCGAACTGGTAGATCACCCACCATACTCCCCTGACTTGGCACCCTTGGATTTTCATCTGTTCCCAAACCTGAAAAAAAACTTGGCTGGGAAGCACTATCGGAGCAATGATGAGGTGATGGCTGCCGTTGAGGACTATTTTGACTCTCAAGATGAAAGCTTCTATGCCAAGGGAATCAAAGCACTCAAGCACCGCTGGAAGAAGTGTGTGGAGTTACAGGGAGACTATGTAGAAAAATAACCCTGAATTTGTTCAATTCGACAACTGCATCATAGTCAACCTTAGAACTTTTCAGCCTACCCTCGTAAAATTAACTCTAGAAGAGGTAGAGCCAGTTTGATTGGCAGATACTGGCATGTGTGGTAACCTTGGACAAGAATCCTCCCAATAGCCTTCCAAGTTTCACTGCTAAAGTCATGCCTTATAAAAGGTACCTTTACATTTGTTCCCACTGTACAGCCCTCATAAAAATCTTGCCAAAATGAGGAATAGACATCCCTTTGAACACCTAAACCAACAGCATTTTCCACAGAGTTATCAGGGAGTATCCGTTTTGTGATTATGTTTTCTGTCAGGACTGCTGGATCACAAAATTCTTTGATCATGTCATTTAAGCAGTTGGTATGATGGATGATTATGATCTTTGCAGCTCTTGACATGGTGGTGGAGGGCAGCTGTGTTGTGGACACAGTGGAGGCAAATGCAGCAGTAATGCAGAATGAGGAGTGAGCACACTGGAGGTAGAAGACACCTGTGGTGTGGGGCGTGGAGTGGGCACACTAGAGGTAGAAGACACCTGTGGTGTGGGGCGTGGAGTGGGCACCCTGGAGGTGGAAGGCGGCTGTTGCGACATGAATTCAAAGTCATATGGCTCTGTGTCATTCTCATCTGATGAATATTCTGCAGTATCAACATGTGAGCCAAATGTGACTTCATCATCAGATGAGGTCCACAAGCTCTGTGTTGTGTTGAGGGTCATGGGCATAGCTGTGGTCAATGACTGAGGACAAATCTATGTCTGCATTAGGTAAGGCTGGGTGGCTAAGTGTGCTGCCTTCAACTTGATCATGAACTAACAGGTCACCATCTTCTGATGAATCATCATCTGTCTGTTGATTAGAATTATCTTTATCTCTTTCATTGTCACTTGACTCCAGGAGTTCTGTATCATTGTTTCCTGCCTCTGATTCAGGTGTGTCTGTAGGACTTGGCTGTGTTTTGTGAAAAGTAGCAATATAAAATGGTAACCTGGACACACATGTAGTGTCATAGAAAACACCGATGGTAATGTCCTCCTCAGTGATTCTATTTTGCTTATAATCCCAGAGCTCAAATCTAAAATCACTTTCCTGGCCTTTTGTGGACTTTGCCACCAGGAAAGAAAAGATTCTTCCCCTTTTCTAGAACAGTGTGCATCCCAGTTTGTATTTCAAGATCCAAGGTTCGAGTGCCACCTCCTTCTATGGCTCTTATTTTCTTAAACTCCCCCTTCTCAAAATGAATCCACCCTATTTCAGTTTTGCGATGGCTCGCTTTACCTCGCTTTTTGGCAGGACCAGTGCATTCATTGTGCTGTAGTGTTCCTTTATTTTTATTGGCAGCAATTTCTTTTCTCTGTTGAAGTTTTGACCTCAGTTTTTCAAAAAGTCCAGTCTTCCTCCTCTCAAGAGATGTTTGACCTTTGCAAAAGTTTCTCAATGCCAGACGATCCCCATATGATGGAATATAATTAGCCAGATCGTTGTCCTCCATAAGACAGATGACATGGATGTCAATCTGTGGAAGTAAAGGACATAACATCAGTTAACAGATTATTCAAAAAACGTTAATTAGGATGACACATAGCAGTGACTGCTTATAAATATTTATTGTGTGTATTACTGGTACCTTTTCATTCTCCAGATGGTTAATAACCTCCTCTGGACACCACGTTCTTGCAAAAAATCAAAGACTGTCAAGACTCTGCCCTTTGCTGTAAAAAGACAGCACAATATCAATCACCAACCTTAAATCATACATGGTTTGCATTATCTGACCTAATGACAGACCAATATAACTAAAAATATAAATATAGAAAAATATTTTTTTTAAAACTTGTTCATTTACAGTAGTTGCTTTAGCCTGCTATTTAAGTTTTATTAATTTTTAATAACCTGCTAGTAAATGTAAAGGATATTGAGCCTATGCAACTTAAAAGCATACATAAAAATACATTTAATGCGAGCTACATCATCTTAATAATTTGATAACTAGCTAAATCAGCATCCAGGCGAGCTGTTACCTGCATTTGCATAACTGCAAGCACAGGCATTATAGCATTATAATGAGAGATAATGAGAAATAATTATTTCTCTTATCTCTCAGACATTAAATATTAAAACAGCTGCCCATCTATTAATTCTTTTTGACGGTAAAAACGTACACGATGAAGTCATTGTTCCGTCTCATTCCATAGGCTGCATTTGCATGTGCATTTACGAGGTCTGTGCGAAAACTATCCGACCTTTTTATTTTTTTCAAAAACTATATGGATTTGAATCACGTGATTACATCAGACAAGCTTGAACCTTCGTGCGCATGCGTGAGTTTTTTCACGCCTGTCGGTTGCGTCATTCGCCTGTGGGCAGGCTTTGAGTGAGCACTGGTCCACCCCCCTCGTCGGATTTTTATTGTCAGTGAAATGGCTGAGAGGCTGCTGCTTTGTTCCATGAAATTTTTTTCAGAAACTGTTAGAGACAGCCAGTTGGAAACCATTCAAAAGATTCAGATGGATTTCGGTGAAGATTCTGTCGGCGTCACACGGATTAAGGACTGTTAAAACCTTTTTAAAGACGGCCCACAGCGGCGGAGGGCGCGCAGCGCACCAAGCGGCCATCGACAGGCTGGAACGAGCAGATCATTTCTAAACTGAACGCTGTGTTGATCCGGGACATCATGTGACTACCACAGAAATGGCAAGAGAGCTGGACATAGCACTTTTGCAGCACATTCCACTGTTACAGGAGATTTTGTAATGAAAGACGTGCGGAGGATTTTGCGCGTCGGCACGGAGCCGCTCATGGCGCGCAACAAAAAAAACCCACCTCCGAGTTGGAAATCATTCGTAAGATTCAGACGGCTTTCGGTGGCTTTTCAGTCGAGTGAGTATCCGAGAAATTGTTTAACAGCTAGGCATGTTCCAACTTGTCCTGTGAGACTTCCAACACAGAGGTGTTTTCTGTGCTGCGCCATGAGCGGCTGCATCCCGACGCGCGAATCCGTCCGCACGTCTTTCAATACAAAATCTCCTTTAACAGTGGAATGTGCCGATAAAGTGCTGATCCCGACCTCTTCTGCAACTTCTCTGCTAGTCACACGACGTCCTGCATCAACAGAGCTTTAAATTTGTTAGTGATCTGCTCGTTCCAGCCTGTCGATGGCCGCTCGGGGTGCGGTGCGCCCTCCGCCGCTGTGGGCCGTTTTTAATCCAGTTTTAATGGTCCTTAATCCATGTGATACCGATAGAATCTTCACCGAAATCCATCTGAATTTTCCTTATGGTTTCCATCTGGCTGTCTGGCAGAGTTTCTGAAAAAAATTTCATGGAACAAAGCAGCAGCCTCTCAGCCATTTCACTGACAATAAAAATCCGACGAGGGGGGTGGACCAGTACTCACTCAAAGCCTGCCCACAGGTGAATGACGCAACCGACAGGCGTGAAAAAACTCACGCATGCGGAAGAAGGTTCAAGCTTGGCTGATGCAAGCACACGATTCAAATCCATAGAGTTTTTGAAAAAAATAAAAAGGTTGGATACTTTTCTCACAGACCTCGTATGTACCTGTAGTTTTACGTGTTCTAATCTCACGTTGTCTTTTTCTCGCAAATGTACATGTTTATAATGTCGCAAATTTGCATGTTTAAATCTCACAAATTTCCATGTTATTTCTCGTAAATTTGCGTGTTTAATCTGGCAAATTTGCTACATTTTTCTTGCAAATTTGCTGCTTTTTCTCACATATTTGCATATTTATAATCTCAAAAATGTGTGTTTAATTGTGGCAAATTTGCTACTTTTTTCTTGCAGATTTGCATGTTTTTAATCCCGCAAATTTGTGTGTTATTTCTTGTAAATTTGCACGTTTATTCTCGTATATTTGTGACATTAAACTCGAAAATGTCTTCTTTGTCTTTCGGCTGTTCCCGTTAGGGGTCGCCACAGCAGATCAATCGTTTCCATCTCACCCTGTCCTCTGTATCTTCCTCTGTCACACCAACCACCTGCATGTCCTCCCTCAGCACATCCATGAACCTCCTCTTTGGTCTCCCTCTTCTCCTCCTGCCTGGTGGCTCCATCCTCAGCATCCTTCTCCCTATATACCATGGGTCCCTCCTCTGCACATGTCCAAACCATCTCAATCTAGCCTCTCTGACTTTGTCTCCAAACCGTCCCACCTGAGCTGTTCCTCTGATATGTTCATTCCTAATCTTGTCCATTCTTGTCACTCCCAAAGAGAATCTCAACATCTTCAGCTCTGCCACCTCCAGCTCTGCCTCTTGTCTTTTTGTTAGTGCCACTGTCTCTAAACCGTACAACATAGCTGGTCTCACTACTGTTTTGTAAACTTTCCCCTTCACTCTTGCTGATATTCTTCAGTCACAAATCACTCCTGCCACCTTTCTCCACCCACTCCACCCTGCCTGCACTCTCTTCTTCACCTCTCTACCACACTCTCCATTACTTTGAACAGTTGACCCCAAATATTTAAACTCATCTACTTTCACCACTTCTACTCCTTGTAACTGCACTATTCCACTGGGCTCCCTCTCATTCACACACATGTACTCAGTCTTGCTTCTACTGACTTTCATTCCCCTTCTCTCCAAAGCATATCTCCACTTCTCCAGACTAGACTCAACTTGCTGTCTACTCTCACTACAGATCACAATGTCATCTGCAAACATCATAGTCCATGGGGACTCCTGTCTGATCTCACCTGTCAACCTGTCCATCATCACTGCAAACAAGAAAGGACTCAGAGCTGATCCTTGGTGTAATCCCACCTCCACCTTGAATGAGTCTGTCATTCCGACTGCGCATCTCACCGCTGTCACACTATTCTTGTACATGTCCTGCACTACCCTAACGTACTTCTCTGCCACTCCAGACTTCCTCATACAATGCCACAACTCTTCTCTTGGCACCCTATCATAAGCTTTTTCTAAGTCCACAAACACACAATGTAACTCTTTCTGTCCTCCTCTGTACTTTTCCAACAGTATTCTCAGAGCAAACATTGCATCTGTAGTGCTCTTTCTCGGCATGAAACCATATTGCTGCTCACAGATCTTCACCTGTTTTCTAAGCCTAGCTTCTACTACTCTTTCCCATAACTTCATGCTGTGGCTGATCAGCTTTATGCCTCTGTAGTTACTGCAGCTCTGCACATCACCCTTGTTCTTGAAAATAGGAACCAGCACACTTTGTCTCCACTCCTCAGGCATCCTCTCACTTTCCAAGATTTTATTAAACAATCTGGTTAGAAACTCTACTGCCATCTCTCCTAGACATTTCCATGCCTCCATTGGAATGTCATCTGGACCAACTGCCTTTCCACTCTTCATCCTCTTCATAGCAGCCCTCACTTCGTCCTTGCTAATCTCTTTTACTTCCTGATTTACTCTCACCACATCATCCAGCCTTTTCTCTCGCTCATTTTCTTTATTCATCAACTCTTCAAAATATTCCCTCCACCTTCTCAGCACACACTCCTCACTTGTCAGCACATTACCATGTGCATCTTTTACCACCCTAACCTGCTGCACATCCTTTCCAGCTCTGTCCCTTTGTCTGGCCAATCGGTACAAGTCCTCTTCTCCTTCCTTACTATTCAATTTCTTGTACAGCTCGCAATATGCCTTTTCCTTTGCTTTTGCCACTTCTCGCCTTATGCCGCATCTCCTTGTACTCCTGTCTACTTTCTTCATCTCTCCGACTATCCCAAAACTTTTTCGCCAACCTCTTTCTCCTTATGCTTTCCTGGACCTCTTCATTCCACCACCAAGTCTCCTTGTCTTCCTTCCACTGTCCAGATGTCATACCCAGTACTGCCCTAGCTGTCTCCCTCACCACATCTGCAGTACTTTTCCAGTTGTCCAAAATTGCTTCCCCTCCAACTAGTGCTTCTCTCACCTGCTCGCTAGATTTCACACAACAGTCTTCCTCCTTCAGCTTCCATCTGATCCTTTGTTGAGCTCTCACTCTCTTCTTCTTTACCTCTAAAGTCATCCTACAAACAACCATCCTATGCTGTCTAGTGACACTCTCTCCTGCTACCACCTTACAGTCTGTGATTTTTTTTAGCTTGCATCTCCTATAAAGAATGTAGTCCACCTGTGTGCACCTTCCTCCACTGTTATATGTTACCCTGTGCTCCTCCCTTTTCTTAAAGTAGGTATTCACCACAGCCATTTCCATCCTTTTTGCAAAATCAACTACCATCTGTCCTTCCCCATTCTTATCCTTGATACCATATCTACCCATTACTTCCTCATCACCTCTGTTCCCTTCACCAACATGCCCATTGAAGTCTGCTCCTATCACCACTCTTTCATGCTTGGGCACACTCTCCACCACCTCATCTAACACACTCCAGAAATCTTCTTTCTCCTTCATCTCACAACCTAACTGTGGGGCATATGCACTGATGATATTCATCATCATCCCTTCAATTTCCAACTTCACACTCATCACTTAACCTTGCTTAACCTCCAACACACTTTGAACATACTCTTCCTTTAAAATGACCCCAACACCATTTCTCTTCCTGTCCTCACCATGGTACAACTAATTGTACCCACCGCCGATGCTCCTGCTCTTACTTCCCTTCCACTTGGTCTCTTGCACACACAATATGTCTACCTTTCTCCTCTCCATCATATCAGCTAGCTCTCTCCCTTTACCAGTCATACTACCAACATTCAAAGTCCCCACTCTCATTTCCACCCTTCTAGTTTTCTTCTTCTCCCACTGTTCATGGCAACGTTTTCCTCCTCTTCTTCGTCGTCTTCGCCCAGCAGTAGCCCAATTTCCACCGGCACCCTGTTGGGCAATAGCACCGGTGGCGGACGTTGTTAACCCGGGCCACGGCCAATCCGGTATGGGAATTCGATTCTGAGTCTGCATAGTTGGGTTGGCTTGTTTTACGCCGGATGC
Organism: Thalassophryne amazonica; assembly: GCF_902500255.1. Taxonomy (NCBI): domain Eukaryota; kingdom Metazoa; phylum Chordata; class Actinopteri; order Batrachoidiformes; family Batrachoididae; genus Thalassophryne; species Thalassophryne amazonica. The sequence continues at coordinate 5,452,607 of NC_047115.1, read as the reverse complement.
CCTTCCTGACGCAACCCTCCTCATTTATCCGGGCTTGGGACCGGCACTCAGAATGTACTGGCTGCACACCCCATGTGGCTGAGTTATTAAACTCAAAAATGTAATCTCCATTTTTGTTTTTTTCCCTGTCTTTAAATGGCCCTAACATGCCGCCGTAGACTGGACTGTAAAGCAAAGAAAGCAAAAAAACAAAAAACAAAAACAAAGCCGAAGGTGCTAAACAACTAAAAAGTCCGCGGTCTGGTGAGGTGGAAACACGGCGCGCTCTCAACAGCGCAAACGGTCCGGAGCCACAGCAGTTCGGACCCAGGGACCCCGCCGACACCCCCCAGGTGGCCGCGACAAACCAAGTCTGTGAAGAAAGAAAACATGGAGGTGAGTCCAACTCCACACAGAGAGACAAAACTCAAAGGTGCACGCAATCAGCAAACACTTCCTGGCTTAAATCTATACATCAGCTTCTCACCCTACAGGCACGGAACAACTCAGTTCAAATCTCCACTGCAGCAGAAGCTGATTAGACAATTAGCATAATGTGACAGCTCAATAACACAAGGTGTGAGGGACACCAAATCCACTGTCATTACTTCATAAAAGTCACCAAAACCAAATTACCTCAGGAAGTGTGCTGAAGAGCGTGAGACCTCACCCAATCCTCCTTCACAGACTGTGGCGTCAAACCTGGAGCGGTCTCTGCGTCCGTGATGGTGAGATTGTTCTTCTGACGTCGATCTCACACGTCTGCTCACAAGGTCGAGTCTCTGGCAATCACACACTGTGCATTCAAGGTTTAAATGCAGCAATCTCTGATTAAGACAAAATACACCACAGCTGTGAGTCCTGATGACCTGCATGTGAAAACAAGCCTCAGGTGTTCAGGGTGAGGTCCTAATGCTCAGCCACTCAGTCCTGAATGCATACCACCTGGTGGGAGAAACAGAAAACAAAAACCAAGCCAGTCAAACACCCCAGCGCACAACAATAAGGAGATCTTAAACTCTGATCACCTTTAAATTCCCACCCGACCGCGGCCATTCTGTTCCGTTCCATCTGTCGTGAATAAATTTAGACAGCCGGCAAAACAGCATAACCCGCCCTTTTGTCAGTGCCGCGTACGTTGAAATATCGTCCAGTTCAACTTTGCCGAGAGCGCCGTCATGTTGAAATAAGCTCTACGATGATGTTATTTGAACTAGCCAAGCAGCGAGGAGCTCCGGTCAAATATTGCTAGGTGCGTATCTGCCGTATCTGGCAAAATATCAACTGCCTAATTTTTATTCTCTGAGTCCATCTGGTTGTCTCAGCTGAGTAACTGAGATGTCAGGGTTTAGCCTGTTGTACTGGGATTTCAGTGATCTGGTATCGCCGACCGGACAGCCCCCCTAAAAATCGGTCCCTCTGATGAGGCGGATCATGGATTAACACCTCGTTTCTGCTTCAAACTGCCTCCACTCATCATCTATCTCAGCGACAGATAACTGAAGCTTTTGTACAACAATCATTTCCACATACAGTGGGGCCAAAAAGTATTCAGTCAGTCCCTGATTGTCCCGTACGCCACAGCCCCTGAAGTTCTCCTGCTGAGAAAGGTGAGAGAGGTCTGTAATTTTCATCATAGGTACACATCAACTATGAGAGACAAAATGAGAAAAAAAAAATCCAGAAAATCACACTGTAGGATTTGTAAAGAATTTATTTGTAAATTATGGTGGAAAATAAGTATTTGGTCAATAATAAAAGTTCAGCTCAATACTTTGTAACATAATCTTTGTTGGCAATGACAGAGGTCAAACGTTTCCTGTAAGTCTTTACCAGGTTTGCACACACTGTAGCTGGTATTTTGGTCCATTCCTCCATGTAGATCTCCTCTAGAGCAGTGATGTTTTGGGGCTGTTGCTGGGCAACACGGACTTTCAACTCCCTCAACAAATTTTCTATGGGGTTGAGGTCTGGAGACTGGCCTGGCCACTCCAGGACTTTGAAATGCTTTTTACAGAGCCACTCCTTCATTGCCTGAGCGGTGTGTTTGGGATCATTGTCATGCTGGAAGACCCAGCCACATTGCATCTTCAATGCTCTCACTGATGGAAGGAGGTTTTGGCTTAAAGTGGATATGACACTTAAAGACAACATAGTCTTATTACATGTAACAAAGGTTATATAATTTGGTCAACTGAAGCGTTTTGGGAAAATGGATGCGGTTCTCCCGTTATATGAGGTCTGTTAGAAAACTATCTGACCTTTTTATTTTTTGCAAAAAGTATATGGATTTGAATCATGTGGGATTGCATCAGCCAAGCTTGAACCTTCGTGTGCATGCGTGAGTTTTTTCACGCCTGTCGGTTGCATCATTCGCCTGTGAGCAGGCCTTGTGGGAGGAGTGGTCCAGCCTCCTCGGCGGATTTTCATTGTCAGGAAATTGGCTGATCGACTCCCGCTTTGCTGCATCAAAATTTTTTCAGAAACTGTGAGAGACAGCCAGTTGGAAACCATTCGGAAAATTCAGATGGCTTTTGGTGAAGATCTTATGGGGATCACACAGATTAAGGAGCATTACAACCAGTTTAAAGATGGCGCACAATGGCGGAGGGCGCGCCGCGCTCCGAGCAGCGATCAACAGGCTGAAACGACCAGATCATTTCCAAAGTGAAGGCTGTGTTGATCCGGGACGTCATCTGACTACTACAGAAATGGCAGAAGATGTGGACATAGCACTTTTTCGGCACATTCCACTGTTACAGGAGTTTTTGTCATGGAAAGAGGAGCAGAGAAATTTGCCACGGAGCCGCTAATGGCGCGGGACAAAAGCACCTCCATGTTGGTCTCACAGGACATGTTCTAACATGCCCAGCTCTTGCACCATTCGGAAGATTCAGACGGCTTTCGGTGGCTTTTCAGTCGTGTGACTATCCGGGAAATTGTGGATGAGCTGGACATGCCACAACATGTCCTGTGAGGCTTCAACACAGTGTTGCTTTTTGTTGTGCGCCTCCGTCCAGACGCGCGAATTCCTCCGCACGTCTTTTCATGACAAATAAACTCCTGTAACAGTGGAATGTGCCATTCATTTCCAAAGTGAACACTTTGTTGATCCAGGACGTCGTCTGACTACCAGAGAAATGGCAGAAGAGTTGGAGATCAGCACTTTTTCGGTATGAAAAGACGTGCGGAGGAATTTGCGCGTCGAGACGGAGGCGCACAACAAAAAGGACATGTTGTGGCATGTCCAGCTCGTCCACAATTTCTCAGATAGTCACACGACTGAAAAAGCCACCAAAAGCCGTCTGAATCTTCCGAATGGTGCAAGAGCTGGGCATGTTAGAACATGTCCTGTGAGACCAACATGGAGGTGCTTTTGTCCCGCGCCATTAGCGGCTCCGTAGTAAAACCTGACCATTTCAAAATTGCAAGGCTGAATGTCTTTTAAATAACACTGCTCATCCTGTACTATTCTGATGAGAAACATATCTATATTTTTGGGTCCATATGTTGTCATTTGTTCATTATTGTAGTGTGTAAACTCTCAGACAAGTCGGGGCAGCAAATTACAAAGTGCTGCACAGACTAGTGTCATCCAGGACTGGAACCAGAGGAACTGGTCCGTTTCATCCTCCCAACAGCCCGTTCAATGTGACTTTTTCTCATCTTTGTAACATCAGCAGCAGTTTGTTGATCAAAGCCTGATGTTGGGAAAGTGTAGGAACACGGACCCACAACAGGGGGCGCAAATGAACGGACAATGGAGTAAGTCAAAATAACAAGCTTTACTGTTGTGAATGTGCACAACGAATACAACCAATCACAGCAATGGACAACAGTCAATTCACAAAAGTGTCGTGTGGGCAGGCTCGAAGATAGGAGACGCCTCTCCAAGGTAAGACCGGAACCACACGGCTTCCTCCGCCACAGGACCCCGGGAATACTGGAGCCGCCAAGTCCCGAACTCCCAGGTGGCCACTGCCTCCGCGTGTCGGACCTGGTACTGCTGGCGAGGAACAAAGGACAGTTAGATGGGGGCGCGTTTGCACCCAGGACTCCGAACAGCAGGGAAGTTACCTCCACCTCTCGTTGGAACAGTAATCCACAAACTAAGCACAAATCCAAAAAGATACACTCCGTAGCTTTGATACGTTACCTCTCTGGTAGAAACGATATCTCGGCGATGAGGTGGAGATGCCGTCCTGCTGATATACCCCAGTGATAATTGCCGTCAGCTGTCTCAGGTGATGGGTGACAGCTGTTACCGAGGCTGCTCCTGTGGGGCGGCGGCGCCCTCTGGTGCCTGGAGCCCACACTCCAGGCAGGGCGCCCTCTGGTGGTGGTGGGCCAGCAGTACCTCCTCTTCAGCGGCCCACACAACACCTGAGCTGGGAGGAGGGATGTGCAGTTTGGCACAGAGCATCAAAAGTTCACATCATTTCTGGGGGGAAAAAGTGAAAAACATTAGACTTTTCTTAACCCTCTTACATTAACCCTACATTTGTGGTCAATTCCCCCCCCCCCAAAAAATCCATCTTTTTCCAGGGTAACTACAGTAAACACCAGGATTGTAAAAGTTTTTGACCTCTAGTCTGAAGGTGAAAGAAGCTTCTTATTTCAATGACATAATGTTACAAATATGACTCTCAATGTATTGACAATAAAACACTTTAATTTCTCTTGTCTGCTTTTTTTTAGATATATTAAAATAAGAAAAAAGCTCCCTTTATGATAACCTAGTATGGTGTGTGCATAAGTGAAAAGCTGATACACAGAGAAAAATAATCATGACATAATTAACAACAGTTTAGTGGTTCTAAGGAGAGTGTGAGAACGACAGATGTTCACAACAACAAAAGCAGGTCTCACAGTAAAGTGTTCACAGCCTGATCATTTTTCTGCTTTGTTTCAAACCCTGGAAGTGTCTCGTCACAGAACGGAGCCGACGTGGTCCAACGACTGACTTCAGAAATGTTTACATCCTGTTTTCTGTCCACACCGTGACTTCTTTCAGCTCTTTAAGCTGTTATGTTGCTTCAAAAACACCATCTTCTTATCAGCGTGAACAGCGTCGGCAGTCTGTTTATGTGCACTGACCTGTGACACGAAGTGTTTGGAGCTCTGTGCACATGCGCACTGAGAAACTGAAAACTGGCTAATTTATACAAACATGTCATCAGATTTCACTGCATGAAAGGCCTGTTAACTGATCGAGTAGTTCTGTTGTGTTTCCATACGTGTTCCTGCTTTCAGCAGCATTGGAGCTGTTTCATGTAAACTAAACTTGAAGCAACTTTGTAACAGATGGTACACAGGAAAGACTCGACACACTGGGGTCAAAGGTGGACGGCATACTACAACTACTGTGAGGAATCAGGTTGCTGAAGAAGCTGACTGCACTGGAGATAATACCAGCCAGACTTCAAACAACGGAGGAGCTGGACCAATTCAGCAAAAGGACCAGGAGTTTAGGAGGACAGTGGTAAATTATTGTTCCTAACACTTTTGCAGAAGTGGTTATTTTCATAAAAGTTGCATATTGCCATTGCACACATGCTTCTTTTTACTCTGTCATAGGTGAATCTGCTGAAACAGCTATCTGGATCAATGCTGAACTCCTTTGCCAGGACGATGCTCAGCGAAACTGGAATGGTGGCGGTTGTGGGCTGGCGTCAGCCTCAAAGGATGGAAAGGGAAGAAAGCCCTGCAGCCTCTCACTCTACACAGTTATGAAGAGTAAGTTATCAAGTTGTCTCACTTCATTATTTAATGTTAGTTAGCAATTCAAAAGAATTTTATCATTTCTCCAGTTTAAAAAAGAGGAAAATACAAGACCGTTTTTTATTTTGTATTTGTGACAGAAACCTTCAGCAACAAGATGGAAATTTTACCAGACGCCATGGATGATGCGTTAACTGAAACACTGCGCCATGCAGCAAAGAGGGTAAGTGGTTAAACTTTTATGGCATCAGCAACTCACAGGTGACTTGTACTAGCACCATGGCCACACCTAGTCATTCCCTTCAATCAAATCCCGGTCCAGTGTTGACTGTTTCAAGAGTGAAGACTGTGACCGGCTCACATGCACCCCAGCTCTTTGGAGCAATCTCTCTCTCTCAATCCGTTCCTCACATTCTGTATTCGCTTTCCACAAACATCTTAAAACCTCTGTGTGGGCTCACCTTCCCTCCATAGTGTAACGGCCACTCGGCTGTGCGTTGACAATTGGAATTCATTCATTCATTATTGGTTTATTTGACAGGGACAGTGCATACGAGGTCTATTAGAAAAGAAACCGACCGACAGTTTAAAAAAAAAAAAAAACTATATGGATTTGAATCACGTGCGATTACACCAGACAAGCTTGAACCCTCGTGCGCATGCGTGAGTTTTTTCACACATATCGGTGACGTCATTCGCCTGTGGGCAGGCTTTGAGTGAGCACTGGTCCCGCCCTCTCAGCTGAAATCCTTTGTCTGAGACGCTGCTGGAGACGGCGCGCGTTGCTTTATCAAAATTTTTTCAGGGCCTGTGAGGAATATCCGAGTGAACACTATTCGAGAAATTCTGCTGGTTTTCGGTGAAAAGTTTGACGGCTGATGGGAGATTGTGGAGTTTCTTTCGCTTTAAGGACAGCTCACAAAGCGGATCGGCGCGGCGCGGTCGGAGGTGGCGTCCGTCTGGCTGTTTCGAGCTGAAAACATCTTAATTTAAGGCTCTGTTCACCCAGGACGTCATCAGAGAACAGAGAAGTTTCAGAAGAAGTTGCATGAGGAGTTTATGCGGACATTCCACTGTTTAAGGACATTTTTTAATGAAAGACGTGCGCGCAAATTCGCAGAGTCGTCACGGAAACAACTCGGCGAATCTGTGTACGCCGCGACAGGAAAAACACCTCCGTGTTGAAAATCATTTGTAAAATTCAGGCGGCTTTTGATGGCTTTCAACAAGTGAGTAACTGAGAAATTGTTTAACAGCTTGGGCATGTTCCAACTTGTCCGTTAAGGTTTTCAACGGAGGTGTTTTTCCTGTCACGACCCCCCGCGGTCGGGTCCGGCCCGACATGCGACTCTGCCCGCACGTTCTTTCATTACAAAATGTCTGTTAACAATGGAATGTCCGAATAAACTCCTCATGCCGACTTCTTCTGAAACTTCTCTGTTCTCTGACGACTTCCTGGGTCAACAGAGCCTGAAATGTGGAAGTTTTCAGCTTGAAACAGTGAGACGATGCCGCCTTGGAGCGCAGATCGCCGTCAGGCACCGTGGGCCGTCCTTACGGTGACAGTAAAACTCCAAAATCTCTCATCAGCCGTTAAAACTTTTACTGAAAACCAGCTAAATTTATCGAATGGTGTCCACTCAGTTGTGCCTTACAGTTTTTGAAAAAAATTTTGATCAAACAAAGCAGCAGTCTCTGAGCCATTACTAAACAATGAAAAAAACGACGAGAGGGTGGGCGACTCCTCACTCAAAGACTGCCCACAGGCGAATGACGTAACCAACAGGCGTGAAAAAACTCTTGCATGCCCTCGAGGGTTCAAGCATGTCTGATGTAATCACACGTGATTCAAATCCATATGGTTTTTGAAAAAAATAATAAGGTCGGATACTTTTCTAACAGACCTCGTATTACTGAACGTACAACACTAATTTTCATCCGTAGTCCCCAGACATAAAATATAAAACACAGAGCAGTGTCATATTTTAATATAACCCAAAGCCGAATGTGGCATGTTGGTGCACTGCATACCTTTAAGGTGAAGGTGGGCGGGGCCAACGGGGTCTTTAAAGTGCGCAGGGCACGCTCATGGAGACATACCACCTGGTGTGGGCGGCGTGCTGCGGGTTCTGTGCCCATTTGTTTGGGCACGGTTGCATCGGACTCAGAGTTCTAGTCATGCTTGCAGGTCAGTTTTGTGCTTTTCTGTAGCCTCGGTTGACATTGGCGTTATTTAATTGCATGCGTCTCGGGTTCAGGGCAGCAGCCTGGCTGGAGTGCGTGCGGTTGATTCCTGGTTGTTGGGAGTGCGTGCTGTCGGCTCTCTCCTGTTGTAAGTTCCTTCATGGTCTTGCTGGCTTTGCGTGCTGTGTCACAGCTGATGTCAAACGCTGCTTCAGAGCCTGAGTTGTGGGCTCTTTCCTCCTGCTGTCTGCGGGTGCGGTCGCCTCCACTGGCAGGTAAGATCTCAACCACACAGGCTGAGTTAATATGGTTGTTTTTTTGTTTTGTTTTTTAATTGCCCCTGTCTTTTGTTTAGGCACGAGGAACCACGGTGTGCAGAGCGCACGTTTGAGTCGCCACCTCCTATTAAAGGGCCGTTGCTTCGTCCACATTTCATCGGCTGCCAACAGCTGTGTACATTGTTTTGCAGAGGGCGCCCTCTGCGGGTGCTGTTGGCGCACTACACGGGATTGATTTCACCTGCTGTGATTAATGTGGTGGGGTGAGGAGTTTATTCCTCCTCGGTTTGATGCATGTTTGGTTGTTTTTTTTTGTGTGTGTGTGTGTCTGGTTTGTTCATGTTTTGGTTTGCAGTGGGGTTTTTTGTATTGAATTTGTTTTTTTTTGTCTGAGTTGGACTCTTGCTCAACTAACATTAATTTGGTTGAAGGTGAATAATTTAATTTGGTTAAGTGCAATATAAGATCTGGTTGAAAGGTGAATATTGCACTTATGTGCAATATAAGGTGAATGTGAAAAGCAGTATTATGAAATTTGTAATGTTTTATTTATATTTTTAAACTAATTTGATAGAATAAAGCTACCTTGTGATAAGCACACCTGTTTCCTGTACCTTGTGCAGCCTTCTGTTATAAATTGGGCTTTGATTGGTCCCACGGCCGTATCCCTGGGTGGTGTTGTCGGTCCTTCTTTTAAAATTGGAATTATTTTAAAAGCCTCCTGAACTCTTTTGGTCTAACACAAGTTGTGGATGGACCAACACATAATCTTGGACACACCTTGGACCTGGTCATTTCTTGTGGGCTCTCAGTTTCCCTTCACGACGTATCAGACGCTGCTATTTTATATCACTTTCTTGTTATTTTTGAATTTATTGCTCCTCCATCCGCTGGTAAGCCACTTGTTCCTGTCTCACCGCCGTTTGGTCACCTCCTCGACAGCGGGGGACTTTGCTGCTGCCTTCATGGACTCTCAGTTTTATGCCATCAATGGACTGGTTTCTCCATTACTCCCAGATAACATCCTCTCTTCTTTCCACTCTACATGCACAGTAATTTTTGACTCTGTTGCACCGATGCGCTGCAAATCCAGGAAATCAAAATCCGACCCCTGGTTAAATTCCACGACCCGTGCCCTCAGGCAACGCTGCAGACGGGCGGAGAGAAAATGGAAAAAGGACAAACTACAGGTGTCTCTGGGTTTTCTAAGGGACAGTCTGACTGACTATCAGAAGGCTGTGAAGGAGGCAAAAGCACAATATCTGTCTCATATTATTTCAAGCAGTTGTCATCATCCCAGTGTGTTATTTCAGACTATAAACTCAGTTGTAAATCCACACACCTCTGTTTTGATGGACGCTACAACCACAACCTGTGAGGAGTTTCTTCAGTTTTTTATTGATAAGGTTTCATCAGTCAGACAGAACGCTGATCAGAGCTGTAATGTTGAGTTGTCTGCTCCTTGTGCACATTCTGCTGTGCTCGAACAGTTTGAGCCCATTTCTTTTGCATCTCTCGCTGATGTTGTAAAACACATAAAATCTACAAGTTGTCCTTTTGATGTTGTTCCAGCTAAGGTGCTGAAGGAGGCTTTTAATACTGTTGGGGTGGGTCTCCTAACTTTTATCAATGCTTGTCTTAGATCAGGGTCTGTTCCAGCTGCTTTTAAACATGCTGTGGTTCGACCTCTTCTTAAAAAACCTCACCTGGACTCATCAGTTTTATCTAATTTTAGACCTGTGTCTCATCTGCCATTTTTGTCTAAGGTTTTAGAAAAGGTTGTCTTTTTACAGTTAGTCATTTTTAGAAGACAATCTCATCCTTGAAAAATTCCAGTCTGGGTTTAGATCGCGACACATCACTGAGTCAGCACTTTTAAAAGTTCATAATGATATTACTCTGTCGGTGGATGCAGGGAATCCTGCTGTGCTGGTTCTGTTGGACCTCACAGCAGCCTTTGATACTGTGGATCACACAGTACTTGTCTCCCAGTTAGAACATTTTATTGGCATTCAGGGTACTGCACTTAAGTGGTTTAGATCATATTTGGCTGAAAGGAGCTTTTCTGTCATGATTGGGGACCTTTCCTCATCAACTGCTGTGGAGTGCCGCAGGGTTCTGTCCTTGGGCTGATCCTATTTTCTTTGTACATTCTGCCATTGGGGTCAATTATAACCCAGCACAATCTGTCCTTTCATTGTTACGCAGATGATCTGCAAATCTATCTGCCTGTGAGGACTAATGGGAGTGATGCTTTGTCATCATTATTTCATTGTATTTGTGATGTAAAGCAGTGGCTGTCCCAAAACTTCTTTACCTGAATGATGGTAAAACTGAGATCATGGTGTTTGAGCGCTCTGGCATACCAAATGTGGTAACACCAAATTTTGGTGCTTTGGCTAACTATGTAAAACCAGCTGTCAAGAATTTGGGAGTGATATTTGACAGCTGTTTGAGGTTTGATCAACAGATAAATTCTGTTGTCAAAGCTAGTTTTTTTTCCCAACTTCGCCTTTTGGCTAAAATAAAGCACTTTCTCAGACGTGATCTTGAGACGCCATTCATGCTTTCATCAGCTCCAGACTTGATTATTGTAATGCACTTTATTCGGGCATTAATCAGTCGTCTCTTGCACATCTCCAGCTGGTGCAGAATGCTGCTGCTCGTCTTTTAACAAAGACTTTTAGAGGTGAGCACATTACGCCCGTCCTGTACTCACTCCACTGGCTTCCAGATCATTTTAGAATTGATTTTAATTGTTTTTAAAGCTATTTATGGCCTTGCACCTCCCTACTTGTCTGAAATTTTAACTTTGCGCACCTACAGTAGGACATTAAGGGCGTCTGACCAGCTTTACTTAAGATGTTCCAAGGTCAAAATATAAACGCTGGGGTGATCATGCTTTCGTGGCAGCCGGCCCCAGACTGTGGAACGAGCTACCTCTTGAGTTACGTATTATTCCTGACCTAGCACTTTTTAAATAGAAGTTAAAGACTTATTTATTTAAACTGGCTCTTAACACTTAGTGGGGAGGTGACATGTTCTGTTATTATGTTCTTTTTTGTGTTTTAAAATTTTTTTCTGTATGTTTTTATTTTTGTGAATTTGTTTTTAATGTTAAGCACTTTGGACACCAGTCGGTGCTGTAAGGTGCTTTATAAATAAATGTTTGATTGATCACGACGACACTTTAAACCTTAAAGTGTCGTCGTGATCAGAGATGCCCGTGAGCCTTGACGTCTTTCACGGGCATCTCTCCCAGTCACTGGTTCAGATATGTTGATGACACATGGGTTAAAATCAAGCAACAGGAAGTTGAGGACTTTATAGAACACATCAACTCGGTGGACGCCAATATCAAGTTCACACGTGAGGATGCCAGAAACAACCATTTAGCCTTCTTGGACTGTGATGTTACGATTGGAGAGAACAGGCAGCTCCAGACAGGGATTTAAAGAAAACCCACTCACATTGACCAATATCTGCTCTTTGGCTCAAACCACCCCCTTGAACACAAGCTCGGGGTGATCAGGATGCTTCAACACAGAGCCCTACAGGTGCCCACAACTGTAGAGGGAAGGGCTAAAGAACAACAACTTGTCCAGAAAGCCCTCACAGTATGTGGGTACCCACGATGGTCCCTGGACAAAGTGCAGAAGTACCAGAGAACAAAGAGACCAGATAGACAGGAGACAGAGACAAGAAGAAGAGTGTCTTTCCCTTATTTAGCAGGAGTAGGGGAAAAACTACAGAGGATCTTAAGACAGCACAAAATCCCAGTTTACTTTAAACTGGTTAACACCTTGAGACAGAAATTAGTTCACCCTAAGTACAGGATCCCTAGTTACAAACAGAGCAATGTAGTGTATTCTATCAGATGTCAGGAAAACTAACGAACACTACATAGGTGAGACTAAGCAACGTTTACACTAAAGGCTATACCAGCACCGCAGAGAGGGCGCCAGTAGACCTCAGTCTGCAGTTCATCTCCACCTTAAAGACACTAACCACATGTTTGAGGACAAGGAAGTTAAAATATTAGCCAGAGAGAAGAAATGGTTTGAGAGGGGTCAAGGAGGCATTCTTTGTGAAATGTTTGAAACCCAGCCTTAACCGGGGAGGGGGTCTGAGACACGCTTTATCCCCTGTTTACAATGGGGTACTCAGGTCAAAGGAGTTTCAGTCTTTTGTTCATGGTAATAAGTCATTCACGTCGTCAAGGGAGCCTTCAGGAGAGGGACAGCTGCCCTGTCATTAGGAGGGTGCTAACTACAGCACAATAGGTGCTAATCAGTGCTACTGTTTAGTCACTAGCCTATAGCAGTCGGCCTCTCGGTAGGAGGGGTCTGGTTAGGTTTAAAATTCCAGCTTTTGTGACTTCTTGATTATTCTTCTCTACAAGAGTCAAGACAGAAGTCAGACTACCAGAGCAAGAATTTTAGCTGAGGAAGCTTCTGCGATTTGAAGCGAAACGTCCTCGCGTCAAGCAGCCCAGTCCAGTCGAAGATTCAAGCTTCTCTACTTATCTGTGGTGGAAAAAGTGATCTGTCCAAACAAAAAAAAAGAAATTTTTTTGAGATTCTTTTGGTGGGTAAATAGACCTGAGAAAGCACCAGAATTAGGGCTGAAACAATATCGACTAACTCGAATAATTTGATTACAAAAAATGTTCGAGGCAAATTCTGTGCCTCGAAGCTTCGTTTAACGTTGTAGTACATATGCTAGGCCTGTGTGTGGTGCTGCAACGTCCGCAGAAAAAAAAAAAAGGCAAGCAAAACAGCTAATCAAATTAGCAACGATAGCTACCGCTTTCCAATGTGACACATAGAGGAAAATAAATCCTTAAGAGAAAGATGGTTCACACTTATCATCTGAAATAGACTCACTGTGCATTTAAAGCGAAGCAGTGTGTTTGTCTACTTTTCTGCTCTACGTGGGGAGGGACTATTGACCCGCTTATGGACAGCCCTGGACTATTGATGTTTAAAACGCAAAAGTACTTTTTATCCGATTACTCGATTAATCGCCAGAATACTCAATTACTAAAATAATTGACAGCTACAGCCCTAACCAGAATGCATTTGAGATTTCACATTTTCCTGGGGGACAACCACCAGGCCCTGCCAAGATCTTTCAAGTTTTTTTTTTTCCTTTCCCCCCATGGCTCACTTTCATCACTGTTAGAGAGAGGGGTGGTGGCCAAGTGGTTAATGCACTTGGTTTCAGTGCAGAAGGTTCCGGGTTCAAATCCCACCTCTGCCACATTTCTTAATGCAATGTGGAGTTGCATCAGGAAGGGCATCCGGCGTAAAACCTGTGCCAATTCAACATGCAGATCCACCTCAGATTTGCTGTGGCGACCCCGAGTGCAAACAAGGGAGCAGCCGACTTACTTTTCATCACTCAGTTCATTCACAGATTTGTCCGTGCTCATGATGAAAGGTCTACAGCATTGGTTTAATCATTTGTAAAGCATTAGGATTTAATGTAAAGTGAGAACTTCTGTATTAAGGTTGTAACATGTGGATCTATATACATTTTGTGTTCCAGGAGAAGCAGAACGACATCATTCACAGTATCAAACAGTTAAATGACAAAGTTGATGCACTGCATCCTTTGACCGTCCCTGAAAGTGTCAGTTCCCAGACATACCAGGAGAGAGAACAATGTGGACGCTGCTGAGATGATCATCTGAAGGTTGGCCAGCTCTAAACTAGAAGTGTGGGCTTGAACCAATTCCAAGCAGTGCCTGGACGTAATGGGCCTTCCAGTAAAGTCACTCAAAGAAGTGTTAATGTGTTTTCTGTTTGTCAGATCCTCATCACTTTAATAAAGTTTTGCTGTTTCATTTTTTTACCCAGTATATTATGAAACATGCTGTATTTATGGAAATACGGTAACTAAAAGGCCTTTCACATTGCATGCTTTATATGCATCAGGCAACGCGTCGCGTCAACGCCTCCCACACCCCCTACGCGTTGCATGCGGCAAGGAGGCGGAGACTTTGGCTCAGATGTTTGTTTTTTTTCCTCTCCAGATGAAAGTTGAGTGATCGCCATGTTGTATGTGTGTAGATGAACCACGAAAAAGCTTTAATACAGCAATCAAATAAATTTTGAGGTTAAACATTTGCAAGGATTTTTCTTCAGAAAACTGCTGTATAAATGAGCAGTCCTGTGACACCTTTCTGTTTTGTAGAGATCAGTGGTTTCTGCTGCTAGTCTTCCATGTTTGGACCCGACACATTTCTATTAGACAGTGCGAAGCTTTGTCACAGTTCAGAGCGGCAAAAGTTGGATTGGGTTGAACTTTGACCACGTCACCCTGTCGACAAGCAGGAATGTGCACGCTCCCGGCAGAATCGTTGGTTTAGCTCGGCTTTTGATGCAACGTTTCAGACGCCTCTAAAAAGTAACGCGTTTCATTGAAAATAATGCTTTTTAGATCGATTTGTGGCGCCTCTGATGCTTCCAAAGCATGTGGTGTCAAAGGCCCTTTACACAAATTGCAGTGGGTACAGAGGATTAATCATTTTTGTCTGATTTGCTTTCATCTGTGTGGTATACCTAATTGATAACTAAACTGAGAAAATTCTGGAAGCAGTATAAACAGCTTGTTAAAAATATAGGGCCTGTCCAATAAGGTGTTGAGTTGAATACCAGTTATGACCATGTAGCTCAAATTATACAGTATCTGAACAGGAAAATATATATACTTGCTTATGATTAACAAAGGAAATTTTCAACTTGCAGCTCAACAGTGCTAATGACAGACTTGATGGCGAGGACAAGGGAACCAGGCACCAGAGGAATGCCCTAATCAATACCTTGACTGCATACACCCCTGGAATGGAACAAGGGAAGGATACAGAAACAATCATTGTCAGGGGCTGCTTGAACGCTACGGCTCCTGTTTATCTTTGGCAGCCAGGACAAGTCAGGAACCATCAAAGGCAGCCTTGCCAGGGACGTGCCACAAATTTACAGAGTTGTCATGGCGGCTGCAATAAATATCACATCAATGGACAGTACTACCATCATTTCTACAATTGTGCCATAATCCGAAGATGTCCTATCAAGCAGAATCAAAGAAGTATATGAGGTCTGTTAGAAAACTATCTGACCTTTTTTGTTTTTGTAAAAACTATATCAATTTGAATCATGTACGCTTGCATCAGCCAAGCTTGAACCTTCGTGTGCATGCGTGAGTTTTTTCACGCCTGTTGGTTGCGTCATTTGCCTGTGAGCACGCTTTGTGGGAGGAGTGGTCCAGCCCCCTCGGTGGATTTTCATTGTCAGGAAAATGGCTGAGCGGTTGTAGCAGCGCTGAATCAAATTTTTCCAGAAACTGTGAGAGACAGCCAGGTGGAAACCATTCAGAAGATTCAGACGGCTTTCCGTGAGGATACTCTGGGCGTCACACAGATTAAGGAGCATTACAACCGGATTAAAGACGGCCCTCTTCTGCAATTTCTCTGGCAGTCAGACGACATCCCGGATCAACACAGCGTTCACTTTGGAAATGATCTGGTCGTTTCAGCCTGTCGATGGTCGCTCGGCGCACCCTCCGCCACTGTGGGCCATTTTTAATCCGGTTGTGACGCCCAGAGTATCATCACTGAAAGCCATCTGACTCTTCCGAATGGTTTCCACCTGGCTGTCTCTCACAGTTTTTGGAAAAATTTGATTCAGCGCTGCTCCAATGGCTCAGCCATTTTCCTGACAATGAAAATCCGATGAGGGGGTGGATGAGTGCTCACTCAAAGCCTGCCCACAGGCGAATGACGCAGCTGACAGGCGTGAAAAAACTCACGCATGCGCATGAGGTTCAAGCTTGGCTGATGCAATCACACGTGATTCAAATCCATATAGTTTTTAAAAAAATAAAAAGGTTGGATAGTTTTCTAACAGACCTCGTTGACGGGACCATCCTGAACTTTTTCCTGACCCAGATTACAGGTTTGAAAAACTAACAATCTTGCAAATCTTTTTTTTTGGGGGGGGGCAGCCAGTCACAGTATAGAGGCACCGTGACGTTTGGTCTCTCTTTGGCTGCGAATCCAACATGGCAGAATCTGCTCCAAAACAGCTTAATTTCTGTGTGAGTCTAACATGTCCATCATATATTATGTAAAAGCTACTGAAAAACACTTTGAAAACTGAAAACACTGTTTTCACAACCTGATAACACCTCTGCGGTGATTTACAAGGAAAAGACACCAAGACACCCAGACAACTCAGGAGAAGTTATAGGCTTATGTGGCTGTGTTTGGAGAAATTGTGCACAGTGCAAGCTTTGCATTTTGCATTACTAATCTTAGCTTCATAGTGGAGTAGAGCACAGAAGGATTTTCTTTCACCAAAACAGATCAAATCCAGGCTTGCATCTCAGATGTATCTTCTGGCAATTTGTAGCTAAACTTTCAAGTCTTCTTTTTAAGAAAATAAACCACTTCAGCATGAAGATGGACAACTGGTGATACAAAATGCAAAGCTTGCACTGTGCACAATTTCTCCAATCACAGCCACATAAGCCTATAACTTCTTCTGGGTGTCTTGGTGGCTTTCCTCACTCTTCTTCTTCTTGCACAGTCACTCAGTTTTTCACAACTGTCCATGCAGATTTACCATAGAGTGCCATATTGTTTGTATTTCTTCATAATTGATGTAAATAAAGTCCAAAACATTCAGTGGCAGCTTTACCCTCAGAGAGCCTCATCCACAACCACCACAAAAGACAGGCAGTACATGTATTAAGAAGAGGGGTATGTAAACTTTTGATCAGGTTCATTTGGGTGTTTGAAAAGAGTAAACACTGTTTGCCAGTAAATGGCTTCACCCAACCATGAACCATGAGCGAAAAAAAAGTTTTATCGTTCATATTCTCTGAAAAATTGCCAAAAAAAACTAAACTTCTGCCAGTGTATGTAAACCTTTGACCCCACCTGTATATGTGTGTGTGTGTATATTATATTACACTTAGCACTGGGATACCAAATAAGTAATTATTAAGAAGACTGCACATACGGCTGAGGGTATTTTATATGATATGAGGGTGTTTATATTCTACAATATCAAAGCTTATGGGCAGATTAGTAGCATCATTTAATTTGCATTGTACGTGGAATATTTTTGATAAAATTTAATTTTACTTCCAGAGAAACTTTTTATCTGGGGATCAAACATTAATTTAAATTAATAATTTTGTATTTTTGTATATTTTTTTTTCATCATGTAAATTTCCTCAGGAAATTTATTGATTGTAATATGTTTGTGAGAAATTGTTCAGTTTCGCTCTTAAAATGATGTGTTCAGTTGCTTTGTCATATCTGACTAATGTCATACTGAGTCTTCAAATCTGTCATTAAAAACTTCCATAGGAATTTTCTCAGAGAATTTATTGATAGTAATGTTTGTGTTAAAACTGTCCACAGTTTTGCTCTTAAATATGTTTTATTAATTGTATGTAGATGTCTAAAAGATTGTTGGTTTTGTTTCAAGCGGTGATTTGTTTAAGTTGAATTTATTTTTGCTCCTAAAATGTGTATTATCAGTTGTATGTAGATCAAGAGATTATTTTTTTTTTCATTATTAATTCTAGAAGATTTATTCTTATGTCTGAACATTTTTTTTTGGAGTAGCGTCTGTGGTTTACCGCTGAAGAAATGTTTTGTAACGTTGAAAAGTTTTCATTTTATGTCCTTTTTGAGCAATGATGTTTAATTCTGTAAAGATGAATTCCTGTTATCAATTAAGTGATTTCAAAAGTTTCTCCATTATTGATTTTTATATGTGAATTCCACATTGCAAGTCACTATTGGAATAAAACCTACTGAATTTTAAAACATTTATAAAGTTTGTTTTACTTTTTTTTTTTTTTAGTTCTCAATAGGAACAATCACAAAAAATTGTAGGTAATAGAGTAAGAACACTGCACAAACATCATATGAACAGAGAATGAGGACAGGTAATGGTCACATTCGAACATTCTATAAATGTTAATTTAATGTTCTGCTGCAACTGGTCATATTTGTGAACATTTGTATAATGTTCATTGAATGTTCACATGCAAACATTACCTGTCCTCATTCTTTGTTCATATGATGTTCATGCCATGTTTGCAAACATTCTCATGCATTCAATGAACATTCAAAGAACATTTAGTTTCTGGGTGGGATGCTTCCCTTAGGCAGTATTATTAGAAAGCATTGCTTAAATTTTCATTGTTACGCAGATGATACGCAGCTTTATTTATCCATGAAGCCAGAGGACACACACCAATTAAACTGCAGGATTGTCTTACAGACATAAAGACATGGATGACCTATAATTTCCTGCTTTTAAACTCAGATAAAACTGAAGTTATTGTACTTGGCCCCACAAATCTTAGAAACATGGTGTCTAACCAGATCCTTACTCTGGATGGCATTACCCTGACCTCTAGTAATACTGTGAGAAATCTTGGAGTCATTTTTGATCAGGATATGTCCTTCAATGTGCATTTTAAGCAAATATGTAGGACTGCTTTATCGCATTTGCGCAATCTCTAAACTTAGAAAGGTCTTGTCTCACAGTGATGCTGAAAAGCTAATTCATGCATTTATTTCTTCTAGGCTGGACTATTGTAATTCATTATTATCAGGTTGTCCTAAAAGTTCCCTGAAAAGCCTTTAGTTAATTCAAAATACTGCGGCTAGAGCGCTAACAGGGACTAGGAGAGAGCATATTTCACCCATATTGGCCTCTCTTCATTGGCTTCCTGTTAATTCCAGAATAGAATTTAAAATTCTTCTTCTTACTTATAAGGTTTTGAATAATCAGGTCCCATCTTATCTTAGGGACCTCATAGTACCATATCACCCCAATAGAGCGCTTCGCTCTCAGACTGCAGGCTTACTTGTAGTTCCTAGGGTTTTTAAGAGTAGAATGGGAGGCAGAGCCTTCAGCTTTCAGGCTCCTCTCCTGTGGAACCAGCTCCCAATTCAGATCAGGGAGACAGACACCCTCTCTACTTTTAAGATTAGGCTTAAAACTTTCCTTTTTGCTAAAGCTTATAGTTAGGGCTGGATCAGGTGACCCTGAACCATCCCTTAGTTATGCTGCTATAGACTTAGACTGCTGGGGGGTTCCCATGATGCACTGAGTGTTTCTTTCTCTTTTTGCTCTGTATGCACCACTCTGCATTTAATCATTAGTGATTGATCTCTGCTCTCCTCCACAGCATGTCTTTTTCCTGGTTCTCTCCCCTCAGCCCCAACCAGTCCCAGCAGAAGACTGCCCTTCCCTGAGCCTGGTTCTGCTGGAGATTTCTTCCTGTTAAAAGGGAGTTTTTCCTTCCCACTGTCGCCAAGTGCTTGCTCACAGGGGGTCGTTTTGACCATTGGGGTTTTTCTGTAATTGTTGTATGGCTTTTGCCTTACAGTATAAAGCGCCTTGGGGCAAGTGTTTGTTGTGATTTGGCGCTATATAAATAAAATTGATTTGATTTGATTCATGAGACATTGAAAGAGAGAGATAAAGCTTAAAGACCTTAAGTGAATAAATCTGATTAGAAACGAATGAAATTTGAAGCCAATTAATTTTAAGAAATTATTAAACACACATGAATATGTTTAAAAAGAAGCAGAATTAAAAATACAAGAAGAGCCACTTAACACAATTAACAACGAAAAGCCCTTTTTCTGGAACCTTGAACTGGGTCACTTCGTTGGTCCGTTTTAATAGATGGTTCAGATGATCGATCCGTCCGTTGTTGACGTTCATGCTCTGGGCAGCGTGAGCTCACTTGGGTCAAGGGGTTAACTCAGCAGTCTCCCAGGCGATCCCAACGGCTTGTGTCGGCCGGCTTTACCGACAGGTTGGCTGTGGTTTTGAAATCAGCTCCATCGTCAGCTTGCAGGAACTCAGAGGTAGAAGGTTTTTGTTGAAAATTGTTTCTGGTAGCTTTTAAAAAGTTTGTTGAAACCAGTTTAACGATAAACCAGGCAAGGCTCCTTTTGAAGAACTCTGAATTACATTTTCGTTTTTCTCTGCGAAGCAGTGTTGAGGCCCAAGGGGGGGGGGCTCAGGCTTATCTTCCAGATGGCCAAGAAATTTCTCAACTGGGTGGAAGCACAGTCTGTCTCCAGTTGAAAACTCAGGTTTTTGTTGAGACAGCATTAATGTATTTATTTAATCAGGGCGAATCGAGGCCATGAGCTACAAGGCGGAGTTGAAGATGTGATTTGGGAGTGACAAGAATGGACAGGATTAGGAATGAACATAGAGGGCCAGCTCAGGTGGGACGGTTTGGAGACAAAGTCAGAGCTGTGAGACGTGCAGAGGAGGGACCCAGGGTATATAGGGAGAAGGATGCTGAGGATGGAGCCACCAGGCAGGAGGAGAGGGAGGACAAAGGGGAGGTTTATGGATGTGCTGAGGGAGGACATGCAGGTGGTTGGTGAGACAGACACAGAGGATAGGGTGAGATGGAAACAGATGATCTGCTGTGGTGCCCCCTAATGGGACCAGCTGAAAGATGTTTATCATCATCATCATTATTATCTCTTTTGCACTTTTCTCCTTTAATATCACATTTCCTTGCCCTTCCTGGTGCAACTCCACATTACATGGACAATGGGCAGGGGTGGGTTCTAACCTTCTCCAACCTTCAAGCATTTGGCCACGACCTCTGCCTATTTCAATGTATTTACAACCTAAAAGAATAAAAAAGTGTGGTTCTGCCATTACATCCATTCTATAACCTGTTCAGGAATGTGTGTGTGTGTGGGGGGGGGGGGGGGGGGGCAGCACTGAAACATATCCCAGCATGCAGTGCGTGAGAAGGTTTGAGTGCATATACTGTTCAAATATGAGCATATCTTCAATGTGAACTTTCTACAACCCCAATTCCAATGAAGTTGGGATGTTGTGTAAAATGTAAATAAAAACGGAATCCAATGATTTTCAAATCCTCTTCAACCTATATTCACTTGAATACACCACAAAGACAAGATATTTAATGTTCAAACTGATAAACTTTATTGTTTTTGTGCAAATATTTGCTCATTTTGAAATGGATGCCTGTAACAGGTTTCAAAAAAGCTGGGACAGTGGTATGTTTACCACTGTGATACATCACCTTTCCATCTAACAACACTCAATAAGCGTTTGGGAACTGAGGACACTAATTGTTGAAGCTTTGCAGGTGGAATTCTTTCCCATTCTTGCTTGATGTATGGCTTCAGTTGTTCAACAGTCCGGGGTCTCCGTTGTCGCATTTTGTGCTTCATAATGCGCCACACATTTTCAATGGGCGACAGGTCTGGACTGCAGGCAGGCCAGTCTAGTACCCGCACTCTTTTACTACGAAGCCACGCTGTTGTAAAACGTGCAGAATGTGGCTTGACATTGTCTTGCTGAAATAAGCAGGGACGTCCTTCAAAAAGACGTTGCTTGGATGGCAGCATGTGTTGCTCCAAAACCTGGATGTACCTTTCAGTATTGATGGTGCCATCACAGATGTGTAAGCTGTCCATGCCATGGGCACTAACACACCCCCATACCATCACAGATGCTGGCTTTTGAACTTTGCGCTGCCAACAATCTGGATGGTCTTTTTCCTCTTTTGTTCGGAGGACACGACGTCCATGATTTCCAAAAACAATTTGAAACGTGGACTCATCAGACCACAGCACACTTTTCCACTTTGTGTCTGTCCATTTCAAATGAGCTCGGACCCAGAGAAGGCGGCGGCGTTTCTGGATGTTGTTGATGTTTGACTTTTTAACTTGCACTTGTCGATGTAGTGACGAACTGTGTTAACTGGCAATGGTTTTCTGATGTGTTCCTGAGCCCACGTGGTAAGATCCTTTACACAATATCGGTTTTTAATACAGTGCCGCCTGAGGGATCGAAGGTCAGGCGCATTCAATGTTGGCTTACGTATAGAAAGTTCTCCAGATTCTCTGAATCTTCTATTATAGACTGGAGATGATGGAATCCCTAAATTCCTTGCAATTGTTAAACTGCTGGACTATTTTTCAGACAGTTGTTCACAAAGTGGTGATCCTCACCCCATCTTTGCTTGTGAACGGCTGAGCCTTTTAGGGATGCTGCTTTTATACCCAATCATGACACTCACCTGTTTCCAATTAAC
Source organism: Thalassophryne amazonica (assembly GCF_902500255.1). Classification (NCBI taxonomy): domain Eukaryota; kingdom Metazoa; phylum Chordata; class Actinopteri; order Batrachoidiformes; family Batrachoididae; genus Thalassophryne; species Thalassophryne amazonica. The sequence goes on along the minus strand of NC_047115.1, from coordinate 5,430,309 downwards.
CTGTTCACCAGTGGAATGATCCAAACTGGTGTTCTTTGAGCATTCATCAACTTTCCCAGTCTTTTGTTGCCCCTGTCCCAGTTTTTTTTTTGTGTGTGTTGCAGGCATCCATTTCAAAATGAGCAAATATTTGCATAAAAACAAAAACGTCTGTCATATCTTGTCTTTGTGGTGTATTCAATTGAAGATAGGTTGAAGAGGATTTGAAAATCATTGTAGTCTATATTTTATTTACATTTCACACAACGTCCCAACTTCATTGGAACTGAGGTTGGAATATGCTTCCAAGATCTGTCATGGTGTGACACGGAATTTAATGTGGCAACATGTGTAACAACTTTCACTTTTGTGTAAGATGTCACGGAGATGTACATATGCTCATATGTTGCTTCCCTGGCCTGCACAGTCCAAGCAGCAAGGAAGGAGATCTTGTGTATTTATGTGGAAAGCACTTCCTCACTGACAGGTAAGGATTTGTCTCTGCTTCTATCTTGTGCCATCCTCAGAAACTGTGCATATTTTTTTGGTGGGTGGGTGGGGGGATGACCCACATGAGTTTTGAAAAAACAGCAATGCATTAATCTATTTTTAAAACTCATTTCAGATGTGCTGCTCTTGTTTGTTGCATTGCCACTGTGCTTTGAGACACAGCAAGAAGAATCCAACCATTTTACCAACTCTGGGCTGCTACACAAACAGCATAGCAATGGCTCGGCACATCCGACAGCGGTATATTGAAAATATGGGGACAGAATTCCAGGTATGTGTATTCAAAGTCTTATACGGCACTTAGATAATGCGGTCATCTGGTATAGACCCTAATGACAGCAACTGTTCCCATCTTAAAATGAAAACATCTTCAGGCAACAAATGAAAATACCAGAATAAGATTCTATTGATCCATTTAATGTTTTATAGCATGTTGAAAAAAATGGAAACAAAAGCAGATTTATTGATGTTTACTTTATAATTTCCATTCAGACAATTTTGTTACAACTGATGTATTGCTTTCTAAACAAAGCTAAAAACTGGAAAATATTTCATCAATGTACTTTAAATTGATCTCTAGTTTTTCCCCATGTGTATCTCCATCTCCCACTTCTCTAGAAAATCCTGCAAGTTATGAGTGAAAAGGTCAATGCCTTTGGGAGACAACTGAATTCCGTTGGCATGGTACAGGCCCGTGTGCGCACCACAGCGGATGTTATCGTGGGTAAGTGAGGTTCCACCCAGTTCAGAGATGACTGTGTGGATCCTACGGTTCACAGTTGTTCGAACGAGGTCAACCTCATGGCTGTCAGCCGAGTGGTGCCACACCCTCCGAGGCAGGATGTCAGACCAGACGAGAAAGCACTGTGGAAAGAGGCTCTTCACGGACATCAGGTCCTTCTTGACGGACGCTAGCAGACTGGTGGGGTTGTCAGTGCTCAGGTCATTGCCTCCGAGGTGCATGATGAGAACATCAGGACGAGGCCAGGTTACCTTCAACTCATGTAACTGGGGCAGCAACTGAGGCCACATCATGCCCTGTGTACCCTTCCAATAGAGGGCCACTCTATTGGGGTCCATTCCCAATGGCACACCCACCTCCCGAGATCTGACCTGCGACTCTGCCCAGAATATCAGTGAGTGGCCACAAATCCAAATGTTCTTCAGGTCGCCATTCCCTGGCATGCCTACAAATTTAGAACACTTTTGTCAGAGAAAACCAGGTGTGTTTGTATTATTTGGTAACAAATTACTTAAGCACAGAATTATGTTATAGTTCACAGGGAAAAGCATACAGCTTGGCTGCAGGATTCACAAAGACCAGACTGGGACTTTTTGCGGTTTGTTTATTTGGCTACAGAACGCGAGGTTTCACATGATTATGAAGCGCTGGAACCAAGTTTTATAGTTGTTTCCTTAAGATAACAGAACCAGATAAAGTTCCAGAATGTCTAACTTGGGTAGACGACACAAACGCTGCATGCTGTGCAATCTTGACTGAAAGTACACAAGCCAATTCTGTGTCTGCCTGCTTAATAGTGTTATGTCACCACTTGGAGGCAGCAACATATGAGTGCAAGTGCAGCAAAGAAGAATCCCTGGGAAGTATATGCTTTTCACTGGAATGCAGTGACATAACCCGCAGGTCGACTTTCTGGTTGAGCGTTTGCGGGTTTGCACGGTGATAAAATATTGTGGGTGCGGGCGGGCGGGCCAAAAACGTAAGTAATTCATAATTCACAGACATTATCTGCTCTATAAATAATGTGTTTATCTTCTCCCACTGCCAGCGTGTGACTGTGGATTAATGTGTTGCCTTCACGCTGTCACAGCTAAACCTGTGCAATCTGCAGCAGCAGGCTGTTGGTGGTGACTTCAAGAAGTGGCCACTTCTGGAATGGCACAGACAATTTACTTCACTGAAAGATGCGGCATTGTATTAGACTGTGCACTCTGCACTGCTTGGAAAGTTGAATGCATCAGAGACTACACGTCAAAAACATCTGCAATAAATCGTAACCAAAACATAAATAACATATTTACAGGCTGGCAGGAATCAGTCTGGGCCCAGAAAAGAGACAGCCTTTTTTACGTCACCGTTTTGCGTGTGAGAGTGTGAACGTTCAGACTCATCCACGGACACTTACATTTAAAACTATGATCAGATTCACAGGTCCGAATCTTTGTGAATCCAGTTACGTATTCTGTCTACTTAGTTACTGAAATCATAAATAAACTGGATAATTAGTGCATATGAACAGTTCCCATTTTTGTACATAGGACAAGTGAAAACAAAACTCAAATGTTTTCTGAATATGACGATGCCAGTAATGAATATGAAACAAATAAATAAATAAATACATGCTAACAAGACTTTCAGCCTCATCCAATAATAAAAGATCAAAATAAATCACCTACCTTCACCATCAAGACCATAAACCACATTTCCACAGTACATTTTATGTACATGTAAATCGTGCACGGACAAATCGGTTTGAGAGGTAAATACAGTACATAAGGTGCGTATCATTCCTGGCTAGCTAACGGCTGCAGTTCGACTTTTTAATAAATGCTGACTCGATGCAGAAACAATCTTGAAGCTCTAATATCATGACGTCTTTAAACATAGTCTTATTAAAGACTAAACTTTGTCTTCCTAATTTCACAGGACTGTTTAAACCCAACAACTCAGTAATTGAAATAGCTTTTTAAACATGATCAGTCAATAACGTTATGCTGCAGCTAAGCTACATTATTTATCAACGCCCACACTGAACAAATGAATGTGTGATCAGTTTGTTTCCACTTAAATTCAAAGTACAAACGCAACCTGGTGGTGGGTCTGAACCTGGTCTAACCCGTCACATGACTCCGGGTCCCAAAAACAAAGGAACAATAGTTACCTTTTTTTAGAGTACAGACGAGACTTGCTGTTTGATCAGAAAATTCACGTGCACGAAAGCGAGACAAGTGACAACATACAGTCAACATTCAAACATTAGCTACAAGAAAGAAACCAGAACAAAAATAACATTAGCATTATAGCCTACAAATCCTAATCTTGTTCACGTGACATTCGTCAGCAGTGTTGTAGGGCCTGAAAAGACTCACAGATCAAAGAATGCGTACTGCCACCACATGCCACAGTGTCTGCCACACCACAGGACCAGACTAAGTCCTGGACAGCAACCAATCAGGCAGATGGCTCAAAATGACTCAGACTCTAATTCAAACATTTATCATCAATAACAGTAGTATTTACTGACTGGAACATCAACCATGTTCTGGATTGTTGTCTCTGGACTCTACAAAAACAAAGGTCAACTTGTCAAGAAAAGAAAAAAAAAAAAATCACACCAAACTGATAAAATAGAAAGTGAACCTAAATGACCTGAAATAAAGCTCAGACTCGCTGTGGCGACTACAGGGAGTCGCACATAAGGAAAGTCCAGAGTCAAATGACCACATCAGAATCTTTCAGCCAATCAACAGTTGGCTGAAGGCAGGAATGTTCAGTTCATGAAGAATTAAGAGCCATTAGATCTAGATCACGGAAAAACTCTGGGTCCCGATGACCAGGCCAGGGAAACATGGTACTACAGCCATTAATTGTTAAATTTGTCAGCCATTTTTAATTTAGTTTTCTGTCAAATGTCCTTTTAGTTTTAGTCATATTTAGTCATTTACATACCATTTTTATTAGTCATGTATTAATCAACTAAAACTCTGCTTATTTTAGTCTTGTTTTATTCAAGAGAGAATGGAATGTATTTAGTCTCATTTCAGTCAAGACATTTTTAGCCTTTAATAAAAAAAAAAAAAGAAAAAGAAAAAAAAAAAAGGAGAGCGAGAGAGAGACCAAAGAGTGTGAGTCAACTACAGGGGCATCACACAACTCAGCCTCCCCGGTAAAGTCTACTTCAGAGTGCTGGAAAGGAGGGTTTCGGCTGATAGTTGAACCTGTGATTGAAGAGGAACATCGCAGGTTCCATTCTGGTCGTGGAACATCCAACCAGCTCTTCGCTCACAAGGATCCTGGAAGGGTCGAGGGAGTATGGAGTGAGGGCAGTTCCTTCTTAGGGCCATCCAATCTCTGTACTCAAAAAGCGAGAGCTGTGTTCAGGGTCTCGGCAGTAAGTCCGACTCGTTTCTGGTGGGGGTTGGCCTCCGCCAGTGCTCCTTGTCACCAAGCCTGCTTGTGATATTCATGGACAGGATATTGAGGTGTAGTCAGGGGGAGGAGGGTTCCAGTATGGTGGGCTCAGGGTCTCATTACTGCTTTTTGCAGATGATGTGGTCCTGTTGGCTTCATTGGCCTGTGACCTCCAACACTCCACTGGAACAGTTCACAGCCGAGTGTGAAGCAGCAGCTAAATCTGAGGCCATGGTTCTCAGCAGGAAACCAATGGATTGCCTATTCCGGGTAGGGAATACGGTCTTGCCCCAAGTAAAGGAGTTGAAGTACCTCGGGGTCTTGTTCACAAGTGAGGGGACAATGGAGCATGAGATTGGTCAGAGAATCTGCGCAGCAGGGGCGGTGTTGCATTCGCTCTACCATAATGTTGTGACGAAAAGGTGACCTAAAAGGCGAAGCTCTCGATCTACTGGTCAATCTTCATGCCTACTCTCACCTATGGTTATGAAGGTTGGGTCATGACAAACAACTAGATCACGGGTACAAGCGGCTGAAATGGGCTTCTTCAGGAGGGTGGCTGGTGTCTCCCTTATAGATAGGGTGAGAAGTTCAGTCATCCATGAAGAGCCTGAAGTAGAGCCGCTGCTCCTTCACGTTGAAAGGAGCCAGCTGAGGTGGTTCGTGCATCTGGTAAGGATGCTCCCTGGGCATCTCCCTAAGGAGGTGTTCCAGGCATAACCATCTGGGAGGAGACCCCGGGAAGACGCAGGACTAGGTGGAGAGATTATATCTCCACACTGGCCTGGGAACTCCTCGGGATACCCCAGTCAGAGGTGGTCAATGTGGCCCGGGAAAGGGAAGTCTGGGGTCCCCTGATGGAGCTGTTGCCCCTGTGAACAGATCCCAGATAAGCGGTTGAAGATGAGTGAGTGAATACAGAATGATTTTTATGAATAAAGTTGTGACAAAAATGTGCGCACAGTGTGTACAGGATTACAACTGATGGTGTCAATGTTATCGACTTAATATTTGTATCACAGAGGTAAAATCTGCTCTTTTGGACTTTCCCACACCACTCCAGTCCTTGAATGTATCACCTTTACATGCCTGGCGTAAGTCACATGACCACAGTCACATGGTTGCGCTCAGCCAACCGGGTTGTGTGGCGCGACGACGCAAGCCTGCTCTGACTTCCTCATCAGATGTGTGGGGGAAAGCAGGGTGACAGAGCTGCTTAAGGTTTCTACCTACAAACAGTTGTTTATTTGGGCTTTCTTACGCACTTTTAAGCCAACTGTTCAATTAAGACATCAAGTATCAGTGAGGCCGCAGCTGTGTAGTTTCGCCGAGACCTGAACTGTGATGGAATTGGTGAGTGTTGGATGAAATGCTGTCTGTTGGCATGCTAATGCTGATGCTAACAGGATGGTGTAGGCATTGGTGGCTAGGGTTGCCAACCGTCCCTTGAAAAACGGAATCGTCCCTTATTTGGAAATAAAAGTGTGCGTTCCGTATTGACCTGAAACGGGATGCAGTTTGTCCCGTATTTCTGTGAGAATCAAAAAGTCTGTAAAATGTCAATGGAATTGACTGGCGCTTTATATGGAAACTTACGGTAAATTTGATCCCAGCCTCTCTCCTGCTTTTCACCAATGAGCTGACAGACACGAGTTGACAATACAGAATCACTCTTATCTCATTGGTCGAGGGACATCTGCTCGCAAGAAGATACCGACATCATGAGCCGACGACGGTCGCTGGACGACAATAACAAAGCAGCATGGCTGATATCGATACAGACACCGACACTGGCACTGCAGATATGCCTACGGACAGCAACGTCTGTAACGTCGTTACTACTCCTCCTAAAAAAAAAACAAACAAAAAAGAATGCAAAAATACAGGGGAGAATGAGAAAAGGAAAATGGCTGGGTGGAAAAGGTGCGCGACAACAGTATTGTTTACTTTTCAGACTTTATTTTTGCACTAAATGTGTAAATGTGCACTGTTATATTGTTTTGCACTGTTACATTGTTTTGGATGATGCAAATTTTCTATTGTTTTTTTTTGTTAATTTATACAATTTTAAGTTAAGCAATAGCACTACAGAGATTTATTTTTAAAGAAGACAGAATGCTCATATTGAAATTGTGAGTGAAAATTTATTTTGCACTAAAAATAAATTGCTAAATAATAATTTGTTTTCCACGTGTTCATATCAGAACAAATGCATGTATGCATCTACCTAAATTCAGGGTCAAGTCAACAGTCAAATGGTTAAAAATCGTTTCACACAGACGCTGGGAAGGGTGAAGGCAATGGTCAGTCGTCCGGTCGGCCCTGGCGGTGAGGTGTCCTTTATTTTTCAGAGAGTTGGCAACCCTATTGGTGGCTAATGCTAACATGTTGTGGTTTATTATATATAGGATAACCAAATGTCCTGTTTTGCCAGGACATGTCCTGTTTTCATGTCCTGTCATGGCCTTCCTGGGTTTTTTTTTTTTTTTTTTAGAAAGTGATGAAAATGTCCTGATTTTCATTGGGTTTTTTTTTTGTCTTTGAGCATCGATCAGTAAGCTTTGAGTATCATTTGAGTATCTCATCACCAGGCTGAGTGTCCTGGTTTTCTGTAATCAAAATATGGTCACCCTAATTATATATATATCCCCAGTGTAAGTATGTGTACTGGGTGTAGTTTATACAGTATTGGTTGTGTGGCATGTTGGTGTGTGGTGTACTTTTAATGTAGATGGTGGGCGGCGCCAATATGGCTTTGAAAGCCAGAACGCGCACACTGCGCATTCATACACACACCACCTGGAGTGGATTCCGAGTGGCGGCAAGCTGTGCGCTTGTGTGTGACTGTTTGGGCAAGTTCTCCGCTAAACGCTGCGTGTTCTGGGGCAGTGATCTGGCCTGTGTGGGGGATTCCTACCTGGTTCTTGCGAGGGCGTGCTGTCGGACACGTGCTATAGGTTCAGGGCTATCGACTGTGGTACGTCCATTCATTGTCTTGCTGGCTTGGCGCACTATGTTATGGCTGACACTAAGTTCTGCTTTAGAGCCTGGGTTGTTACTGAACCCCGCTGTGAATTCCTACATGGCTCTCTCCCCCTCCTCCTGCTGTTTGTCGGTGCGCGCAACTTCACCGGCAGATAAGATGCCAACCACACAGGCAGGGTTAATGTAGCAAACTGGTTGTTTATTTATACTCATGTTTCTCATTTAGGCACGAAGAACCATGGCTGAGCCGTCACCTCCTATTAAAGGGGCTGTTGTATTGTTTATATTGATTCAACTGGTTTTCAACAGCTGTGTGAGTATTGATGTTTAGAAGTGTTGCACCTTCTTCTGGTTCAGTCGTTGCACACACTTGGGACCAGAGTTGCATCACCTGACTGAGACATCTGTTTCTATTGTCCTAATTTTGAGGATGTTTGTTTCGTTTTTTGGGGTTTATTCGTTTTGTTTGTGTTTTGCGGTATTTGAAGTTTTCTTTAGTTCTGTTCTTTGTCTTACGTTTTGCTCAATCCATGGTAATGACGGATAGAGGTGAATTAGTTAACTTGACTGGCAAGTGCAATATAGAAACTTGGGAACGAGTGATATAAGGAAACTGGTTGAAACTGAAACATCCATCCATCCATTTTCTTCTGCTTCATCCGAGGTCGGGTCACGGGGGAGGCAGTTCAAGCAAAACTGCCCGGACCTCCCAAGCCGCACACACCTCCCCCAGCTCCTCCGGGGGAACCCTGAGGCGTTCCCAAGCCAGCTGCGAGACGTAGTTCCTCCAGTGTGTCCTGGGTGTCCAGGGCCTCCTCCTGATGGGACACGCCCGGAACACCTCTCCAGCGAGGCGTCCAGGGGCATTTGAAAAAGATGCCTGAGCCCCCTCATCTGGCTCCTTTCAACGTGGAGGAGCAGCGGCTCAACTCCGAGCTCCTCCCTGTTCACAGTTGGCTGCAAACTGCTCCAGTGCACACTGAAGGTCCTGATTTGATGAAGCCAACAGAACCACATCATCGGCAAACAACAGAGACGAGATTCTGTGATTCCCAAACCGGACCCCCTCTACACCCTGACTGCGCCTAACAATTCTGTCCATAAGGTAATGAACAGAACCAGTGAGAAAAGGCAGCCCTGGCGGAGGGCGACGTGCACTGGAAACAGGCTCGACTTACTACTGGCAATGCGAACCAAGCTCCTGCTGCGGTCGTACAGGGACCAGATAGCCCTTAACAAAGGACCCAGTACTCCCGGAGCACCCTCCACAGGGCGCCTCGAGGGACACGGTCGGACACGGGGGAGGTGATGGTCTTGTGGTTAAGGTGTTGGGCTTGAGACCAGAAGATCCTGGGTTAAAATCCCCGCCTGACTGGAAAATGACAAAGGGCCCTTGGCAAGGTGTTTAATCCCCTATTGCTCCCGGTGTGTAGTAAGCGTCTTGTATGGCAGCACCCTGACATCGGCAGGGTGCTGCCATACACCCATGGGCCTCTACTGGTGGTTGGCTCTCACTGCGGTATTGTATCACTTCCTGTTCCGGAGCACAGCGGTGTTTTGCTGTATGTGTTAGCTGTTTAATCTGCGCAGTTAGACTGATCTAGTTACCTAGATAACGATTTGTTTCACAGTGTAATCTTCACGTGCCTTAACTAAAGCACTCCCTCTGCTGAATCACCTCTAAATTATTTACACATTATTCACTTTGTGTGTTTGTAGGAATCCGCTAGCTTAGCGCAGCTACTAGCTCTTAGCCGGTTTAGCATGGCGGCTTCTCCTGTCTCTCCCGCACTTTTCTGCTCTGGGTGTGAAATGTTTAGTTATTCCTCGGCCTCCTTTAGCAGTAATGGTACTTGTAATAAGTGTAGCTTATTCGTAGCTTTGGAGGCCAGGCTGGGCGAATTGGAGACTCGGCTCCGCACCGTGGAAAATTCTATAGCTAGCCAGGCCCCTGTAGTCGGTGTGGACCAAGGTAGCTTAGCCGCCGTTAGTTTCCCTCTGGCAGATCCCGAGCAGCCGGGAAAGCAGGCCGACTGGGTGACTGTGAGGAGGAAGCGTAGCCCTAAACAGAAGCCCCGTGTACACCGCCAACCCGTTCACATTTCTAACCGTTTTTCCCCACTCGACGACACACCCGCAGAGGATCAAACTCTGGTTATTGGCGACTCTGTTTTGAGAAATGTGAAGTTAGCGACACCAGCAACCATAGTCAATTGTCTTCCGGGGGCCAGAGCAGGCGACACTGAAGGAAATTTGAAACTGCTGGCTAAGGCTAAGCGTAAATTTGGTAAGATTGTAATTCACGTCGGCAGTAATGACACTCGGTTACGCCAATCGGAGGTCACTAAAATTAACATTGAATCGGTGTGTAACTTTGCAAAAACAATGTTGGACTCTGTAGTTTTCTCTGGGCCCCTCCCCAATCGGACCGGGAGTGACATGTTTAGTCGCATGATCTCCCTGAATTGCTGGCTGTCTGAGTGGTGTCCAAAAAATGAGGTGGGCTTCATAGATAATTGGCAAAGCTTCTGGGGAAAACCTGGTCTTGTTAGGAGAGACGGCATCCATCCCCCTTTGGATGGAGCAGCTCTCATTTCTAGAAATCTGGCCAATTTTCTTAAATCCTCCAAACCGTGACTATCCAGGGTTGGGACCAGGAAGCAGAGTTGTAGTCTTACACACCTCTCTGCAGCTTCTCTCCCCCTGCCATCCCCTCATTACCCCATCCCCGTAGAGACGGTGCCTGCTCCCAGACCACCAATAACCAGCAAAAATCTATTTAAGCATAAAAATTCAAAAAGAAAAAATAATATAGCACCTTCAACTGCACCACAGACTGAAACAGTTAAATGTGGTCTATTAAACATTAGGTCTCTCTCTTCTAAGTCCCTGTTAGTAAATGATATAATAATTGATCAATATATTGATTTATTCTGCCTTACAGAAACCTGGTTACAGCAGGATGAATATGTTAGTTTAAATGAGTCAACACCCCCGAGTCACACTAACTGCCAGAATGCTCGTAGCACGGGCCGAGGCGGAGGATTAGCAGCAATCTTCCATTCCAGCTTATTAATTAATCAAAAACCCAGACAGAGCTTTAATTCATTTGAAAGCTTGACTCTTAGTCTTGTCCATCCAAATTGGAAGTCCCAAAAACCAGTTTTATTTGTTATTATCTATCGTCCACCTGGTCGTTACTGTGAGTTTCTCTGTGAATTTTCAGACCTTTTGTCTGACTTAGTGCTTAGCTCAGATAAGATAATTATAGTGGGCGATTTTAACATCCACACAGATGCTGAGAATGACAGCCTCAACACTGCATTTAATCTATTATTAGACTCAATTGGCTTCGCTCAAAATGTAAATGAGTCCACCCACCACTTTAATCATACCTTAGATCTTGTTCTGACTTATGGTATGAAAATTGAAGACTTAACAGTATTCCCTGAAAACTCCCTTCTGTCTGATCATTTCTTAATAACATTTACATTGATGGACTACCCAGCACTGGGGAATAAGTTTCATTACACTAGAAGCCTTTCAGAAAGCGCTGTAAGTAGGTTTAAGGATATGATTCCTTCTTTATGTTCTCTAATGCCATATACCAACACAGTGCAGAGTAGCTACCTAAACTCTGTGAGATAGAGTACCGCGTCAATAGTTTTACATCCTCATAGAAGACAACTTTGGATGCTGTAGCTCCTCTGAAAAAGACAGCCTTAAATCATAAGTGTCTGACTCCGTGGTATAACTCACAAACTCCCAGCTTAAAGCAGATAACCCTTAAGTTGGAGAGGAAAGCCCTCCGTAAAGCTAGGACATCTTACTACTCATCACTAATTGAAGAAAATAAGAACAACCCCAGGTTTCTTTTCAGCACTGTAGCCAGGCTGACAAAGAGTCAGAGCTCTATTGAGCTGAGTATTCCTTTAACTTTAACTAGTAATGACTTCATGACTTTCTTTGCTAATAAACTTTTAACTATTAGAGAAAAAATTACTCATAACCATCCCAAAGACGTATCGTTATCTTTGGCTGCTTTCAGTGATGCCGGTATTTGGTTAGACCCTTTCTCTCAGATTGTTCTGAGTTATTTTCATTAGTTACTTCATCCAAACCATCAACATGTCTATTAGACCCCATTCCTACCAGGCTGCTCAAGGAAGCCCTACCATTATTTAATGCTTCAATCTTAAATATGATCAATCTATCTTTATTAGCTGGCTATATACCACAGGCTTTTAAGGTGGCAGTAATTAAACCATTACTTAAAAAGCCATCACTTGACCCAGCTATCTTAGCTAATTATAGGCCAATCTCCAACCTTCCTTTTCTCTCAAAAATTCTTGAAAGGGTAGTTGTAAAACAGCAAACTGATCATCTGCAGAGGAATGGTCTATTTGAAGAGTTTCAGTCAGGTTTTAGAATTCATCATAGTACAGAAACAGCATTAGTGAAGGTTACAAATGATCTTCTTATGGCCTCAGACAGTGGACTCATCTCTGTGCTTGTTCTGTTAGACCTCAGTGCTGCTTTTGATACTGTTGACCATAAAATTTTATTACAGAGATTAGAGCATGCCATAGGTATTAAAGGCACTGCGCTGTGGTGGTTTGAATCATATTTATCTAATAGATTACAATTTGTTCATGTAAATGGGGAATCTTCTTCACAGACTAAGGTTAATTATGGAGTTCCACAAGGTTCTGTGCTAGGACCAATTTTATTCACTTTATACATGCTTCCCTTAGGCAGTATTATTAGACGGCATTGCTTAAATTTTCATTGTTACGCAGATGATACCCAGCTTTATCTATCCATGAAGCCAGAGGACACACACCAATTAGCTAAACTGCAGGATTGTCTTACAGACATAAAGACATGGATGACCTCTAATTTCCAGCTTTTAAACTCAGATAAAACTGAAGTTATTGTACTTGGCCCCACAAATCTTAGAAACATGGTGTCTAACCAGATCCTTACTCTGGATGGCATTACCCTGACCTCTAGTAATACTGTGAGAAATCTTTTTTGCATTTACACAATATCTCTAAAATTAGAAAGGTCTTGTCTCAGAGTGATGCTGAAAAACTAATTCATGCATTTATTTCCTCTAGGCTGGACTATTGTAATTCATTATTATCAGGTTGTCCTAAAAGTTCCCTGAAAAGCCTTCAGTTAATTCAAAGTGCTGCAGCTAGAGTACTAACGGGGACTAGAAGGAGAGAGCATATTTCACCCATATTGGCCTCTCTTCATTGGCTTCCTGTTAATTCTAGAATAGAATTTAAAATTCTTCTTCTTACTTATAAGGTTTTGAATAATCAGGTCCCATCTTATCTTAGGGACCTCATAGTACCATATCACCCCAATAGAGCGCTTCGCTCTCAGACTGCAGGCTTACTTGTAGTTCCTAGGGTTTGTAAGAGTAGAATGGGAGGCAGAGCCTTCAGCTTTCAGGCTCCTCTCCTGTGGAACCAGCTCCCAATTCGGATCAGGGAGACAGACACCCTCTCTACTTTAAGATTAGGCTTAAAACTTTCCTTTTGCTAAAGCTTATAGTTAGGGCTGGATCAGGTGACCCTGAACCATCCCTTAGTTATGCTGCTATAGACTTAGACTGCTGGGGGGTTCCCATGATGCACTGAGTGTTTCTTTCTCTTTTTGCTCTGTATGCACCACTCTGCATTTAATCATTAGTGATTGATCTCTGCTCCCCTCCCAGCATGTCTTTTTCCTGGTTCTCTCCCTCAGCCCCAACCAGTCCCAACAGAAGACTGCCCTTCCCCTCATAATTGCAGTCTGTTGGTCCTGCACTTGGGAAGGAGCAGTCTGTGGCTTAAGAGGCTCCTCTGGTTGCGGATGATGGTGTGCAGAGGCTGACTGCCATCGTCCAGAATGTCCAGCAGTTTGTCCAGTGTTCTCTTTTCTGCCACCGTCACCAGAGTCCAGCTCCATGCCAACCACAGAGTCGGCCCGCCTGATCACTTTGTCCAGCCTGGATGTGTCGTCCTTGGATGTGCCGCCACCCCAGCACACCACGGTGTAAAAGAGGACGCTGGCTACTACAGACTGGTAGAACATCCACAGGAGTTTCCTGCAGATGTTAAATGACCGCAGCCTCTTCAGGAAGTCCAGGCTGCTCTGTCCCTTCCTGTACAGGTGGTTGATGTGGGTCGTCCAGTCCAGTTTGCTGTCCAGCCACAGCCTGAGGTACTTGTAGGAATCCACAGCCTCCACCTCAGCTCCCTGGATCAGAACCGATTATGGTCTTGGTCTGGACTTCCCAAAGTCACTGACCAGCTCCTTTGCCTTGAGGTGTTGAGCTGTAGATGGTTTGTGTGCAGGCAGGGGTCCACTCGCATCCTGTTGAGTTTGTCCTGAAGCACAAGGGGCTGGATGGTGTTTAAGGCGCCCAAGAAGTCAAGGAAGAGAATCCTCACTGTGCCGTTTCCCTTATCCAGGTGCAAGTAGGTAGAGGATGGCATCCTCAACACCAACACCTGCCTGACATGCAAACTGCAGACAGTCCTGGGCGTGTTGCACCTGGGGTTTGAGGAAGTCGAGGAAGAGCTGCTCCAGTCTTCATCAGCTGTGAAATAAGTGCCACTGGTCAGAAGTTATTCAGCTCACTGGTCGGTTCTTCTTAGGAACTGGAATGATGCATGAAGCCTTCCAGAGGGAGGGGACTCTCCCTATCTGCAGGAGAAGGTACACTGTCATGGTTCTTCCAGTTCAGCCACACAGATCTTCAGTCCTTGAGGACACACCTTGTCCAGGTCTGTAGCTTTCCTGGGATGAGTTACTGACCACCAGCTCTAATAGTTGTCCGTAGTCTTTTGATTTAGCTCATGTTGAATATAGTCTTAATACGCAGAAATTGTCATATATGATTAGTGCCACAGCAGCGCTACCTATTGTCTTATCTTCTGAATGTCACATCTGGGACAAGTTTAAAGGACTCTGTCCACCTTTCTTTGGGTGAGTTTAAGGCATTTGTCTCCGTGTTATCCAGAGATTCAGTCACGTCCATGTATTTACACAGAGCCTGCATGCCCACAGTAAAAGGCTCTGCTCCCCACAGAGTTCTACAGCAGAGACTCGAGGAGGACTCAGTGCACCAAACAATGGAACAACCATCTGTTCAACATTCGGTTTTCTTGACTGTCTCATATTTAAAATAAGACCAGATATCAAGCCTTTTCTTCCACAAGACCTGTTTGCTCAATGTAGTTTTGTGTTGCAGCCACAAGGTGGGAGTTGTACAGGAAATACAGCAGCTATACAAGAGCTACTGTGCAAAATCTGAATGCAAAACATTTTGGAAACATTTTGAAGGTGAAGCACTTGAAGACAAAATTGAAGAGATTTTATTTCAGTTTTAATTTAATGGAAAATTAGGTTGCCTTTTCCATCAACAATAATGTATGATAATATTGTCTTTATCAGTGTTCTAAGACACTGATGCCGTCTCATCATAGTCGTGAAAAAACAAAACAAAACAAAAAACAAACAAACAAAAACATCCTGGACAAATATTTTGCCTCGTCTGATGAAATTAACAGTACTATTAATTGAGGATGATGTCAAGAACACTGTAGCACATTAAATATAAGAATGACACAACGCAGACTGACCATATTCTGATTGATCAAAGGTGGCCTTGTTCAGACCCAATGCTGATGCCTTCAGTCAGATCTGTACAATCAAACTAACGAGCCCAGTCTGAACTGGATCTGAGGTTTGGAGTCTGACCTACAACACTGCTTCCCCTGTCATCTACAAGACAAAATGCACTTCACACACACACACACACACACACACACACACACACACACACACACACACACACACACACACACACACACACACACACACACACACACACACACAATTAACTGTCAAATCTAATTAAGCAAATCTAGAAAAATAAGTTTAAGTGCACATGAAGCACTTCCAACTTTTTGAAGCTATAAATTTATTTAGACACGACATTAGCTTCATATCATAAAGTGAGACTTTAATTAGCTTGGATATCAGAAATCAAATGCCGCTGTCTGTGTCACTGTGTCTCAGACTGAACGAACGCGTTCTATAAATCCAGTCTTACCTGGCTACGAGCTGGCTGCATCACGCTGTCTGAAACGTTTTTAAAATGTCAAATACCAACTGTCAGCCAATAAGCAGGCTTAACTGTGGAGGCCTCCTGGATCTTCTGATAAATGTCTTTTCTCTGTATCAGGTGAACATGAGCCAAACCAAACATGGAAAAAAACCCTTTTTAAAACTTGTCTAATAAAATCAAGCAGTCAGAAAAAGTAACAATACAAATTAATGTGTAAACAAGAGCAATCAGAGATTTATGACGTCCAACAATCTGGATGCAGATCACCTCCAAAATTCAGTGGAGTCTTCCAAGGCCTAATATCTATCTGTGGTGAAAATTTCATCAAAATCCATGCAGTAGTTTTAACGTAATCCTGCTAAAAGAAAGATAAATAAACAGACGATTTTATTATGTTCTTGGTGGACGTAATAAATACATGGCTGCTGACCTGTTCATGTTTACCTCCACTGATGAACGGAAACTTTTTAAAAACACATTAATTCAATTCAATTCAATTTACATTACGCAGGAAGCAAGCAACCATTTCTCCACTAAGTGCTGATGAGAGAGCAAAGTTTGGTAAACATGCGGAAAAGTTTCCTCAGCCAGTGGTGGGCACAGTTCAGCTAATCCGATAACACATAATTATCAAAACTAATGTTTTTGCCAGCGGATTAGCTTTTCAGATAAGTTTTAAAACCATCATCGGACCAATTATCTTCTGAGAAATTGAGCTCTGATAACTTTCAGTACAATAACATTTTTTTGCTACTAAAGTGAGCAAAGTTTAACAGTCAAAAATGTTTGTAAACCCTAAAATCAAACATTTTAGTCTGTCTGACGTGTGTTTCTGGCAGACTGGCTGCCTGTCATTTGCTGATGACATCATCATTAAGCACAAGACGTGATTGGCCGGTCGACGCAGGGAGCATTGTGGGTAGCGTAGTTAAGGTTCACTTTGGAAGGTACAGTGGGTTGTCCGCTTGACACAAGAACAAAATAGACTAATTTTAACATTTTTATTATTTTATTACTTTGTGGCTGATGGGATAATTTAATCACCAAGACTCGGTGGGGGAGAGGAGCTCTCATGGTGCAGCTGTGTACAGAGGGACTTTTCTTCACCGTTTAGACACTGTTTGGGATAAAAAAAAGGACGCTTTATTTCTTCAGATGAATCCCACTGAAATTAACAGGTAAGAATTTATATTTACTTTGTGTATTTTACTCTGCCAATCAATGCATTAATGGATGTATTTTGGTTGTTTAAGACGCAGGATTCAAAATATGTGAACAAAGTAGCAGCTTTTTAGTTCGTGTATCTAATACTGAGATAAACTGTGACTTCTAATACTGTGTTTTACTGCTTTTAAAAGATGATGACAGTGTTTGGGGTTTTATTTTTTTATTCATTCATTTTTCACGCATTCTTATGTGTTTGTGATCCTTGAATTTACCCAGAAGCAAAAAGTGAAAGTGAAACTGGTTTATCAGAAGCCTACAGTGTAATCTGATGTGGCCACGTCCAAATCAATACTAAAAGTTATCAGTTATCTGTAATAAAGATAAAACTTTTAACAGTTTATCGGTGTAGCGTCATAAAAGATAACTTTTCAGTCATCAGATTAATGGTTATCAAAGCTAACATTTTGGTTAGCTGTGCCCACCACTGTCCACAGCCTTAAAAGATGATGTAAGTTCATGTTCCTGGTTGATTTTTGTGGCTCTCAGTCAGTTTCCAACCCTTTCTTCAGTCGATCAAAGAACACTTTGCAACAGGAAACAAACACTCTTGAGGTGCAAATTAAAAACTGCAGACATTCTCACAATTTCTCCTGTGCAATCTTCCCACGTCCAACATAAAAATCCAAATATCATCATAGCGTTAAATTTTATTGTGCTGGTTTTACACACCAGCCCTTAACCTCGACCTGCTGCCACCAGCCCAAGGCTAAGGGCTGGTGGCAGCAGGGTGGTCGTGCTTGTCCCATATTTGTGTGCCCAGATTTAAGGCCGTAAGCTGGAATAATGGTGAACATGTGATGGTGCTCTGACGTCTTATTTTCCAGTCATTTGTCTTTCAGTAAGTAACTGTTCTAGTTATGTCCATAACAAAAGAATCATGTCCGGTTCGGTCAAGTGTGACAACCAACTATGCCAGGTTAATCACCGTGAAACTTACTCAAATTTTTTAAACTGTTTAAAATGCTTGAAAGTAGAAATGTGATTGTTGGATTTTACAGTGATGTGATCATCGATTTAAAACATCTGCAATCATGACAGTGATGTTGTACTGATTCTGGTTGATGTTTCTTGGACCGACTATCCCACCCAAGAAAAACTTTCAGGGAAAACTATCCCAGTGGTTATGTTAGTCTAAAATTCCCATTAACCTTAGCCAGTTGTGAACATACTGTGTCCTTCATTAAGACCTGCTGAGAATGGACCATGCCTCAGGTGGAACAAACCTTACAGTTTATTTCTTTGTAGCAAACTGGAAATGAACGAAGATGAAAGTTAACAGAAACGATATGTGTCATCCTCCACATGCTTCATGTTCATGAATAACTGAAAACAAATTTTTATACTTGCAGCTTTGATAATTTACCATATCTAGAAAGTTTCTGATTATCTGAAGTTAGCAGCATAGCCTAGCTGTACTCTGCATACACTCAGTGGTCTCACACAGGGCCGGCGTTTATTATTAATTGATCTTTATTATTTGTTTTAAACAGCAGGTGAAAGAACTAAAATGTGCAAAGGAACTCCTTAGATCACATTTCCTTTTGTCTATATCCACCTGTGACGTGGACATTGGACCGGAGATGAAGTGTCTCCACCACGTTCCACTGGAGGAGTCACGGAGAAAGAAGAGCGTTATCCTGTGTTTAAAAGTATGAACACAAAGACTTGAAGAGAAAGCGACTGCTGCTACAATCCCCCAGCTTTTTACTGGATCAATGCCTGAAGACAATTAGTGATCGGATCATTACTGACTGTCATGTGTTCATAAGATTTGGAGGTTTTGAAAGGAGACAGCGAATTTGTTTACATACAGAGCTGTGTGGAACCAGAACAGGAGTGATTCCACATGGCTGCTTTGAGCGAACACGGGAGGACAACTCAGCGGGTTGTATCTCTCAATGCTGCTGATGTTGTAATCACTTGTTTTGTTTCTTTATATATTTCCTGCCTATTTACTTATTTATTTTTAACTATGTACAGCACTTTGGTCAGTGTAAACTGTGTTTAAATGTGCTTTAGAAATAAATTTTACTTACTTACTTACTTGAGTCTAGTCTGCTTGAGGTTTTTTCCTCAAATCATCAGAGTGAGTTCTTCCTTACCACTGTCGCTTTTTTTTTCATTTGCCTTGAATTTCCTTCTACAAGAGTGCAGTGGGCCCCAGACCCAGGGTCTAAAGCTGCACCCTTAACATTACTGACGTTGTATCCGAGGACTCTCTTCAAGATGGTGACCTTTCCTCTCCTCAAATACTGCCTTTGATCTCCTGCCCAACTTCTCAAGTTTGAGTAAGCGGAGCAGTGAGAGATCTTTTTCTTCTCCCCAATGGACCAATTTACAATGATGAAGTTTCACTGGATTCTTTTAGCCCATTGATGGTGTTGTTGCTGGGGTCCAGGATCAGAACTATCTGGTGGATGACACCACTGATCTGGTGGATGACCCAGCTGAGTGCTGCTACAGAGGAGATGTCTCCCCGCAGCACTGGGAGAAGTTGCACCATTTTCTTCATAAGCCCTGGTGCCTAGGCGCTTTGTGGAGGTTTTAGCTGGGGTTTGTTTCTTTTGAAACATCCTCATACCAAGATCTCTCCTGGCAAACCCCTTCACAGTGGGACCGAGGACACTCGAGGCTTGTGTCCAGTAGGAACGCTTGTGTTCTTGCTCTGGTGGTTGGTAAGGTTAGACCTTAAGCCAGAGGTGGGCAGTGAGGGCCGAAACACTGCAGGTTTTCCTTGCAACCAATCACCTGACCGGGTGGGTTTGCTGAAGAGCTCCTCCCCTGAACATAAACACCTGATCACTAATGAAATCACATGTTGAGGAGATTGGCATCAAGGAAAACCTGCAGTGTCTCAGCCCTTCATGGCACATGACTGCCCACCCCTACCTTAAGCCCTGGTCCCACCAAATAATGAAGGATGAATAATGAGCCTCGCAGCATGTTATTTTGCTACAAAAGGATTTTTTCAACTATCGTGGGAGAATAGTGGCACTGAGAGGCTCTTAAGCCCCTTTTACACTGGCGTATTTGTAGAGCTGCGTATTGTGGCGTATCATCTACGCTGAGTTTAGCAGCTCTCCGCCCACTTTTAGCAGCTCTACGTCGAGTTTTTGCTTCCCACGCAGCAGTATGTTGAGGGCTACGCGCAGAGGATGGAAGAAATTAAACATGTTTCATTTTCTTCGCTGTAGAGCGCTGGACACAGTTTTAAGCGTTACTGCATGCAAGTCTGTGCAACACGGCGCTCCTGTACACATCCAAAAACTGAGTGCATGAATCCAGAGGAATCGGCTGGAGAAGAGGATCACGCACCTGCAGAGGCCTCTATATGCTCAGAACTAGAGCCTGACCGATATATCGGCCGGCTGATATTATCGGCTGAAATTTTGCCGATAGAACGCTGATAATTTCTCATAAACAGAACAGATACTGAAATAATGTTTGTTGGCAATGTAAAATGTCCTTGCACTGTTTGTCCAGTAGATGGAGCTCTGACTCCATTCAACTGAGAGCTGCTTACACCCCTGCTTAAATGTGTTCATTACTGGCCCCCGTAGTTCGTCGTCACACTGCACTGATCGGCTGACAAAAGCATACAAGTTTATACGGATGTTATTTGTAATAACTTTGCAATTACATTCACCCCACATTTCTCCCGTTTCAGTTCAACTCAGTTTGATTAACTCAGTTTATGTAGTAATGTGTCAAATGTGCTTCATTGCGTGGGTCACGCTTTTTATTAAACCCACGTTGTGTAGACCTTATTTCTAGCATGGACAACTTTCGTTTACTGCTAAGAGGTTGAAAGATTCAGATTCACTGGTCATCTGGAAGGGTTCTGGGAATTACTGCCATTCACCATTAACCCTCTTGGGCTGACGCCGTCGTATACAACGGCTGGGACCAAGCTTTACTAAATTGTAAATAGCTTTTTAATGATATGAGATAGAAACTTACTCTTTTTTTTCTGAAAAGTTAACTCCGTGATGTGTGATGACGTGCGCAATGTGACTGTCCAATCGTAATTGGTTCTCCGTCACATGGTTTTCCAAAATCTAATCGTAGGGCAGATTTACCTCACATGATA